>NC_086173.1:79771014-80074044 GCF_023053635.1 Elgaria multicarinata webbii
CATATCCGATAGAATAGCCTTTTAGCAAAAATGTTCAATTTTCTTCCTAAAGGTACCTTCAGGCCTTCTTTAATACTGCTCCTCATCCGACAACCACCCAACTGAAATTGGTTAGTCAGACCCAAGTCATTTGCTCATCTGCTTCTCTCCTTGCAGAGAGAACTCATCTCCAGCATCCAACAGAAACTACAGGCTCTGTGGGATGAGAGGGAGCTGATCCAGTCTGAAGCTAAGGAGCATGCTGTCCGCAGCAAGGAGCTGGAGTCCATGGTGCAAGACCTCTGCAAGCCCAATGAATATGAGCGCTATATGATGTTCATTGGTGATTTGGAGAAGGTGGTGAGCCTGCTGCTGTGCCTGTCCAGCCGCCTTGCTCGGGTCCAGAACGCTATGGGGAAAATGGATGAAAACACAGATGCGGAGGAGAAGGTGAGTCCCGAGACCAGAGCTGAGTGTAGACCTCTCTACTAGAAAGAGAAATAGCCTTTATAAATAATAATAATAATAGAATTACCGCAACAGGAAAAGTTTACAGTTATTCCATTAGTCACATCAGTCACTGGCATCAGTGATACTTAAAACATGCTCAATAGTCAGGAAATTCCTGAATCAGTAAAAGACAGCATGACTTGGCAAAGCCCATCATGTCCATCTAGAACAATGTACTTGGGTGGTACAAGATTGTGCTTTAACTAAAAAAAAAAACTAAAAAATTTACACATGCTGTTTTGTAAAATTCTGTCATTGATAATTATTTGCTGATGCAATTGTACATTATTCTTGTAAATTTTTTTTTTGATTTGTTTATATATTGGAGGCTTCTAGCCCTGTTGGATTTGTTTTGAGGCATTATAGCCTCTGTATCAGCAAGAAGAATTATATCTTTTTGTATCCTTGATTACAAACAGCATATGTAGTACTGTTGTAAATATCACCCACATTAGTAATACAATTTGCTTATTTTTCATTTCACATGTGAGTTTTTGTGGTTGAGTGTCAAGCGCCCCTATTGTGTTTTGTTATTGCAACCACACTTCTGTTTGTTGTACATCTAGAAAAACTGCCATGAGCAAGAAAAAAGAACTAATAAATAATAGTAATAATAATAACAACAATAATAATGGAAAGTGACTTGCCAGAAACAAAAAGTAATTGTATGTTATGATCGCAGGCACAGTAAATACTGAGTTGTTTTGGGTTGTTTGTCTTCAGCAGTCACTAAACGAGCGGCACAAACTCTTGTCCAGGCAGCGGGAGGATGCAAAGGACTTGAAAGAGAACCTGGATCGCAGGGAAAGGGTGGTGTCAGGCATTCTTTCCAAATACATGAGCGAGAGTCAGCTGGAGGACTACAGGCACTTTATACAGGAGAAGACATCTTTACAGATTGAGCAGAAGGACCTGGAGGAGCAGATTAAGTTTCTTGAAGAGCAACTGGAGAGGTTGGAGAAGAGTATTCCTCCTTAAAGCCACCTTCGTATGCTGCTTGCTAGAAATCCATCAGCACTCACTGACATGGATTAAGAAGCGAACAAGGGCCGTGTCTGAGGACTTCCCATAGTGCCCTAGTGTTGACAAGGGCTTAATTGGCCTAGGCACACATTCTTAGGGAGAAATGACAAAACCTCAACTGTAGGTAGCAGACTCAAGCCCTTTCTACACCTAAGGATTATCCCAGGCAAATGGAGGGATCGTCCCTGCCTGCTCCTGGGACCCCTGCGTGTCATTTGGATGCACAGGGATGATCCTGGGAGAAAAGGCAGGTGTAGAAACGGCCTGTATCTTGAAATTACTGATGCAATGCGTGTTGCCTTTCACTGACGAATTGATGTGTTGTTTTTCTTCCCTGCTGACTGCCAGTCTGTTTCCAGAGTGATATCATCCCAATAAAAAAAACCACCACCCCAAAGTATCATAAAACTGTTTTCCTCTTAATGGGTGGAAGGAGCATTTAAATGAGTGATGATGTGAGCATTTGGGTATGAATTAGACACCAGAACACCAACTCTGTGGCACCTCACTGCAGGCCATTTAGCAAACAGCTTTTCCAGTTTAACCAGAGAGTACTCCACTCAAATAAAGAGCAGCTTGCAATGTTAATAACACTGAGTTTGTTTTTGTTTTGTTTTGTTTTTTTGAAACAGCCATAAAAACCAGCCTGGAACTATTCACATTTTAGGACTGTTTCGTTGAAACATTGGTGTGCAGAATGTTCATCAGAAAAAACTGTGGGTCTAGGAAGACCCCTGTCTGCCTGCCTTCCTGCCTTTCTCTTTTTCCTGCTCCCCAAATCTTACTATGTGTCTTTAAAATGCTGTGCTATTTCTCCACACTCTTTTCAGGGTTTGTTTTTAGAAATGCATCCAGCTCTTATGGGCCTCTCAGTGAAAAAAGTAAAAGTACTCCGGGTACACGGAATGGAAGAGAGGGGGCAAAAAATGTATTTTTGTGTGTGTATGTCTTTCTTGTATACTATGAATATTTTTATATAAAAAAGGAGAGATATTTTGACAGCATTCTATTTATTTGTTTATTTATATCTTAAATTTAAATACCGCTTCTTAACCAACATATGAAACTGCTTTATTCTGAATCAAACATAACATACTACGGTCTGTTTTGACCAGTTCCGGCTGCAGCATTTTGGGGCCCTTGGACACAACACCTTCAGTGGTTCCCGCTCACCTGGAAGAGGTGGGGTATGCAAACTGAGAATTTGCTTAGGCTGCATCTGATCTTGGATACTTTGTGCAAACTGGAAATGAGACAGTGAGGACGGTGGGCCTTCTGCAATGCCTAAACTTGCCATCCTCTGGAGGTGCCCCCTGGTCCTGAGTCTCTGTTCTAGACAGAGGTCTTTCTGAGCACTATTACCTGAGTTAGCTTAACTGTAGATGCCAGGAATGGAACCCAGGACCTTCTGAATTCAAAATTCTTAAAGTTGTTTTAAAATAATGTTGGGAGTTGGAAGCTCTCCAATCTCACTTTCATACTTCAGATGCTTACTGCTTTTCAGGAAACATAAATGAATATTACAAGCAGGATTTATATTTCAGTTTACAGTTCTCCTGATGTCACGAACTGAGCTGGAGTGCACATTGTTATTCTTGGCTGCCATTACGGAGGGTTAACTATAAGGATGGGGGAAAGATCTCTGCATTTATGGCTCCTGGGAGTGGGTGGAGGTACTTAATGGGGAAAGGTCTTCTTTTCAACCTCTGAGTTCCTCAAACCATCCAATCTGCCCCTGCTAAAAGAGGATGTTTGATTATCAAAACCTCACTTGCACTCAACAGCTAAACCCAGGCATAGTGTGACATGTGACTTGTTCCTTGTTCATTCCAGAGTGGAAAGCAGGGGCAGCAAGTCAAAGCTGGAGTCCTGCTCAGGCAAAGAGAGAGTGGAGTTCCTCATTAAATATTTGGTTGGACGAGCAGCACTGGTTGTAGGTTAGGAACATAGGAAGCTGCCTTAGGCTGAATCAGACCATTACTATTGTTTACCCTAATTGGAAATAACTCATCCAGGTTTCAGGAAGGAATCTTTCCCAGCCGTAGTTAGAGAGGTCAATGGGTCCAACCTGGAACCTTCTGCATGCAAAGCAAGGGCCCTGCTACTGAGCTGTGGCCCCTCCCAAAGGTTGAACTAGCTGATGGCACAGAAGTGGCATCAGACAGGGAACTGGTGATCCAATTGATCAAAGTAATGGTAGAAAAGGTGTGCACACTGTGCAGCTGCATGCAGCCCCCACCCCCACCCCAAAGGCCTCAGTGGAGCCTCCTGATTCCCCTACTGCTTCTGCCAAATTCCTTTCCTGCCCCCTGGAAGGGATTACTCTCTCTCTCTCTCTCTCTCTCCCCCCAGCCAGCATCACATGTGGTTGTACAATTTGGCAGTAAAGGAACAACATAAGAGAAGTATTTTTAAAGTGAAGAGAAATAGCCAGATAATTCTTGTGTCCTTGCCCAAACACCTGCAAGTAGTAAGAGAATCATTCTGGGAGATCTTGTTAGGAATGTTACTTAAAAAAACACTCATAATTGATTCTTATGTTCTCCCTAGCTTCCATGGTGGGCTATAAGGTTTTTCTTGACTTTTTACTGCCTTTAAATTCTTGGGTGCAGTTGACCAAGAATAAAAATTCAGCCAAACCTGTTCAGCAATTTACTTTTTGACCTCAAGCATGCTAACTTAGAAGTAAGTTCCGCTGAGTTCAGTGTGGCTGAGCCTGCCATCCTGTACACACTTTCCTGGGAGTAAGCCTCCACTGAACACAGTGAAGCTTACTTCTGGAGTAAATAGGATTGCACTATATGACTCTTACTAAATGTTTGGGATTGCAGCGCTCAACTGTTAGCAAGGGCTATTTGCTAAGGATTGCCACCTCTCTAATCAGGGGTGGGCAGACTTTGAACTGTGAGAGCTACTTTGGGGCTGCCTTCACAGCACTGTTAGCACTGCATTCCCCTAAACTCCACAATATCGCTTCTGTGGGATGGCGCTGGGTAATTCTGATGCCAGGAGGGAGCGTGGGGTTTCAGCAGTCATCCAGGTACTGTAGGCTCTGCCTGCCTCCCCTGCCCTCACCCTGGCTTTCGGTAACCAATCAATGGTTGCCTTCAGCCAGGGAATGCTTCCACAGCAAAGCTGGAGTGAGGTTAGATGACAGAAGGTCCATATTTGCCTTGCTCCAGCCAAAAGAGTCCGGGTAACTTCCCTTTTTTTTAAATTTGCTGCTTTGCGGGAAAGCCCCACAGTGGATGCTGCATCATATAACTGATGCAGTGTCACCACACAGCCACCGCCAGGTTTTTAAAGTGTACAGGCATCTTCCAAGTCTCTTACCCAAACTCCAATATTCACTAATCAGGTGCAATATGGTGGTGGAGTCAATTACTTACTGTACCCCAATAGGTATGTTTATCCAACTACAAACCTACATATGAATTACTCTCAAAGTGGCCTATAGAAATGCACAAAGACCTGCTGAAAGGCAACCAATTAATATTCATATTTTACAGGTGAGGAACACTGAGGCTAAAAGAAAAGCAATTCATGGAAGACTAGCCATGACAGAGATTGTTTGGGCTCACCGCCTAAAGCTGCTACTTGGCCTGGGAGGGAAGCTTCCACTAGTACCATTGGGAGCCTCTTGACAAGTATGTGTTATCTTTAATCATGCAGCTCTGTCTCATGAACACCAGAGGTCTCTTTGCATGATGAGCAAGGCTCTTGTTTCAAATCCATAGCCAGATCATTGGGTACAGGAAGGGAGAAAAAACCCTCCTCAATTTATTTTAAATCCCAGCTATGTCTAATTCTTTTTATGATTCATATATCAAAATATTCATTTGTTTAATGTAAAATCCCCCTTCTAATTAGAATATAAAACTGATATAAATAAATACATATGGCATTTCTATGCATTTCAGAGGCACAGTGCCTGAAAAATCCTGGCTTTAGAGTAAAATACCATTCCAGAGTAATGCTATTCCAACTTGCCATATGGAGTATTATTAATTGTTTTGCCACTTTCTCCTTTGAAACACCCATTGTCATTCACACATTTGTCAATTATTTTGGGTGCCTGTGTTTCAACTGAAGGACAAGTAAACAGTAGAGGATGTGAAAAGGATTAACTGCTGCTGGCAGTGTGAAAGAGCTACCTTGGATCTGGATTTACCATAGAGGACAATAGGTCTCTCTCTTACAATGTTATGGGCTGGAAGTAACGCTAAGCATGTTTATGCAGAATTACATCTCAACGTGGGGCCTGAGCAGGTTTTATTATAGATGGCTAAGTCCCAATAAGCCTGTCTTTAGGAGATGAGATCTTCACTGTAAGTGACACATAGAGGACTTTCAGATGGGGGTGGGGAATCGTGCTTCCTTACCATGGCTCTGCTTCCTGCTCCTCTTCCACATTTGAAACGATCTGAAATTACATGGGGACAAGAGCAGTGACTGTACAGTTCAATGGAATCATGCCTTCTAGTGGGCGTTTTATAGCACAACTTTGCCTGCACATGACAGCTCAGCAGAGTTTGGTTTTCCGAGGATTTTTTATTGCTAAAACTGGGAAATGGAACAGGAGGCTCATAGCATCGTCAAAATGACCACAAACATGCGTGAGTGGCCAGTCATGAGCGTGCTATAAAGTGCTCATTAAAAAAAACCCACCCATAGTTGTAATAGCACATCTAGGAATACTAAACATCAATAGTATAAACCTCTTTTAACCAACAGTTAGGCTTCTGTATTTTCATAAACTTCTGTATCTCTTCTTTGTCTGTCTGATGGAGGCTATACATAGGGATAGAAGAACCAGTGATTTTTGAGCTTCCTAAATTCTCTGAAAAACACTTTGATGCTTGTTTTAGCTCCCTTGTTTCAACTCGCTCCTTATTATTATTATTATTATTATTATTATTATTATTTATTTATCGGCTTGTTCAAACAGGAAAGGTGGACATTTCAAATGGAAAAAGTGCTCAATTCTATGTGTATTTTTTAAAAGAGTACACTTTCCCCCATTGACTAAAGCATGAAAACTGTGTTTTGTTTTGGTTTTTTTTAATGCGCAAATGGCACATTAAAAAACAACCAACCTCACACATTTTTCAAACACAAGCTCAAATTTTGGAATTTGCAGACCTTTCTCTACTAAAAAAGAAAAAGAAAAAAAGGTTGCACTGATGTTTGTGTGAAGAAGGCATATTTGCATGATTTGCGAACAGAAAATATTTTCTCGCCTCTGCATTTTCAGAACCTTCTGTCTCTCTTATTTGTCTGCCTGTTGTGGAAGGCTTATACATTTCAGCATCTCCTTCACTGGTAAATGAGCACCTTCTAGTGGCAACAGTGATCCTTTGCTTGTGACTCACATGTCTGGGCCCTCCCTCTGCACTTTTATATAGCCCAGTAGATGTGAATCAAACTGATTTTTTACTACATACTACAAGTACTTGAGAGCACAGAATGCATATAGTGCTTTTCATTAAAAACAAATATTTACCAAAACAATTTGCAAAATGAAACAAAATGCAATAAACCAATCAATAAAACAGTAAAGCAGGGGTAACTTTTGAATTGCGTTTGTGCCAGCAATGTGATCCATGCAGCTCTATTTCCAGTGTACAGATCACTCACTTGGGTCCTAGGCACATAGCAGCCCTACACCTATAATCCGTGATGCAGATGCATCCAATAATAATAATAATAATAATAATAATAATAATAATAATAATAATAATTTATTTCTTACCCGCCTCTCCATTTTGATCGAGAGTGTGATAAGTGTGGGAGTGGGCTCATCATCCCCACATATTCAAGCTGAACGCCTGCACAGGGTTATAGAGATGTCAAGAAAGCAATTAGAGAGTTGCAGGCATACAAGATAGCAGACAAATACAAGGAAGTTCACAAGAACATCCTCTTTCTCCATCTCCCTGGGCTGAATTTGGCAAACAAAAGTGGCTACAGTCTTCCTTTCCCTGTTGTATAATTCTTTCTGAAGCCCACAGCTAGACTGGCCCATGATGGACCTAGGCCTGTTGGGGAATGCTTTCTGTGTTTGCCTTTTTCCGGAATCCTAGAAGTGGGTCCTTCGTTGCTCTAAAGTCTGCTGCTTTCCTTGGTTCATTATGCCTGGGAAAGGAGTGAGTGAGGGAATAAAGCAGGGGGCTGCAGAACCAGTAGCCCTCCAGATGTTGTCGGACTCCAACTCCTATCACTTCTAATCTAACAAAATCTAGGCGGCCACTGGTTCCTACCACTCTGGTAGAGGCTGGGCAGGTTACAATCAATTAAGGGTTACGTACACTGGCATGTGAGAAGGCAAAGAAGTTGGACAAAGCAAAAGCACACTCTAGAGGAGTTCATAAACTGGCCATAAGAACATGGCTCAGATTAAAGGTCTGTCTAGTCCTGTTTCCCATAGTGGCCCACCCTGATGCTTCTGGGAAGTCCACAAGGCATATCAGGGCAAGAGAACCTGTGCCCCCTCCAGATGTTGTTTGACTACCCTGATCATTGACCATGCTGTCTGGGGATGTTGGAAGTTAGAGTCCAACATCTGGTCGGCCACAGATTCTCCACCCTTGCCGCTTCACATCAACTACTACTATGAAATAGAAGAGAAGGATTTGTAGAGGCTGCTGCTGTTGCTGTTATGGGCATGAATTTGCAAAACTTTTGAATGCCATATCCACTTTTGGAAATTATACAATACCCTGCCCCTTCCCTCCTACACTCATGTTGACATCACACTGCATGCTAACCCATGACCCATGATTAAGACAGTAACCATTAATTGCTAAATGTGCATTTAAGCAAAGATAGAGATTTTCCTTTGGCCAAATATGCATTAGATTAAGCAACCCAAGCCCTTTAGATCTTGCATTCCAGCTTCTGTTCAAAGACCTGGAAAATTACTGGTTTGCTGAGCTGCAGGGTAGTTGAACCTCCCCCTTTTGCTCAAACAGCTTAACCAGTTGGCTTTGTTCTTGCAAACATTTTTTTTAAAATGCATATAAAGAATCAATGTGTTCCATCTCTATTTTCATCCCACAGGATCTGTGAATAACTGGGGAGCAATCATGTGTGCCCTTTTTCCCAGAGCTCCAAGGTAACACAGAGCTGGAAATTAAGTGTCAAAAGAGAGGGCTTTTTTTTTGTTATGTAAGACTTCGTAATTTTAATATAACTAAGTGAAACAGCAAAAGTATGTGGGTGTAGAAATAGTAACAACTGACATGAACCAAAAACACTGCATATATTATGGGCAGGAATAGAAAGCAAGTGGGTACATAGTAGGCAGAAGAGGCCAAAAGAGCATATCCTGAAGGAAAATAGGAAGGGGGTTCTCTGAATTAGCGATTTATAGCACACTCATGACTGGTCACTCATGGAAATTTATGGGTTGATTATATGATGTAGTCAACAGCCAGGACATCTCCCGCCCTTACCCTCCTTATCCCGTTTTCAAAAAGATGAGAGATAAGCTGGAATAAACCCTTAAAAAGAGAATTCAATAGCACCACCACCAAAAAGGCCATGTGGGTCACATTCTTGAGAGCCACATTCCTCAAGAGCACCAGAAACAAAGCCTTCCCAGCTGATCTTAAATCCCAGAATGGGGGAGTTGGTCTGACAAGTTTGCACCTGCCTCACCTTCGGGTCACCCTGCTAGAGACTTGAAGAAAGATACCTTTAGCAATTTGCTCTCAGTGATGCAATTTTAAAATGGCAGCTCTCAAAGTTAAAAATGTGAGCAAGTGGTTTTGCAAGACCAGGAAAAAAGACACTGTCCCTGGTAAATAGGGGCAGTTTCTGCATATGCTGATCTGTTTACTGCAGATAGTCACTATGTTGTTTGTCTGCAGTAAACAAATTGCATACACCAAGGGCATATTGTGAATATCCTCATTTAGAGGTTTCTTCATTAGTACTAATCATTGGAAACATCAATTACTGTCTCTGCGCCCACTTTACTTTGATTCACATGCAAATCAAGTAACAAAGCACACCAAGGGAATGTAGGCCATGTAGCTTGAATACACAGAACAGGAGGCAGACAAAATTAAGTCCACGCACATGAAGAATTCAAAGTGTTTCTCCCCATATAATTAATACTGCAATGTTTATGTTTTTCACAGTATTTCAATTAGGGGTCAATAATCCTATATAGCTGAACTTGAAGAGCTGCAGGAAGTGACCCAATCTCAGACAGAGAAACTGCAGAGCTGTGGTAAAAAGAGCTGAAGGAGAGATGGAGAACTGCCATCAACTGAAAACTTATGCAGCATGATTCTTAACAAGGGACAAGATTTCCTGGAAGGAAACCCTGTTTAGAGCCCTAAACAGAAGTTGGCTGGTCACGAAATGTGGTGTAGACATCATCAAGGCTGCATGAAAAACTGATGTAATGGGCATGTAGGATTGTTAGGGTTTTTTCCATTTGGAAATGCTCGGCGTTCAGCTTCCACAATTGATTTTTCTAGGAAATCTTGCCAGCCGTTTTTCTGAAAAACCCGACCAAATCTAGAATCTCTTGAATGGCCCATTATTCAGAAAGCCTGGAAAGGACTTGTGGATGTTTTCCCCTGTGCTTTATGACGTAGCATGTGATCTTGATATTCCAAAGGTACTGAGCATCTGCCATTTCTACTGAACCAATTTGGAGTAATTGAGCCTTCTTCCTTCTCATCGTGCCCAGACCCTGAGGACTTTTGGGCAGAACTAGCCCACCCCTGAAGCAGAGTGAGATACCTGTAGCAAGTGGTGGAGGTGGAGCAGCAGCAAATTGTGCCACTCTCCTCTGCTTTGCCCCAGCCAGGAGGACCCACTACCACTACTGCTGCCCCACTACCTCTAGTGGGTACTCTAGAGAGCTCCACCAGCCACTCTCCAGCTGTGGCGTTTGCTGCAGGAAAAGAGCAGCCAGCAGAGCTCTCTGGAACAGCTGCCCGTCCTTCTTTGCCACCTGCGCTTCTCTGATGTCACAACGCCAGTGTCAGCAGAGAGGACAAAAATGCTGTGCTGGGAAAGGCTGTGGATCCATAGGCTCCAAAGTCCTCCTGTTCCCCTGACGTACACACACGGGAACGCCTTCAGCAACCAACATAGTTTATTGTACTCCCATTGAAAGCAATGGGAACGGCTGTTAAGAAACAGCCATAAAAGGAGAAATTAAAAGATGTCGCCCCAACTTCTACCCTGTATAGGAAAAGATGGTTCTTGCACCTCAGTTTTCCCCTCTCTCTCCCACACTAGGATTGCTCTGATCATTTACAAAATGAATCCTTCCCTAACCTCATGGAGGTTAGAATTCTTTGGGGTTCCACAGGAATGCAGCAGTTGCTAAGGGAGCATTACGCTTCCAACAGCAGGGTCTTAAAGCCATGATTACAACTTGCATTTAGAGTTCATTGCAATCTTATGCAATAAAACAGATTTTTATTTCTTTGGAGAATAAATGTGAATATGTAAGCACCTCCCTAGATGAACTTTAGTCCACCACAGCTGGGTGTGGCTACCTTGCAAAGTAAAAACATTTTTGTGTTCTGCTGATAAGATGTGCACTGCTCTGCCAGCAAACAAGCATTTAGGATGTGAAGAACCACCACAGTTGACGTTAAGCGAACACTGTGAGAAAATACAGTGACTGAAACATTTAGGATTGATATGTAATTCTAGCATCAAACCACAGGTAGTAGAGTTGCCAACTTTTCCCCCATGATGTACACAAAGCTTCTAACAGATTCATCGCAAGAAGAAATTCCATAAACACAGACAGGTTCTCTCAGCATTGCATTTAGTCACGCAATTCTTAAAGACATAGAGCAAGCTTCTGCAAGAAAGAAAAAGGAGACATATGTTTAAATCAAAAGGTGTAATGTATATTATGTTTTAATATAGAAAGGGAAAAAAGCAAAATTCTGGTTTATCTGAGGGTTGTCTATATGTGGGGAAAGCCCCGCAGTGGCTGTGAATCTGTGGTCAGTTATACCCCAACTTTTTCAGTTGGAGCAACGTCAGTACAGCTCTTTCACCATCTGACGTCGCTCTGGGGACAATCTGAAGGTGGTCCCTGGTGGAACATGACGAGTGACTGGTCACCTTCCACCAGGAAGAGGGTGGGGGGCGTTTCCAGTACCTGGATGACCGCAGGAAATCCCACACTTCCTCCTCGACATCAGGATTACCCAACGCCACCCCGAGAGAGGGAAACTGTGGGGTTTTGGAGGGAGGCAGCGCCAACCCAGCGCCGTGAAGACAGCCCCCAGATTACATATAGCTGAAACATACAATACAATTTGTTGTCTGGATGTTGCCAAAGAAGTATTTTAGGTTCTGTATAAGGAACCATCTTCCCCTATCTGTTTAACTAGCTTTAAGTGTCTCTTAAAAGCCTTCAATGTTGAAGGTGGTATGTTATGTTATTAATAGGATAAAGAAACAACGACTGTGTGTGTAATAGAATACATTTTCTCACACATTTCAAGAATCAGTCATAGGTGAAATTTCTGAATATTTTATTCATTGAAGAGAATTACTAATTGATTTGATGAGGATTTTGCCAATAAAAGAATCAACAGATTAATCCCACACATTTCTGACAAAATGAAGCTCTGTTAGAAGTTCACTCCCCCAGAATTACCCATTAATTCATTAAACATGTAGTTTATAAGGGTGAAGTCCTATCAGAATTGGACAAGCAATGGGTGGTTCCATTTTACAGGGTTCATAGGGACAGTTTTGCTTACTTGTAGGTATAGAATATATGTGCCATATAAATTTGGTAGTATTTTCTTAGCTCAGAAGGAAGCAAATTGATGGGAAATCATGACTATGTTCCCTTTATAGTTTAAACCAAAGCACATAAAGGAGAAATTTAGAATAAAAGTTTGTTTTTTATCCTATTACCATAGTTATTAGTTTCCTATCATCATAGTTATATAAAATTTGCTTCTGCAGAACAACTACTTTTAGAATCATTAGAATGGTATTATTTACAGGTCATTCAATCTATTCATCAACCACCGCTTGGATAACTAACATTTATTAAGGTCATTGTTCACTACGAAATGGGTAATACACCATTTGAGTCGGACTTGCTAAAGTCATGACACAAACATGAGCAGGAAAAGGGTGGAAATGTTTTAACTCTTTCTCTTGTTAGACTTTGATTTAAAGTCGCTGAGCCTTAAGGGCAAGAAATTGGTGTTTGTACTGCAAGGAACCTGCTGCAATGCCTTACAACACAGTTCAAATGGATGAGGACTAAGGGTGCTTCCAGGTGAGGCTTTTATGCTGTCATTGCCCTGCTTCATTGACATTATTTTATGGGGAGCCCAGGTGTTATCTTCCATTTGCAACCCCACCTATATTTTCTTGCAACTTCTTCTTACCAAAATAATCTGTTAAGGAAGGAAAGATAGCATAGCAGCACAATGCCTTTTAATGGGTATCACTAGGAGCTGTCTGTTTGGAAGCATCCCAAGTAGAATGATCAGCTGCATCTAGAGATGCAGCAGTTAGAAGCATCACCTTATATATTTCTGCTGGTCTTATAGGTTAGGGGCATAATGGATGAAGATGGCCACCTTAGTTCTAAGAATGCTGGGTGCTTTGCTCCTTAGTCAAGCTCTACAGTTAAGGAGTACAGCTAAGACAAAGTGGTTAGGGAGAAGGGCTATAGGAGATAAGTTCTATTCCCCTTGTCCATTTGCCCCATTGCTGTTAAAACTGGACCCTTCCCCTTTTCTTTGTGAATGCTGCAATATTGTAGAAACAAAAAGCCCATACAAAATTGATGATTGTGCTCTTCACTCAACATTGCATTGTGGTCACTGTAACTTATTTACAGAGAATGGAAACAGGAAATGGTTGTCTTCTCCCCATTTCTGGAGCATATGTACTACAACTTGCAGAATGCTTTAGCAAAGACTGTTATGTATGGACACATACACACACATAGCCAGAAATAAGAAGTTTTGAGTTTATTAAAGCAAGGCTGATATCAAAACAACATTCCAAGAGGCACTGACCTTGAAAAGAATGTTGGTATTGTCACTGTTAAAACTGAAAACATCTAATAGGGATTTAACAAGCAAACTATTGTAGTTACATACGCTTACTTATTTGTTCATTTTATTGTAGCAGAAACAAGGATTTTAAAAGTAAGTATCAGAAGAACATCAATGAAGGCTTGCTATGGCAGTGCAAGGAAACAGCGTTCCATGAAGAACTGTTTAAGGAAACCTACGTTTTGTTCTCAACCAAACTGCTTTTACCTGGTGAAGTGGGTCCTACATGGGTCAGACTAACCTTAATCTGTTTTGAGATTCATATGTTTAATTTGCAGGGTTTACATATATAAATACATATTGGCTATATTAGATCATTCAGCTTCAGTATTGCATGGTGACCTATAGTGAAAACAATTTAAGCATCATTTGTCTTTAAGCATGGTCCTCGTATTACTAACAGGACTACCTTACAATATGTTTCAGTTTCTGCTTATATATTTCCACTTAACTGACTAAGACTGCCTATGTGCTTAACCCCCTTACAGGAGTGTATGCATTACTTCTGTGCATTTATACGAGAAGCTGCAATGGCAGTACGAGATTCAACAAGGGAAGCTTTTCCCTATATGAAATGGTAGCAGCAATAGAGTAAACTTCACTTCTGCTTGTTGTAGAACTGTTAAATGCTCTGGAGATCAATTAACTTTTAAAAGGTGGTAACCCTACATGAAGGTTGCAACTCCAGTCACAAGACTTCAAGTGAGTGTTTTCAGGTTTAAATTGGCTTTTGTTTAAAAATCCAGCATGCATGTAAAACCAGCCATGTCCCATTCCTGTTTAACAGCATTTACACGTGGCACAAATAGCACAGGAAAGGTGCAAGTATTTTATGTGAAAATATTCTTGAGCTTCAGCCTGATACACCCTTACTTGGGAGTAAGTCCCATTAAATTCAGTGGGATGTATTTCCAAGTAAACAAATGAAGGCTTCATACAACACACTGAAGAGTCAATTGTATTAAAACCAATGTACCCCCAAACAGCCATCCATCAATTTGTAAAATGGGACAGTAATTACCCATATATAAAAGGCTTTTACTTCAAGCAAAGCATAAACAAATCTAGATGGATGTCATGCTAAAAATGAATGACATTTCACAATTATCTTTTAAAATTGCCCATTAAGCCACAAAAAATATATTAGATGCATTTAAAAGCTGCAGTACACATTTACCTGCAAGTAAATCCCATTGAATAGGGCTTACTTCTGAGTAGTCATGCAGCAGATTACACTGTTACACTTTATATTATGGAGTAGCACAATTACTTTTATTCACTCAGTGATGGCTGATGGAACATGCAACATGGCCAACTTTGGTTTAAAAAGTTGTCACTGTAAATGCATCAAAACAGTTCCACATTTATACAATGAACAATATAAAAGTAATTGCCTCAATCATTATATTTCCATTAATCTGTTTCTCGTATAAAAATATGTACTGTAAATAGGGTTTTTCCTCTCCTATTACTATCGGAGAGAACAGACAGTTGTATTATATTTTGTCAAATTGTCAAGCTTGCAACAATAATTGTATAGATCTTCTCTGAATATATGAAGAAATGACTGAATTGGCCATATAAATATAAGATTGAGGTAGAGATGTTAGGGTTTTCTTCTGCTTTAAAGTTGGCTAAAGGTGGTTTTCTAATTTCAACATGTATTCTGCATTCTGCACATACTAAAGTACTTCAAATAGTATTTGCTTGATGGCATTGTAAAGAGATTTTTTTTAATTATAATATTCTGTAAAGTTCCCTCCTCTCCAGCATGCCACTTTTCAACACATTTACAGCTAAAATATAAAATGGACATTTTGAATTTACAGCATCCTCTTTAAAAATCAAAACACAGATTTGCTACAGTTCGTCAAGTGTTTCTTAATTCTTTCACAGTAATCATAGATCCCTGAAAACTAAGTTGGCTGTCATAAAAACTGTATCCAGTGCAAGTGTTTACAGAAACAGTTGTACATTTCCAACAGTGAAAATGGCACGTTGCTAGGCAAGGGAACCCTTCTTTTATCAAATACATTAATCTGATCAGCAGAGCTGGCTAGGAAGCTACAAATATCCCCAGTAAGACTTTTTATTCCTGAACCAGAAGATTTTGAAGGAGTCAACCATTTTGTTCTTGAAACCCTGCATGCAGCAAACTAAACTTAGTGTTTTTGTTTCAAGATACACTGCTGCTTTTTATGCAGTCACATCCATCAGAAATGGACTCACTTATTCTGATCCTTTACAGATACATGTAGTCCAATTCCATCCATGCTTACTCAGAAGTAAGCTCATTGATGTCAGCAGGACTTATTCCCAGGTAAGAGTCCACAAGATTGCAGCATTACTCATTAGATTTTAATGGAACTTGTATTCAATTAAGTGAATACAGCTTAAATTAAGAATTTTGAAAGATCCTACATTAAATTTTACTCACTAAAACAGACTTCCCCACAAAACTGATGAAAGTTCAAATCAGTTTAGTAAAGCTAACTTTTCTCAGCTAAACTTTAGATGCTTCCAGATGAGGCTTTTGTTGTGTAGTCCCCCGTCTCACTCATGGAATTTTACAGGGCGCCAGATAATATTGTCTTCCATTTGTAACCCTCCTGGGTTTTCCCACCACTTCTTCCCTCCACTTCTTCCACCTCTTTTCTTACCAGAAAAAAAATCTCTTAAAAAGGGAAAGACAGATTTTACACAATCCCGTTTCATTAGTAGTATCAGGAACCTTCCATCTGGAAGCACCCTTTGTTCTCAGTGAAAAGGCTATCTCTGTGAGGTAAAGGTCATATTCCAGAATGCGCAACCAACAATAATGTTTACATACAATTTGAGAAAAAGATCTATTTTTTAGTCCTTGGATTAGACCTGCTACAGAGAAACAAGCACACAAAGGAAAGGTATTTCTGAGAAAGAATGATCAATGTAACCCTGTTTCAATATTCATATTAATTGACTTCAGCGAGGCAGAGACTAGTGACCAAAAAATAACTCTGAAACTGGTCTACGTTTTGATGTGGTTTCCTCCTGTTCTTCCTCCACTGCCTCAGACAAGGAAGAAGAGGATGAGAAAGTTCCTCTGAGCTTCAGCTTCCTCCTTGGGGCTGTGGCTGCATGAAGGAATTTATTGAGCGTAGCAGGTTTCTTTAAGCCTTTGGTCAGCTCATAGAAAGCAGTGTCATCAGACAAAAGCCCCAAGACCGTACTGGTGGAACTCAAAATAGAAGCAGCCACCTTTGCGTTCTTCTTGATGGAGGAGTTGTGTCCAGAGATGGTGTGAAGATCAGGGTCACGCAA
This sequence comes from Elgaria multicarinata webbii, assembly GCF_023053635.1. Taxonomy (NCBI): domain Eukaryota; kingdom Metazoa; phylum Chordata; class Lepidosauria; order Squamata; family Anguidae; genus Elgaria; species Elgaria multicarinata. Next base: position 79,787,904 of record NC_086173.1, read on the forward strand.
GAGATGCCTGACTGCAAAAGAAGACCCTTCTTTTAAATAGTGAAATGGTTTCTTCCCACTATAGTCTCTCAAGCTTACCTTGGCATTGTAATCCTTGACCAACCGAGCAATGACTTCTTCTTGTCCATGTATGGCAGCGATATGGAGTGGAGTATAACCGCCATAGGACTTGGCATTCACATTGACGTGTGCGCCACCATTCTCAGCCACCTCAATGACTTTATGCAACATGTCACAGTTTCCAGTTTTAGCTGCCCAGTGCAGAACAGTGAACCCGGTCATGAAATCTCTCTTGCTGGCCAGACTCTTGTCACTCAGCAACAGGCCATGAAGCCGCTGGGACCACTGGCCAGCTGTGGCTGAGACCAGCCACTCATGTTCAGCAGCTTCCAGTGGGACCGTAGTTGCGCTGTCAGCTTCTTCACCCACCTTTTGAGACTTTGGCACCCTCTTAAGGTGAGGGGAGCTGGGTGGCTCCTCGAACTGCCGCCTCTTTGTGTAAGGAGAAGTAGACGGGGTGATGGCAGAGAGCCCCCCTTGGGGCCAGTCTTTGCTTTCGGGCTGCTCTTGCTCTGGGCTCAGTTCCTCCAGCCTCTGAGCCCCACCCCTGGGAGGCAGCACGAGGCGCACCGGCAACATGCAGGGCTTCTGTGGGGCAGCTTTGGGGCTCAACTTATCATGGCCATTGGGGGCTTTGGGCAGCTCCACGTCCCCCCTTTGGAAAAGACTCTTCAACTGAGACACAGGCAGTGATACCTGGTTCTCCTCAAGAGCTTCCTGGTCAGGCGGGAGAGGAGGGACCCCTGAGGCGGCATGGAGAGCAGGGGCCAAGGGGGCCGCGCCTGCGCCTTCCTCTGCCTCCACCTCCGCGCCGCCAGAACGCTCCCCGGCGGTGGGCGCCGCGCTCCGTTCCGCCCCCAACTCCAGCAGGTGCGTCTTCTTCAGCACCACGAACTCGACGTCGTCCAGCTCCCGCACGACGGCCACGTTGTTGACGAAGCGCTCGAGGAGTGCGGCTCTCTCTCCGGGGTCTCCGCCGGGCACCTCCAGCAGCGGCTTGAAGTGGCTCGCCAGCAGCGAATTGCTCACCTGGCCGCCGTGCTCCTGCAGGAAGCCCAGCACGGCAGCCTGGCTCAGCGCGGACTCAGCCATGCCCGCCTCGGCAGCCAGGCGGGACAGCGGGGCGCGGAGAGCGTCAGCCCAGAGAGCCGGAGGAGTCCCTTTCCTGGTTGGGCGCAGCCACCTGCTGCTGCCTCAGCTGTGGAGGGAGCCTCTCTGGCGCTCTCCCAGCTGGCGAGCAGCGCGCTGGGGTGGAGTGCAGGAGAAGGGCCACCCACACAGCGGAGGGGTCTGGGATTTGTAGTCGAGGACGCACCTGAGTTTTCACCCGGCCGGTGCTTCTCCCAAACGTTCGGGAGGCGTCCAGGCACCGCGGCCGGGCTCTTTCCTCACCACTCTTTCCCAAGTGGTTTCACCCAGAAAGCGCGCATCTTCCGTTCCATCCCACGTGGATAAAATAAAGACAAAAAGCGCCCCCCTTCCTTAATTAGAAATGAAACATTCCTGCACTCTCTGCGGTCCCTGCTGGCAGCTACAGGCTTCTCTGAGCCCAATCCGCAAGGCAAACCCAAGCCAGGTTGAGCGACTGCATGTCCACGCCAAACCACATCAATTTCTGATTAATCTGGTATGGGACCTAGTGTCGCAGACATTAGGATAATCCCAAACCTGCCCTACCTACCCCCCTCCAACCATCGATTATCGGTTTGAAACCTTCATTGACATGTTACATTGTTTGGAAACAAAACAAAACAAAAAAAATAGAATAGAATGTTCAAATAAGGAAAACATTCTTTTTGTTGGCAATTGTCATCAGTGACATCTAGTAAAGCAAGAAGGCCAGACTGAGGACATAAACGTGTGAGTATAATCATATATAAGTAAGCAAAGATAGCCCTCTTAGCCATTTAAAAAATCTCAGAATCCATATTAATGTAACTCTTTTATCGTTAGCCTAATCAAGATATTGTTGGCCTAATAAAAATATTATTGACCTAATAAAGATATTATAATAAAATATGGATTTTATAATTATGCAGACCATCCACTCCCTCCCACTTATTGCCACAGTTAGTTGTTTATAATTTGCCTTCCTCTAAAACAGAATCAAGGTGGTGTACAATCTAATTAAACAAAACATATAGCTATAAACACACTTATACACACAGACAGACACAGAGGGAAAGAGCCTTATCAAAAGAGGTTACAAAACAGCACAGTTTTAAAGATGGCTTTCCAAAGAGGGAGATCTTTGTTCTCTCAAATGGAAACCAAAGAGCACAAGAGAAACAGCTCTTCCTTGCACAAACTAAGCTCCAAAGGTGCTAGTATGCGGAGCTTGGCTTCCCCAGAAGAGCCAAGCGTGTGAGGGGACTCATATAGGAATAGATGCTCCTGGGAACGGGTAAGACCACCTAGACCACTGAGATCTGTGAAGTTCAGAAGCAGCACTGTGAAAATTGCTCAGAAAGAGGCCAACAGCCATTACTATGTTTCAGAAGATGAAGAAAATTGCTCAGTTGGGCTGCTGTCAGATAGCAATGGGGCTGCTGCATTCTGTACCAGTTGGATGTTTCTGGACTGTCTTCAAGTGTAACACCATTGCACAAATCCAAATGAGAGTGGCTAGCTGGGCATGAATAATAGAAGCTAGATCCCTGTTGGTTAATTTTAAAGTTGCTTTGTTAACTTCCTGGGGCAGGGCAAAATGTATGTTTTGTAGGTGCATTCCTCTCAATAAAGTTCCCAAGATACACCTTTTTGTATCTAATCTGGGTTTGCCATCCCTTGATGTTGCAGAACAAGGTCAGAGCATTATACCCACAGCCATGTGGGCCACTGGCAGATGCAGCCCTCCCCCAATTAATCAAAGCATGTCTTCCTGTCTTTCAGCTGTTTCCTCCACCACCACATTTTATTTCTAAAATGAGAAGCTGCCTGGACCCTTCTTCTCTCCCAATGCCATCTTGAGAGGGTTGGTTTTGGTCACCCACTTATGAAGGAAAATCATTCTGCATCTGCTCTTGGATGGTTGTTGTTGTTGTTGTTATTATTATTATTATTATTATTATTATTATTATTATTATTATTTCTTCTTCACACATTTCCATGACTGAGCAGCATTTAAAACAGATGCAGGCAAGCCCTTTTGAAAATATGAAGCTGTCTTACCAGGAATTAGACCATTACTCCATCTAGCCAAGTATGACTGGTAGTGACTCCCCAAAGTCTCCAGCAATGATCTTTCCAGCCCTTCTACCCAAGATCCTGAGGCTGAGAGTGAAACTGAGATCTTTTGAAGGCAACACCTGAACTCAATCCCTACACAATGGCTGCTCCTTCCCCAGCCCTGCCCTGCTTGAACTAGTCCTGCCCAATGCACCTGTAGTCGTTCAAAGATACTTGATTCTTGATAAAAGGAAGCATGGCCTCTGGGTTGATCTTGTAAAGATACATGGATATGGGTCCTATTACTTAGATGGACAGGGTTGGAAAGAGAGTTGGGGGACTGAGGGGGGGGAGGGAAAAGTGGTTTGAAAGCCTGCTGGGACAAAATGTGAACAGAATAGGGATGCCATGAAGGCATTCGAATCATAGTTGTTTTGTACCACTCCAGACCAGTTGCACATGTCTGATCTACTCAAGTTATAGCAGACTCCTTGAGGAAAAATGAGCTGTTCCCTTTATTAATGGACAACTCTTGTGGTCCTTGACTTTACTGGGAGAGAATAGCCATAGAATATCTGTCTTAGCTCCCGTTCTTCTGCACAATTTACTTGCCTTGCTTGTCCTTTCTCTATTGAAATCAATGAGACTAACTTAAGCTCAATTGATTTCAATGGATCTACTCTAAGTATGAGTAAATCTGGATCAACTCAATGAATATAATCAGGTGGTAGCCTATTAAGTGTTTACTTACTGTGGTGAGTATAAAACCACATGGGAAGCTGGACTTGCCTAGCCTTTATCAAGGTAGTGAAATTAAAATGTTGCCTAAACCTAATCAGAAACCTGCAAAAAACTGAAATTATCCTTACCATATGGACAGATGTCACACATGACTCTCTCCCATGTGTTTGCAGGCCTGTCATGGTCAGTTACTATACTGGCAGTCTGAATTCACCCTTCTCTAGGAGCTTTACAGAAGAAAGATACTTTACTAAGGTATCCTCCACCTCAAGAATATAGCACAGTCCTCACTCTGTACTCTTCCATTTACAGAACTGAAAATTCAGTAGCTGCGGCAGGGTGTGGCAGAAAATTAAGAGTAGTATAAACAGCTACACTTGCCAAATTAGCTTCTAAAAGTAACAGAGCAAAGCATATTTGTGGCAATATTGCCTGGGCTAATAAAATAATTGCTTGCTTTATTTCTGCCACAATTTCCTTAAGCAATGAATAATTTTTGCCCCCAGTTATCAGACATAAGCCACAGCTTTCAACTCAATTATTGAGGTTTGTAAATTGAAGCTTGTGTTGTTCTGAAGAAGCTCTCATTCCATTGTGTCTGACTAAGCTGCAGTTTTTTTGATATTTGCACCATCACAGCTATAGAAATGGGATTTCATCCATAGATCAGCTTTTGGGGAAGATAATATTTTCTACATGCTCCCCTAACTTTTCTCCTTATTGCTTGGTGTGACCGACTGCTTTATCAACCTCATTGTCTCTCCCTATTTACCTAACTGAAGGAAAGAAAAACAATGGATTCTTTGACTACATCTATTGCCAAGACTGTCTGCAAACTGTTCTGGCATAGAAAACAAAGATGGGTGTGCTGGTCCATGAGTGGGGAGGGGAATCCAAAAGTTGGGCGATATCTTCATTAGGGCTAAGCAAAATGCCACAAAATTGCTGTGCGACCTTTTGAGTTCCCCAGAATTCTTCATAAGACTAGATGGTACAAAAATTGGGGTGAGGGAGAGAGAAAAAAGGTACAAAAATAAGCCAGATGTTGTGGCCAAGAGGCCTGCAGTTTAGACTCTGTCTCAAAATGGAGCTTGTCATCTGAATGAATGTGTTGCAGGTATCAGATTATGCCTAGCATTCTGGGACCAAGAAGTAATGGCTAATTCTTGTTTCTGAAAACATAAAGGCCAGCTGCAATTCTGATGCTCATATACTTAATGTAGTATAAACCTTCAGGGCACAATCCTATGCATGTTTCGACAGAAATAAGTCCTACAATTCCCAGCAGCCCAAGTTACTTATAGCTCTTTGAAGTTTGCCTCCCTATTGTGTAACTTAGTTGCCCTGCCTTTCAAATTGTTTATACGCAACAGTGTTTTTCCTCTCCACAATGGCTACTGTACCCACTCAATGCAGTGTGTGTAGCGGGCATTAGAGTGGGTTACCATACCATGTGGTGGGAGCAGCATAGTTAAAATTGGGTGCTCCATGGAAAAAATGCAGCAACCACGGAGACAGCTGCCTAGAACATCTGGAACTTTCACCAAAGCTGTAGGCAGCACTCCATCCATCACTGAGGATGGATGGAGTGGCTGCTGAGGCCTGATTCCTGCCACTGGGATGGGAGGATGGCAATTTACTTAGGGAGCAGGGATGGGGAAGTCAATCACGGCACACTGCATGGTTCCCAGTTGTGTGAGAGGTGTGAGTGTTGTGGTTTTCCTACCCCTTCCCACAGCATAGTTCTCCTACCACCACCACCATGTGATTGTGTGAATAGGGCCTCAGTGGTTGAGTATGGGTTGTTTTGAACCATGGGTAATTCATTGAACTGTGGGTTAGCAGGTTAACTGAACACAGATACCGTAGTTCATGAACCATGTAGTGGGGTGTATTTTCTTGACCAAGCCACCTTGTTACCCCATGGTTTGTTTTTGGGTTGTTCAGGGAGGTTAACAAACCCCTGAGGCTGCGTTCAGACAATATAATTCACCCTGCGGAAAATGTGCTGTATTCAGCCAACACGCTAACCCACTATTCAACAAACAATGCACAATTCAAAACCGTCCACACTCAACCACTCAGAATGGGTTAACATGTTGTGTGAACAGCCCCTGAAAAGAAGCAAGTCATGAACGAGCCTTCCTAGCAGCAGTAGTTGCGTGTCTTGCTGCCTTTGCTTGCTGGAATCATTTGGCTTCATTATTTCTTCTGTATCCATGGCTCTTGATCATGTTGGAGTTTCTTACATTTTCTGTGTTGACAACGTAGGACTGAATAAAGCAGGGGTGGTCAGGCTTTTTGCCCCCAATGGCTACATACAGCAGTGGGCCAGGGTCCATAAAACAGCAGTGGACATGGTTGGAGCTGGGGATGGATGGGCCTTCTGTGTCTGTCTCATGCACATACAGACAAAAAAAAACACAGTCCGCAGGTAATGCCACGCCAAAGGGAGAATAGCTGAGGACTGCATGAATCTCTGGGCCACATATGGCATAATGGAAAATGTTCTTGAAGTCCTCTCCACCCACCATCCACCCACTGTTTGCTTCTTTGATACAAGCATTTGAAGAGTTTTGGGGCATGGAATATATGCAAGTAAATAGAATTGCTAGCATAAAGCAAATTGCTTGATCATTTAGGACCCATGCTAAAATGAGAGATAATGTGAACCGCCAGAGAAATTTGACTATTGGGTGGTATTGAAATGCTGGTTACATCTACTGGAGGGATGATAGTCTGCACATGTTCAGAGGCACTGTTTATTTATTTATATATTTCAGTGCTGAACTAATGCAGTGTATACAAATCCTGGGGCTAAGGCTTGGTAAACCCTGTCTCAGATGAAATCTTGTGGTCTAAGTAAAGTTCCCATCATTGTCATGAAATCTTGGAAACCAGGTAACAACATTGGAAGGAGCCACAAGTAACACTTTTAAAAGATGGATCTGTGGAAAAACATTCTGAGGATAGATGAATTTTTAGTTTTTCTCTGTTTTCTTCTCATGAAGGAAATCTTGTGAGGAAACTTACTTATTACTTCCTTGTTCTTCTTCCCACGGGAACTACCCACATCATAGAATCATAGAGTTGGAAAGGGCCATTTAGGCTATCCCTGCTTAGTCTAGGAATCTAGTTTTTTAGCTTGCCTGACAGATAGCTGTCCGGTCTCCGCTTGAATACCTCCAGCGACGAAGAGCCCATTACCTCCCTAGCCAATTGGTTCCATTGTATGGCAGCTGTGACTGTTGCATTTCTCTAAACTCATTCCAATTTATCTGAATCCTACTTAAAGTGTGGTGTCCAGAACTGGACACAGTATTTGAGATGAGGTCTGATCAGCACAGGGTAGGGTGGACCTATTATTTTCAGTGATTTTGAAACTATACTTGTATTGATGCAACCTAAAATTGCAGTTGCCTTTTTTGCAGCCACATCACACTGCTGACTCATATTTAGCTTTTGAGCAACTACAACTCCAAGATCATTTTCACATGTCCTGTTGCCAGGCCAGGTATCACATTCTTTGAGTATGGTTCTTCAACCAGCTGTGGATTCACCTAGCAGTAGTGCCATGCAGCTCACACTAAACTAGCTTGCTAATCAGAATATAGGACACTATTATCAGATACCTTGCTGAAATCAAGATATATTATGTCCACAGCATTTCCACAATCTACTAAGGAAGTTATCTGATTGAAAAATGAAACAAGATTAGTCTGTTCTTGACAAATCCATGCTGGCTTTTAGTGATCAGTGCATTAGTGTCAAGACGTTTACAGATCAAGCACTATACCATCCTCTCTAGAATCATCCCAGGTATTGATGTCAGATCAACCGATCTATAATTCCCCAGATCTTCCTTTTTACCCCTTTGAAGACAGGGACAACATTTGCCTTCCTCTAGGACTTTACCTGTTCTCCAGGATTTCTCAAAGATCATAGACAGGAGTTCTGAGATTCCATCTGCTAGCTCCTTCAACACCCTAAGATGTGATTCATCTGGATCTGGGGACCTGAACTCATTTTAGGTGTTTAAATATTCCTTGCACTCCTACCACTTCAGCCTGATTGTCCCATATGCCTGATGGGATACTGGTCCTCATTTGAGAGAACACTGAGCCAAAATAGGAGTTGAGCACACCTGCCTTTTCTTTGTCATCTGTCAGCACTTTGCCATCTTTGCTGAACAGGTGGTTTACCATTATTTTTATCTTTCTTTTAGTTTGAACGTATCTGAAGAAGCCCTTTTTTTAGCATCCCTCACCAACCTCATCTCATTCTGAGCTTTAATTTTCCTGACACCATCTTGGCAGTTCTGAGATATCTGCCTGTACACTTCCTTAGTGACATGTCCCTTCTTCCACCTACTACAGGTGTCTTTTTAATTTTTAATTCCCCCCCAAGATAATTGCTCAGCTTTTTGTGTAGCCACATTGGCTTATTCTGTTGTCTTCTATTTCCCTCCCCCATTGTTTCTGATGGAGTCTTTAGTCTCCCCTTTTTAAAGGACTCTCTCCTGAACACTTTTACCTGTTAGGTTTTCCTGCCATGGAATCTCAGTTTATTAAAATCAGTTTTCCTGAAGTCCAGGGTAAATATTTGACTACACTCAGCTTTAGTTTGTCCCACTGGTGGCGCTAGCAACATAGGGAATATTAATGGGATGTTCAGTGCTACCCACCACATGTTAGATTCACTGATTAGGAGTAAAAAATTATATACACAGATACCATTGTTTCTGGATGGTACACCTGTATATAAACTGTGATGACTTGCTTGCAGAATTGTGTGTCTGCTAGTGCTCTTTGCTGTGGGTGACTGGTCTTGCTCTTGTGCCCAAATTAGCAGTGTTAGCACAGACAGATCTCTAGATCTATTAATACGGTGGCAAATATACCTAACAATGGGACTGAACCTGTTCTGCAGAATATTGCCACTGACTCTGATTTGAAGGAACCAAGTTATACTATATGAAATATATAACCAGAAAAAAATGAAGGAGCTTCCATATTAATACATAGATTAAGACCCTGGAAATTTTTTTATTATTATTTTATCTCGTTCTCACTCATGGCAGTTTTTCCAGACAGACATGACAGGCTTTCCCAAGTCATGCTGTCTTTTACAGATTCAGGAATTTCCTGACAATTGAGCATATTTTAATTATGTCTGCTTTCTGGATGTTGGTGTGGATGTAATTTGGTAGGCTCAATTTCTGACGGTTTTCTGTATAGTTTTTTGATGTGATGCCAGTGACTGATGTGACTAATGGAATAATTATGACCTTTTCCTGTTGCCATAGCTCTTTGACTTCTATTATTATTATTATTATTATTATTATTATTATTATTATTGCATGGCAAGTTAAAAAGTACAAGAGGGTAGATTCCTGTCTCAAGGTGGTTGCAATCTAATTATCAGAGGAAGTGATGGGGAATAAAGACAATTAAAAATGGGGAGAATATGCAAGTATTTGAATAATACATACTTAAACCTAGTTGCAGTGGGGTATGGAGGCTAAGGGGTAATTACAAAGGCTAATTTGATTTATTTTACTCTAAAGCTTCAGGGTCAATGTGAGCATGTTTCTAGCCAGATGTTCTTTCCCAACCAAACTTTATGTTCAAAGCAATTCAGCTGAAAACACTCATGCAACATCTCTGCTGTAAATAAGGTGTGGCATCACGTTACAATACAGGTGATGGGAAGAACAAAACTGAATGAGCAGGAAGAATGTGAGTTTTCAATCCAGCATGAACCATGTGGAAGAGAAAGTTGAGAGTTGTGCTTTGCAGATAGTCCAAGGGCTGTCAGTTATCCTTCCTTTTTGAAGCAGAACTAGAGATATTTTTAAACCTTCATGGCAGGGTGAATCTGTTCCTGGAATGCAATCTTGTACTCTACAGCAAACAGAATGATGAAAGCCAGGGCTATCGAATTTCCGCATTCATATTTTCCTCTGAAACAAAGGGGAAGCTATGTGAAGGCAAACAGCTCTTCCATTGTTCAAGAGAAAGATGCACTAAAAATTTCAATGGATAAACAATCATACAAGGACATCCACAGAAAAAAGGCATTATTTGAGCAAAGACTTGGATACAAATCAAGAGCCAATTCTAAAATGTATTGCTTAGTGTAGAGCAGTGGACAATATTACTTACTGTTTTTCAAGAAGCCAAAGTTTTCATTGAATTGTGTTATTGTTGTAGAATAATCTTTTGTTCAACTTAAGTTGTTTTTTTTAAGTGGGGTTACACTTGAAAATAGGCCTGATCTACATTGTGGTACAGCCTTCCTGGGATTGAACTACTTCAGACTACAGATGGAGGGGGTTACTGAATGCTTCTTATCATAAATTCCTTAGCCATGGAAAGTGAACATGTAATTGACAATGATTATTGCTTAGCCCTTTATCTGAAGTGCTAGTTTTCTAAACAGGGAGCTTTTGACATGAGTAAAAATTCAATCATATAGTTTCTCACCTGCTTTTTGAAATAGTGACATCCAAAAAGATCATTATGGTGTGTTTTTTCATGTATAGGCTGGTCCTTTGATTTACTAGCAAGGGTAAGAATAACAGTAGTGTCTTACTAATTATACTAGAGAATATTCCATTTTCCCACATTACAGATGGCATTCTCCTCTAGCAATATGTGGTAGCTAGACATGCAAAAATCTCCTCCTGAATGTAGCCATGCACGTACTCTGGATTTTAGGAAAGCTAGTCGTATAATAAACTTTTCAAATAGAAAAACATTAAAACAGCCAGTCTATAAAACATCCCCAGAGCCATATCAATAAATCAATAAAGCAGCACCTGACTAATGAAATACATCTATTAAAAGCCATTTGAAACAGTTGGGTTTTCAAATCCTTTGTAATAACTGCAACTGAGAGACTGAACTACATTTACTTGGATGGGGGAGGGGGTTTCCATAAGGTAAGGGGCACTCCTGAGAAGGCCCTATACGTAGTGTACACTGATCTAAAAAGTACCCTAAAAGTAAAACCTCCAATACTGATCTTAAAACCATGGCCAAATTCATATGGACTGGGTTCACATATGGGTTAGCGAGTTGATAGTGGGATGTTCCCCTTCACATGGTGGGTTATTTCCCCATGAGAACCCACAGCCTACAGTAAGAGTTATTTTACCTATGGTGGCTTAGCGTGTTGTCTGTCATAAAGCATGGGTTATAGACTGGAGATCGACGACAGAGAAGCTTCGCAAGAGTGACCAAAAATGCTGCCGCTCTTCTACTCCTCTGAAGTGATCTCTATTCTTGTCACAAGGGAAGCAGGGATACAGGAGGAGGGGCAGGGTGTGTTAAATAAACTACTTTGTGTAGCTTCTTTGCCCAATTGTTTGATAGGAGCACAGTAGGTTGTTTGCATAACCATCTACCCCGCATAGCCTGCCACACACCATGTGTTAGCATGATGTGTAAACCCATGGGCTCAAGTGCTCCTTCAAATAACCTGGTCCCAAGCTGTTTAGGGCTAAAAAGCCAAAAACAGCACTTTGAATTGGGTCTGGAATACGAACTGATGTATACACAGATGCAGCCAGCAGCAGATAATGGGAGCTCTCTCATGAATGATCACAGGAGCTGGAAAAATTGCTGCTGCAATCTTGGAAATTGATGGCAGCTGCTGCTGGCTGATTCAAACAAAAATCCAGAGGAAAAGTGTTTCTGGCTTGCATCTGTGTCTTGGCCCTCTGACTTCCCTGAACATGAATGAGAGGGTGATATTAAGAAATGGTTAGTTGAGCATTTTTCTCTCTCTCTGAGGCTCAAGCCACCATGATGTGAAACATATGAAATACCTCCCTGCCTACCCCAAGCAGATTAGGAACATAGGAAGCTGCCTTTTACTGAGGTAGACCATTGGACCATCTAGCCTGGTATTGTTGATACTGGTTTCACAGAGATGCCAGAGATTGAAAACTGGGACCTTCTTTATGAAAAGCATGTGCTCTACCACTGAGCCATGGCTCCTCCCTCTAAAAAATTTACCTGAAGGGAGCTAGTGTGGCATAGTGGTTTGAATATTTGACTGGGACTAGGGAGATGCGGATTCTAGTCCCCATTCAGCCATGAAGCTCACTCGGTGACTTTGGGCCAGTAACTGACTCTCAGGCTCACCTTCCCCGCAGGGTTGTTGTGAGAATAAAGTGGAAAGGAGGGAGGGCCTTGCGAGAGGGGGAAAAGGTGGGATATAAATGTAACAATAAAATAAAGATAAAATAAAGTTGTCGAGGCTGCCAGCTCCAATGGGAGAACCAGCAGGGGGATGAGGGGGCCTCTTAACTCCTTTTTTGCTGACAGTTTTCTACCTCCATATCACCTCCCAGCTGCTTTTAGTCACCACCCTGTATGGGGTAGGGGAAGCATCTAGCAGAATTTAGCCCTGGAAAATCAGCGTGGCAAAAAAGGAGATGTTTATAGATACAAACAGAGACACAACAATCTCTCACTGAAGATTGCAGCTCTTAGGTTTAAAAAGAGAAAGTGTCATGGGAGGAGGACTACCTATGATTAATGCCACTTGTTGTTTAAGAACATAAGAAGAGCCCTGCTGAGTTGGACCAAAAGCTCATCTAGTTCAGCATTGTGTTCACACTGGGCCTGTTTGGACAACACGCTAAGCCATGGTTAGCCCACTAACTCTTTTGCATCCAATGGTTAGTGAGCATGTTTAAACTGTGGTTATCTAGCCACCATGGTTAGGAATGGTTCATATGACATGCTATGCCATAAGATTTAGCTCAAAATTCTTAAACACCGTGGCTTAGCGTGTTGTTTGAACAGGTTCATAGTGGCAAACCAGCTGCCTTGATGGAAAGCCCACAAACAGGACAGCACTTGTGAGGTAAGATGCAAATGGGTAAAATGTAATGCAACTGTTATCTCTGCTTTAGAAGACTTGGAAACTGTTTGGACATAGGCTATAAGAGGCTCTTACGGAGAATAACATTTGTACGTTGTTTGTGTGCCAAGGGCTTGCTTGCCTTCTCTGAAGGAAGCTTTAACAGCCACTTTTTGCACATCTTCTAATGTGTACTGCAGTGTTACTCAGATATTTCTGAACTTGAGCTGCCTCAGGTTCTAAAGTTATTCTGCCTTCTAACATTCTCCACCCCTCCCATTCTCCTCATCCAGCACCTACCATTTCATAGCAGGCTGGGAGAATTCATTGCAAACATATTATACTCACTTTCCCAAGTCTTCAAATTCTGGTAAAGGTTTCCTATTCTGTGATTTTGGGAGCAGTACTATGCATGTAGACTGAAAAAACTCCCACAACTCCCAGAATTTTCCAGCCAGCCATGTGGGGGAATGCTGGGAACTATAGAATTTTTTTGGTCAAAACATGCATAGCATTGCTCCCTTAGCATCTCTGAACATTAAAGTTTAAGTGTAATGACAAAATATTTATTTTTATTCTTTTTAATGTTCTGTAGGTATATTTTTGTTTCAAAACAAACATTATGTTAAAATGTGTTTTGCCTTGGAATTCAAGAGACCTACCCTTGGACAGAGGTGGCTGTCTCACCCTCTTTGTTCCAACTGGATGGCTGAAGGCCTCTGAGTTGGAAAAGACACAGGAGTTTATCCTTAGGCCCTGGTAAGCCCTATATGTTGAATACTTATCAGGTCTCTGGCAGTAGTGGCAGCGCAACTCCACACCAAACAGACAGTGAGAATCTGTACTAGCAACTGTTGAACAGTTTGTACAGTAATGGTTATGAAGTAAACCTACCAGACAAATATTATCTTTGTTTACATATTCTTTAACATCACAAATGCATACATTTCCATGACCCACATTCCTTACATTTACATTTTTACAGTACCCCTCATTTTCCCTAAAAAGGTCACATTAACCATCCAAACATATCCCAGTCCTACTTTTCCTAATCTTAAAGCTATTTTATTGATAACCTAACAGTACAATTTTACACATCTTTTTGCAGAACTTACCTCCAAGATGTAGATTATAGAGCCTAAGAGCTCCATCACACTAGCATTTTATCATAGTGTCGTCCTGCCTTTTCTGTTTTCCCCCACGACCCTCACATGATGTTGTTGTCCCTGTCCTGTAGTCATCTTGCCTCTTCCGCTCCATTTTCTGTGTTTTTCTAGGGCGGGGAAATTTTTGCTCCACGTGTTATAAAACCGCCCTTCTGTCCCTGTGTATTGGCATCCTCATGCTATATCACAAAACATCCCTTCTTGGGGTCATGTGCACTGAAGGGCAGTCTTGCTGACAAAAGAGGAGGGCAAGGGCAGTTCTCCTCCAGCATGCCAAGTTGGTCAAACAGACTTTCGCTGCTCCAACTCCACTTTCATTGCTCTATCATCCACCTATTTCAACTTCCCTCATTTTTTTGTCAACTGTACGAGGTGCCCAGCCAATGAAATGCTAAATCACTAAACTTCAGACAACAAAACCAGAGTGAGGGGGGGAGGTGCCCATGTCCATCAGAATGTCCATCAACCACAAGAATCAATCAACTGGAGGGGGAAGGAGAAGGGGCGGGGTGGCAATACCAGGAAGTGTGAGCCAGCGCAGGTGAAAAGGTAAACAAAGCAAAATAGCGCAACAACACACACACAAGTGACCAGCACTTGATGTGCTAATGAAACAGAGGTGGAAATCATGGATGCAAACCAGGAAAAAACGTAGGTGTGATGGAGCTCTTAGGGTCCAATCATATGCATATTTTCTTGGAAGTGAGCCCCATTGTAGGGTTATGCTGCATAACACTGCTTATCCAATTCACCTGCATCTTTTTTTTAAGAGCAGTAAACCAGAAAAAATTTGATGTCATGGTCTGGTTTCCTCTAACAGAAAGCTCTAACAAACCAAGCCACCGTGTGAATAAAAAACTGAGCTGGTCTTCATGTCACAGTGGCAATTGTGGGGATGGGCAGAGTACACTCAATATTTCTGTTTTTAATTAAAAAACTGAGTAACAACAAACCAAGAGCAATTTGGGTGTTACTCTGGGTGGTTTAACCCATAAACAACCCAGGGTTTCTGGATTTGAACGTCATGAAATAACCCAGGAATGTCGTGTTTCCAGACTGTTAGTTAAAAGTAGAAATATCTCACACTCTCCACTTGTGCTTGCAATTTCTGGGTTAAACAACCCAGGAATTGCCACCCGGTCAATATGTTAATGATGGCTGAGTTCGGATGACATGCTAATCAACATGGGGGAGGGTAATAGGAGCAAAATGGAAATCAACCATTGATTAGCGTGTCATCCGAACTCAGGTGACATCTGAGGGGCTCTTCTTCTAAAGCAGGGGTGGCAACTTGTAGCCCTCCAAATGTTTTGGCCTAAAATTCTCATCTGCAGTCCTAACCAGCATGACCACTGGTAAAGGAGGATGGGATTTATAATCCAAAACATCTGAAGGGCCACAGATTCCACCCCTGCTCTAAAAACATCTGTTTTGAGTTCATCATCATACTGCTGGAGTACTTAAAGAAACCCCCATATCAACTATAAATATACTAAGAGATAAATCAGGTATGACTTTTAATTACTTTTTTGCATTTAAGCTGCAAGTTTTAAAAAGCCTTAACAGCATCACCTGGAGGGGCTGGTAATTACTGGGATTGCAGCAGGTGTGGAGGACTTTAACTCTTTCCTCTCCTGCAGCTATCCTGAAAAATATTTCTACTCTGAAACAGTTATTTGCAAGGGAAATCCCCCCATTGGTTCCACTGGAATGGGCTCACCTCTTGAAATGAATGGGGGTCAGAATATACATTATTGATACTGCAGCCTGTTCACCTTTGGCTAGCCATCCGTATAAGAGGAGACCAGTTATGACATAAGTAACTGTCAGCTGTCACTGCTGAACTTTGAAACTAAGAATGTGGTATCTGAATTTTCTTTGCTTTCCCCCCTCCTCCTCCTCCCTCCCAATCCCCTTTCCTTTTGTGTCATGTCTTTTAGACTGTAAGCCTGTGGGCAGGGACTGTCAAGAAATATTTTTGTAAGCCGGCGTGAGAGCCTTTTTTGGCTGAATAAAAATGCATAAATAAATAAATAAATAAATGAGTATCATAGGAACAGTGTTGTCAATTCTTATCCCGCATATGTTTCTATATTTTAATAAAAATACATAGTGTAAGTGAGGTGTACTTTCCTTTCATAATCAGAGAGAGCAGTTGAAGGTAGAAGAGCAGTAGAGAAACGCCTTTAACATTAATTGGAATTTGCAGGTTGCTTGTAGTTATAATCATTCAATGGAGGAAAAAACTAACAATGTATGTAAACAAGTGAAAACTACAGGAAAATGTCTACATTTTAAAATAGCACTCACATTTAACAAATGTTATCTAATCTTACTTTAAAGGGGAGTATATGAAGAAGCTCAACTTTCGACTGGGGAAAGACTTATGTCAGGCCTGCTGATTATTTATTTATTACATTTTTATACCACCCAATAGCCGAAGCTCTCTGGGCAGTTCACAAAAATTAAAACCATGTAAAGCATAATAAAATGACCAATAGTCTAAAAATACAAATACAAAATACAATATAAAAAGCACAACCAGGATAAAACCACAAAGCAAAAATTGATATAGATTAAAATATGGAGTATTTTACTACTACTACTACTACTATTATTATTATTATTAGTAGTAGTATTTTATTTATTACATTTATATACTGCCCCATAGCTGAAACTCTCTGGACGGTTTACAAAAATTAAAAATATTAGATTAAAAAGACTAAACATTAAAAATCAATATACAAAATTTAAAAACATAAAAACAGCTAACGCTTAAAACAATTTTTTAAACATTCAGCCAGGCCAGAGCTTAGACAATATTGGTCATCCATGGGGCGGAATGACCCTGCTCAGACAACAAGCTAAGCTGCAATAGTTAAGTGTTTTGAGCTAAACATGATAGTTTAGTGTGTCTTGTGAACTATGGTGGCTATATAATCATGGTTTAAACACACTCAGTAACCATTTGCTGCAAAAGGGTTAGCGGCTTAACCATGGCTTAGCGTGTTGTCTGAACAGGCCCATAGTTTAGGATCTATTGCAACACTGAAGAATATGCTGATATGTATAACACACCTTGATTCTGCTTCATTGACACCCCTGAATATTTTTCCTTGTGTAGCTGGGTCAGCTCTGGAAACAAGAATATCTGAGGCAGAGGAGAAAACACCTCCCAGTGCAGCCTTCATATGGTTCCTCTCCACCAACCTACCCAGCCATAGTTCGTAAAATGGATTTATGGAACAAACCTACACATGTCTACTCAGAAGTAAGTTCCATTGTGTTCATAGGGGCTTACTCCCAGGTAAATGAATATAGGATTGTAATATCTGAGCCTATTCAGATATATCATTCAGCAAGAGCTTGTATTAGATTGTAAGCCTATGCGGCAGGGTCTTGCTATTTACTGTTTTACTCTGTACAGCACCATGTACACTGATGGTGCTATATAAATAATAATAATAATAATAATAATAATAATAATAATAATAATAATGCAGGCTTCCCTTACCTGATGCCCTCCATATGTATGGGACTACAACACCCAGCATCCTGGCTGGGGGTGCTGGGTGTTGTAGTTGAACACATCTGGAGGGCATCAGATAGGGGAAGGTTGTAGTAGTTATAGGCTAGCATTTTACATTGTAAATAAAATAAAGCAAAAAGTCTTTGGTTTAAGTTGGCATTGAGCTCTCTTAAGGCTATAATCCTATATGTACACTTACCTGGGAGTAAGCACCACTGAATTCATTGAGACTTATTTCTGAGTAGACATACATAGGATTTCACTATAAGATACCGTAAGTACGCGGCTCTTTCTCTTCTGGCTATACTACCCTCTCTGCAAGATGGCAATAATAATAGCAGAACGCGTTACAGGGTTATTTTAAGGATGCCTGTAACAATATATGTGAAGCGCTTTGAACATTCTATCACACACAGCTATAGCGATGCTATATTATTTTTTATTGTTATTTATATAGCTTTTAAAACACACACCACAGCAACACCACCTAAATCCGCCTGACACATGTCGTAGTGACCCAAACTAGTAAAAGACTACAATTCCCAGCATCCCTCCAATGGAATGCCGGGCAGCTGCAATTAGGCAATTTCATCTTTACCTTTCCACTCAGCGGGGGGCTCTCGGGCTGGAGAGACTGGGTTGAGGCTCCGCTTGGCGACCGCTCGCCCAGATCGCTCTCTATCCCCCCTCTCTCAAGAGCTGCTGGCAGCCCCGCTGTGCCGAGGGGGAGGGCCGCGTTCCGCGTCCGAGTCCCCAGCGTGCCAGGGGGAGTTTCCAGGAAGTGGCCATATTGGATTCATTCAGTTGCATCAATCCAGGGGGAAGAGAGCAGGTTTCTAGCCAGACGGCTTCTTAGATCCCGAGGAGGAGCCCCTCGCCTTTTGGCACCTGGATCTCTCCGGCCATGGCAGCTACGGACTTGGAGCGCTTTTCTGTGAGTAACCGCAAGATCGAGCTGGCAGGAGGGCAGGGGCGGAGGCGGCGCGCACGCTCCCCGCCGAACACGGGAGGGAGTCTGACTGATGGATTTGAAGCCTCCGTCTGTTTTGTGGCTTGCGGGAAGCCAAGGCTTGCCTAGGGGAAGCTATGGGGAAGGTCTCTGCCTGCGGTGAATGGGTTGGGGGGCTTTTTTCTCCCTTGGGGAAGTGGGATTGAACGAAGTTTACGGGTGCCCGCTCGCGTCGTGTCAGGGCTCTCTTCCTCGGAAAGGGAGTCGCCTTCTCTTGCGAACAAGCTGGCGCCCAGGCACGCTCCAGAGCACCGACTAGGTGCCACTGTCGGATTCCCAGCGCAAAACCCACTTCTGTGCGTGTGGCAGGAAGGTGGCTTCGACTACCCCGTCAGGCTGGAGGGGGAGGGGTGCTAATCCCTTTCAGTAGCTGTGTACACACAAACACACACACACACACACACACACACACACACACGGGGTGGTAGCTGAAGGCTAATTGCTTCAAGGATTTGTGCGGATACCGAAAAGGCATTGCAGTCCAGAGGTTGGATTGTTGGGGTGGGGTGGGGTGGGGTGGAGAAACCCTCACCGTCCTCATCCCCCCCCCCCCAATTCCTCCACCATTTAGGGACCTGAGCATTCCAGTGGACTTTCGTCCCGGCCCTGCAGCATTTCTTTAAGCTCTGCGGCTGGGGATCCGTCGCTGGGCTCCAGCAATGGGGAACTACAGCTGCAATCGAAGCAAGCTTGCAGCGCAGTCCTGTGTCTGTCTACTCTAAGTCACACTGTGTTCAGTGGGGCTCGCCTGCCCCCCACCCCGTCACCAAGTAAGCCCCGTTGAAAACTATGGGCCTGAGGAAGCTGGCCTATGTGTGTTTAGGAGGCGCGTCTCTTTAATTCTAAACGACTTCATTCGAAGTGGCGGCGGTACTACTTAAAAGGGATTTGTCTTGGTAGGGGATATTATGCATTTAATATCTCCTTAGTGGGAGGGTGGGAAGTCAGATTACTAGCAGAAACGTTACCCACAGTTGGCTGCAGAGATGTTGCAGTGTTTGTGATTACATATGCAACATTTTCTTTTAAGCTTGATGAAGCTTAGATATAGAGTGAGGCAGGGTAACTGGGCCTGAAGATAGCTTTTGTATTTGGTACCGGCATTTGCTCCAGTAATAATGAGAAGTCAGGATTATGGGCATGAATCTGTAGTGGAACTGAGGTTAAATAGTGTTAACCCATCAGTTAACCCTGTTGGTCTGTTTCTGCTGCAGACCCATTTATTGCATCTATGCTACCCTCACCCTCTTGGGAATGAGAGCATGCAAACACAGTTCAGACAATATTAGCTTTGAATTCCACAAGTAGTTTCTCACGAGTTTGTGATGCACTGTGCAAGATAAGAGTTCATTCAACATGGGTGGATGAAACCTGATGTCTGAGATGAATTTATAATAAATGATTCATGCTGTCTCTTTCTGACATGTTTTATATAGCTCTGTGAAGGAGTGGCATATCTCTGTTTCCATAGGCTCATGAGATACTTGAGTTTTATGCATGCCATAAATTCTGTTTAGTGTTTACTAAAACAAACAGCTATTTTTCTTGCTTTCGTTTCTCTTTCAGAATAATTTTTTGAAAGCTGATTGTCAGACTTCAGTGTGTTGCATTATCTTTAGGCAGAACACAACCAATGTTTTGTTTCAGTTGCCAGATGTCTTTGGCCATTGCAAATCCTTAATTGTGTAAATGTTGGCATCTCGGCAAGACAGAAGCAAGGGATGTCTTTCTAAGCCAACACTGTGGGTGTCTCTGAATGGCAAAATCAATTAAAAGTTGATTTGCACATCTATAAAGCACACATTGAACTGTGCCCTGCTATGTGTTTGAAATGTCAGATGGAAAGTTTGGAGAGTGTACTGAATATTTTGAGTCTGAAAGAACTGATTATAGGCCTTTTGAGAAGAACTGGAATATTATATACATAGAGCTGTTTGCATATACATTGTGTATAAATAACTGTATACATTGTATTATAACCTCACTATGCTTAGTGAAAGACACTGGCTAGAACTATCTGATGCTACTTTGCATTGTATGTGTATCGGACTGCTCAATTGAGCAATTATAAGGTTTCCTACATGGCCTTTTTAACTTGTGCTGATTCACAGAAGCATTTTCTCTTGCCTTCTGTAGGAACCCCTTTTTGTGTGTGCATCCTAAGCCAAAAGCCAAGGGGAATTCTGGGTTGTGAAAGGATTGAATATACATTTGGTTTATGGCAGTCACACAAATAGCAATGTTGATGCCCAGCTTTGGAAGTTTTCTCAAGATGCAGGTTCTTTAAGTGGATGTCGGCAACAATATATGCAAAAATCACACTAAGGTGGGGAAAAGAACTTCTTTGTTTACAGAGCTGGTGGATTTGGTTACAATGTTGAAGCAACTGCTACTCTAGGGAGCTTGTTAACATTGACTGTGTTCACACATATGCCCCATTTCAGCAGGTATTACATGCTTGGTATTCATGTTATTATTACTTTTATTTTAGGTTTGTTGAGCTGCTATATTTTCTCCCCTGTGAAGTTGCCCCAATTGTCTGCCTTAAACTGACAAGATCTGTTGCTATATGCAGAAGCTGATATTGTGGGGGCTCTTGTGTGAATAAGGACTTTGCTATTTTTCCTGGGATGTTTGGTGTTAGTGTGGATTTGGGCATTGTAGGTGGGGGCCATAAGGCTGCCAGCAAGGATATCTGACCAATATGTCTCCTACAGTCAGTTCCAATAGTCTTCAGTCCTGCAAAAGAGGTAATTGAAAGCACTCTTTGCACACAAGTAGTTAATGGCTCCAGGGAGAAAATAACAAGTGCTGAGAGTAAAATTTATAATAGAAGTGGTGTTCATATACAAGTTATATCAAAGAGACAAAATAACTTAGTCGAGTAAACTGAGTTGAATGACCTACCTACATGTGTAGGAGCTCTGTGTATGTATTGGACCTTACATGGACTTCTGATTTGGGGATAATCTAGGAGAGGAGAGGCTATTGTATTAAGGGAGCATTCCCCAAGCTGGCACCCTCAAGGTGTTTTGAACTACAACTCCCATAAACCTCAGCCAGTGTAGCTAATAGTCAAAGATTATAAAAGTTGTAGTACAAAACACCTGGAGGGCTCCAGGGTGGGGAAGACTGTTATTAAGATAGAAGCATATATCATCTGATGGGTGAAGTGGCCTACTTGGAACACTGGGCTGTTTCAGATCTTATGCATTTCCCATATGTTGGAAAAAGTACTATGTGATCATCACGTCGATTGCTTTTCGCTGCATGCATACATGATCAGAAGCCACCTCTGGACATGGGTTTTTGGTATCTGTGCATCAATGTATGTACAGTGAAACAGATGGGGGCATTCCATGGTTAATGACAAATAGGATATGGATTTCAATTTTGCAAATTGTAGTGTTTGAAGCAGCCCATGGAGGAGGAGGATCCATAATGAGAATGAAGGAAACTGACAGGGTAAAGCACTGTGCTTGGGAGCATTATGGTAGTCAGAGCAAAGTTTGACACTGACAGGGGCACTGCATGAGTAAGGGGGTGCATGCAGTGTGTCTGTGTGCAAAATGCATGCCCAGCGGTTCCTGCAATATGTAACCCCTTTCTGTCGCAAGGATGGCATCTTACTTGTTATCTCCAGGATCTGAGACAGTAAGCCTGTGTGCACCAGTTGCTGGGGAACATGGGTGGGAGGGTGCTATTGTACCATGTCCTGCTTTGTTGGTCCCTCGCTGACAGCTAGTTAGCCACTGTGTGAACAGAGTGCTGGACTAGATGGACCCTCGGACTGATCCAGCAGGGCTCTTCTTATGTTCTTACTATTCAAAGCATAAATATTAAATGATTGAGGAAATTCCAGATCTGGGAGTAGGTGGGATCTTTTAAAAGTTTGCTAGCCTTTAAAAGCAGACATAAGCAATGAGATAAGGGGGATAAAAATAAATGAGTTAAGAGTTTTGTTAAAACAACAGGCTCATTTGTATTCCAGTTCTGTGTCGGTGCCTTGAATTGTTGCCAAAATCTTGCTCTCGGTAGTTACTATATTTCTATAAAGAATAATTAACTCAGAAGAGAATTGCTCCAGTACTAATGTTAGAAGCATAACAACCAAACAAAAACTGATCATTCCTTCCATTTTATCTTGCGTGCTGTCCAGAAATCTAAAGCATTGTTTACATGAGGTGAATAGTGCAGCCAATATACGCTATATAATTGCTCCCGTAACTTAAACTAGGTAGGATCTTTTTTAGGTGTAAAACCCTGGTATGTATTGTTCAAAAGCTGATGTCTTATTGCAAAGTTTTTCTGAGGGAATTAGAATAACAAAAGATATTTCCTATGCTAAAGCAATGAGGGTACCATTAGTATTTTGAACTAAATGAGGAAAGGAAAGGAACCTCTCATGCAAGCACTGAATCATTACTGACTCTTGGAGGGACGCCAGCTTTTGCTGATGTTTTCTTGGCAGGCCTAATAGCGGGGTGGTTTGCCATTGCCTTCCCCGGCCGTTATTACCTTTCCCCCAGCTAACTGGGTACTCATTTTACCGACCTCGGGAGGATGGAAGGCTGAGTTGACCCGAGCCAACTGCCTGAAACCAGCCTCTGCTGGGATCGAACTCAGGCCGGTTTCAGCTGCAAAAACTGCTGCTTTACCGCTCCGTGCCACACAAGGCTCTTTTTATTTTGAACTAAGGTATACACAATTCTTTTCCCTCCCAGACTGAACTGAGTCTTTCTCCCTGCCATCTCTTCTCTCTCTCCCCCTCAAAAATCTCTAAACAAGAATGGGGGCCTGCAAAGATTAAAATAAATGTAGTACAGAGCAGTTGGTGCATTAGTTTCTCCAGGGGAGAAAATGAGGTATTCTGTCCCTGGAATGTAATACCCAAGCAGGCCCCTAGTGAACAAGAGGCACCTGGTGGCAAGTTATAAAGAATACCATTAGACTGAATTTAAAATTTAGATTTATAGTAGTCTACAAAATGGCTGTGTTACTGCTTTAAGTATTTGAGGATGTGTGTGCACATATATATTGTATGTATGACAGTAATTAAAATGGAATGTAGATAGCCTCCCCACAACAGTTGTTATATAAGATTTTTCTAGAGCACCAGAATACTCTGCCCGTCTGTGACCTTAATGCTGGCCTCTGGAAGATCAGATCAATACTAATTAGTGATGTGGCCAAAGTGAACAACGCTGCACAACCATGAATCTCACCAGGTGGCCTTGGGCAAGTCATGATCTCTCAGCTTAATCCATCCTACAGGGCTGTTAGGATAAAATTTAAATCTGTGCACTAAAGCGGCACAGAAATGGATGCTTTTTATTTTATTATATGCCCCCAAGGGTGTTAACTGATATTTGTTGAACTGGTGCCCATGAAGGCCTATAAAAGCATAGGCATATGAAATTGAATCTAAGGCTGAATTCCTATGCATACTTTGGAGTAAGAGCTCTGGGGGAATCACTGCTGAATAAACATGCGTAAGTCTGGGCTGCATGTTACGTTGACAGACTTTGATTGGGAAGGTGAGCACTTCACTTTGTTAAGGCACCAAGATCTAAAAGGACCAAGGGTCCGACTCAGTGTGAGGCAGCTTCCTATGTTCTTATGTTAGGTATTTCTAATCAAATAATTGAGTGCTTTATTTCTTGAAATAGCAATGTATCATTTTAATTTGTACAATGTTAGATGGTTTGTGAGCTTTGATGGATGATGTTATTTTTTTTTTGGCAATGTCTTATTTATTTGTTCATTGTATTTTTAGAGTGCCCTGTAACAAAAATTCTTTGAGTCGATTATATATGTACTAAAATTATAAAAACATAGTAAACTCTAAATAAAATCACTATTTGAACTGGGTCTGGAAACTAACTCTAATCTAGTGCAGCTAATGAAGCACTGATTGAATTGACCAGTTCCTGTTAGTAACTTAGCAGCTCTATTTTGGTTAACTGTTTTCACAGGTAGCTTCGTATTGTAGTAATCCAACAGGATTATTATTTCAGGCTTAATATGGAAGACGTGTGTTGAAGATAACCATAGCATGGTTACTGGGGGGGACGGACCCATTGAGCTCAATGGGATTTACCTCTTGAGTAAACATGCTTAGGATTGCACTGCATGCAGTAGTACATTGCCTGGATGACACAGCATATGACTACAACTCATGACATCCACAGTCTCCATTTTGCATATCCAACACTCTTGGGTGTTCATATATGCTTGCTGAATTTGCATAATACAACAGCCCCCAGGAAATTGTTTCATATTCATAATGGTGACTGCATTAAATAACCTATGGTGGCTTTTGTATCATGCAAACACCCCATAGATTATGATGAACAGATTATGGGCACGCCCCTTTGGGGGCTGGACATGCTGGTGAGCAAACCCCCTTGGGGGCTGGACATGTTGGTGGGCATGCCTCCTTGGGGGCTGGATATGTTGGTGGGCACACCCCCATGGGGCGGCCATGTTGTCGTCCTTTTTGGTTTCCAAAATATGGTCACCCTATCTTTGCCCCTTTGCTCTCCACTCACAGCCTCTAGCCTTACTATTTTACTATGTCTTGGCTTTATATTTGATTCCTCGCTCTCCTTTATTCCTCATATTGAGGCAGTAGCTGTTTTTTCCTGTATAATATTGCCAGGATTCGATCATTTTTGTCTGTCTCTTCTGCCAAGACTCTTGTTCATGCATTGGTTATTTCTCGGTTGGACTACTGCAACCTTCTTCTCACTGGCCTTCCTTCTTCTCACATCAGTCCGTTGGTTTCTGTTCACCACTCTGCTGCTAAGATCATCTTCTTGGCTCGCCGCTCTGACCATGTTACTCCACTGCTGAAATCTCTTCATTGGCTTCCAATTCACTTCAGAATCCAATATAAACTTCTCCTGTTGACCTACAAAGCTTTTCACTGTCTAGCTCCTTCCTATCTCTCCTCTCTCATCTCACACTATTGCCCCGCTCGTGCTCTTCGCTCCTCTGATGCCATGTTTCTCGCCTGCCCAAGGGTCTCTACTTTCCTTGCTCGGCTTCGTCCATTTTCTTCTGCTGCCCCTTATGCCTGGAACGCTCTTCCAGAACATTTGAGAACTACAAGTTCAACCGCAGCTTTTAAAGCTCAGCTAAAAACTTTTCTTTTTCCTAAAGCTTTTAAAACTTGATTTTGTTCTGACTTTATACTGTTAGTTTTACCCTACCCTGTGCCTGTTTACCCTACCTTGTGCCTGTTTGCATTCTCTTCCCCTCCTTATTGCTTTATTATGATTTTATTAGAATGTAAGCCTATGCGGCAGGGTCTTACTATTTACTGTTTTACTCTGTACAGCACCATGTACATTGATGGTGCTATATAAATAAATAAATAATAATAATAATAATAATAATGATTAAAGCTTGAAATTTATTTAATCACATTTCTTATAATATACTTAAAATAAATTTCTCTATATCTGATTACTTTTTGTATATATTTCTGATATATTATTATTAATACAGCCATTCTTCTTTGCATTAAATGGCCTTTCAGATTTGTGGTTCCGATTTTAAACTGTTGAGACAGAATGTTTACAATTAACAATTGTTTCTTTCTGCATCCAAACTGGGAAACTGTTTGCCAGGCTCAAAACAAGACAGAATACCTAAACCAAGTTCAAATAATGGTTTAAGATCTTGGCTTGTTCCAAACAGGATAGCTATGGTTCCTTGTTTGGATGTAATAAGAAATTATGGTTAATTGAAGATTTCCTGGCTTATTGCAGACAGTGCACTAAGAAGGGAGAAAGTGTTGTACTAAGGCAGACATTTGTTGATTTATTAAGCTGAGAAATGATCCCCTAAACCAGCCATTCACCTGGATTGCACAGAATGTTAACCCATGGGTGTAAGAGAGGAGAGTGCAAACATGCTGCCTCCTGACTACTCACTGCTTCCATTTCCTTTCCACTTTTGGAAAAGCTTCTCCTTGAAGCTTAAGATAATATTTCAAGGTTTGATGGGAATAACTGAGAACAAAAAAGTTTTGCTGTTGGGGTCAGTGGGATCCTTAATGTACTCGTAAACTTAATTTGAGTCAGTGTAGAAGGCCTGACCCTTTTTTCAGTGCTATGGTTGGTCCCTGGAACATGTGGAGAGCCAATAAAGGACTCCATCCTTCTGAGCATATGCAGAATGCCCACTTCATCTTTATGCATGTTGGGATTTTGTGTAGGTTTCTGTGTACGGAAGACAGAACTGCTTTTGTTTTTCTCCTCACAGAAGGATCCTATTGTGGATTGTTCAGAGGAGACGGCTGTCTTTTATGTGCAAATGTCATTAGTGTGCATAGAAGAGGTTTGCTGGATCCTTATTAGATATATCACTCTTCCTTGTCAACTGTTGACACTTTTGAAGCTCAGTTGCACATCCACATTAGATTTTGAGAGTTTGGAGTCTGTTTGTTTTTGGAAAGATGTCAACATTTCCCAGGTTATGTTTTAAAAGAAGCCAACCTTTTCCCACCCCACCCCCTCCCCTCAATTACTAAATGCAAAATACGACCAAAGGAACTAATATATGAAGCTAACAATGACAAGCTGAAATATAATAATGAAAATTTGATAGTGGACAGTCTGGAAGCTGGGCTTGTTATGTAGAGCTCAAAAATGCTAATGGTTTTATACTTCCGCTCCAGCAGCCCAGGCTTGGTATAAAGCCTTTAGATGATCGGGTGTTCTTGGCAAATAGAAGAGTTAGAAAAACATTTCAAAAATGTTACCAATAAGTGAGGCAACAGTGTGAGAACGGGTCATGTGCTGCTCTGCTCTCATTTCATAACAGACCACAACTGTGAAATGTTCCACAGAGCTTTGCTGTGGGAAAGTTGATGCCTGTGATTTCCCTCTGAGTTGCCCTGGAACTGTTTTTTGATACTTTCTACCTAACAGAAGATACAGGGCAAAGTATCTCTTCTCAAAAGGAACTGTGAGGGTTGTGTCTCTTTTTATTCTTTTCCCACAATGACTTATTTCCTCCTCATCCAAGCCCCCTGTGAATTGGTTTTCTTTTGTTGTTGGAAATTTCTTTAGGGAGACTATAGGGGAGGCGCACCCACAAAATGAGAAAACAGTGTGATGTACACTCACACACAATTGGAATGAAGTCAGATGCAGATCCGTTGGGGCAGCAGTAAAAATATTCAGCAGAGCTGATTAAAACCAGCTCACATTATATGCAGAAATGCCTGGCAAATTAGAACACCTTTGCTAAAAGTGGGAATGCCATCAGTTGGGCAGGGTACTCTATAGGCAGAGAGCCATGATCAAAAATGTTCTCTTCATGATTGCTACTCATGTAACCACTTGTTGGGAGGAAACAGAGGACGGCCTCTGATAATTAATGCTGTGTGTAGGCATGCTCATGTGGTAGAATGAGGCGTTGCTAGGCCTGGACCCATGGAGCCCCACCCCTGAATCTTATTTCTCAAGCCCCTGGATCTATTCATCAGAGCCCTGAGGGCTCATTGGTGCTAATGGAGTCCCCCCCCCCTCAACTTAACTGCTGTGCAGGGGGATTGCAGCTGGGGAAAGAAAGATTAATGTTCCCCTTATCACATGCTGCAATTCTGCCCTCCCTCACAAATCTCCCCTTGTATCAAGCTTAGAAAAAAACCTTTTCCTATTGATTTGGGATCATCCAGGTTAGGGTGCAAATTAATGCAAGAATTTATTTTATTTGAGATTATTTGGTTTTTTCTTTTTTTTCGGGGGGAAATGGAAATTTTTGGGGAAATTGGAAAAAATACAATATTAGCACTTTTTACAGCTTTAAAGTTACATTGTTAGTCTAGGAACATAAAATGTAATTACGTACAAGTTGGTTTGGCATAAAATTATTACATCTGGTATATTAAAAGTATAATGTATTCAAACAATTATTACAAATTGAATTTACTTCTTAAATTTTTACTTTTTTTTAATATCAAATGGAGCTACAAGCTCCTGAACCGTAAGAAACATCTGAACTATAAGGAACCTCTTTGGTTTTGCCAGTTTATGAGGAGCAGCCAAAAAACAATTTTAAAAAAACAACAACCTAAGAAACCATTCCCATAAAAAGAAGTGAGAAAAAAAAAGGGGGGGGGGCAAAATTTAATGAATATGCATGAAATTTAATCAGACCCATTTATAGCTTTCGCTAACAGTTTCAGCCTCTGCTTCAATGGCAGTGCCCCCTAGAAGCAGGAATGCATCTTGCTCTTGCATTTGAGAGTTGTAGTTTGCAACCTAGGACTTGCTTGTCCTCAGTGCACAGAAATTGTAATAACTTAATACAGTACATAGCTTTTAGAAATAATTTGGAGAAGTATCTTAAACATTTTATTTAACATGCTAAAATAAAACATTCCATAATTCATTTTTATTTATTTTTTTAAAAAATTCAGGACCCCCCCCAAAAGGCTTTGGAAAAACATGGAAAAAGCCCTTTCCCCCCTGAATTTTTCCATTTTTTTCCAGGCCTTCATATCTCTAGCAGTAGACATTGCTAGTTTTTGTATAGTGCAAACCTGAGGTAGTGGAAGAGGAATTTTTTGTGTTGTTTTTAGAGAGGCTGTTGAGTTTCATCAGAAATGCCAAACAGAAGCAGATGTTAAACTAAAGTACGTAACTGTATACAAAACAGCTGGGAATTTGCATGCAACAATTTCTCCATTGCAAAGAACCAAAACAAAAAAACCCTAAAAACAAAAATGGACACAGGTCCAGCAATAAAACTGCCTTGCCTCTTCCCCAAACACTGTTCTGAAAAAATTAAGAACGGGGCATGATTTTATGTGTTTGGGGGTAGGGGAAAAGGGGACTTGAATGTGGTGGGGAATGGGCAGTTTCTTAGCTAGGCCAGGTCTTTGGTATATGCAAGATTACATAGTGAAGAGAAGTGTATTTGAAGAGCATCTGCTGTGGCTACATTTTTATATCTAACAAGAACCAGAGAGTTATGTACTCCTTGGTAATAAGTATCATGAGCCTCAAACATTGGGATGGGTTGCTTCCCTGCAGGAATGGACAAATTTTGGCTGGCTGCCTTAGCAGGCAAAAGTTGCAGCCACTGGGCCCCTGCTCCTTCCTAACAGCTAGGATTGGGGTCTTGTCTCTGATGCTGCATAATGCTTGGGGCACTTTGAAAGGGCAGCATGAGGTCAGTGCTGATCCTCTGTCTCTTTCTGAGCGTGGATGGTGCTCATTACCACAGTTGCATTGCACTTTCCAGATTCTCCTAGCACCTCAGTATTGCACTGCAGCTAAGGATGCAATCCTATGGATGTTTAGCCAGGGGGGGGGGGGAATCTTACAACCTCCAGCTGGCTGGGGAATGCTGGGATTTGTAGGAATTCTTTTATGTCTAAACGTGCATAGGATTCCACCCTAAAAGGATTATTGCCTGGTCTCCCTGCACCCTTCAGCTCTAAACTCGGGGCGGGGGGGGAGGGAACTGCAGCACATCACCTTTGTTCCAAACTCATGGGGAGGGGGTGTTCACTGTGAGTGGCTATTTGGACTCCCTGCTTTCCCTGAATGTAGACCCTGACTTAAGATACAAGTCCGCTACATCAGAATTACAATGCTATTCTATTTTTCCTTTCAATTAACATATTCATATCCTGCCCTTGAACTCTGAAACATTCTTGGAATGACTAACAAAATAGTCATCAATGTTAAAATGTGTAATGACAGCACATTAAAAATGGTGGAAAAAAAATCCCCACATAATCAAAGCCAAGAGGATAAAAATGCAGCAGCAGAGGAAAAACCTGTTGTGTGCTAGATGCTCCAAATATAATCGGATTCACAGTCTATAAATTACAGACCACATTGATTATGGTTTAGTTATCATGATGAAAGATCTGGAAAGCCCAGCATGCATACGTGCCATGAAGTATGGGAAGCAGAGGTTATGGTTCTCAGAATCGCTAGAGTTTTGTTTAAGCTCTTTTGAGATGAGCTCAAAAATGTGAAAGCGATGTCTGTAAAAGCCTGGTAGCAGAGGCAGACAAAATTGATGTTTTTCAGGGCTCAAGTGGGTGGAGACTTTGATGCTGCTTTGGCTCAGTGATAGAACCTCAGTTTTGCATGCAGAAGGTCCCAGGTTTGATTCCTGGCAGCTCCAGGTAGGGCTCGTAAAACTCCTGCCTGAAACCCTGGAGAGCCATTACCAGTCAGTGGCCCTGTTCAGACAACACACTAAAGGATACATAATCACGGTTTAAACACTTTCACTAACCACTTGCTGCAAAAGGGTTAGCAGCCTAACCATGGCTTAGTGTGTTGTCTGCACAGGCCCAGTGTTGACAATATTAGGTTAATGACCAAGAGTTTCCTACGTTCCTATTTGTTCCACGTATTTCAATGGAGTTTGCTCCCAGTTAATTTTTGGCCTTTATTGTTGATTTTATTGCTATTCTTTGTGTTTGGGTTTTTATTGGTTTTAAATATTTTAACTGTTTTTATGTATTTTACTGCTGTAAGCTGTCTTGGAAAGGTTTCTGCCCTGAAAGGTGCCCAAGAAATGTTTAAAATAAAAAATAAAATTTAATATAGGGTTTCAGCCTTGACTTACATAATTTATACAGAACGCAGAAATAAGAATTTTTTAAAATCAGAATTTGAGGGTAATAATAATAATAATAAAGGAGTTAATAAAAAAGGAGCTGCTGTGCAGTGTACTGCAAGGTGCCATCCTTTCCCCAATGCTATTTAATATTTACATGAAACCGCTGGGAGAGATCATCCGGAGGCATGGGGCGGGGTGCTGTCAGTATGCTGATGACACCCAAATATATTTCTCTATGCCTTCGACAACAGCGTCAGCTAAGGATAGAGTGTCTCCTCTGTATGAATGCTTGGAGGCGGTAATGGGCTGGATGAGGAAAAACAAACGGAAGCTGAATCCAGACAAGACGGAGGTGCTCGCTGTCAAAGGCCACAACCTGGGTTTGTAGGTGTGTCAACCAGTTCTGGATGGGGTTACTCTCCCCCTGAAAGACTGTGTTCACAGCTTGGGGGTGCTTCTGGATCCGTTGCTCCAAATGACAGCCCAGATAGATGCAACAGCCAGGAGTGCCTACTATCAGCTTCGGCTGATACACCAGCTGTGCCCCTTCCTAGAGTTGGAAGACCTAAAGACGGTAGTGCACGCACTGGTAACTTCGAGGCTCGACTTCTGTAATGCGCTCTACATGGGGCTACCTCTGTGCCTAGTCTGGAAACTTCAATTAGTCCAAACTATGGCAGCCAGGCTGGTCACTGGTACACCTAGGGGTGACCACATTACACCAGTTTTAAAATCTCTTCACTGGCTGCCGATTAGTTTCTGGGCAAAATACAAAGTGTTGGTTATTACCTTTAAAGCCTACATGGTTTGGGTCCAGGCTACCTGCGGGATCGCCTTCTCCCGCACACTCAGGTCCTCTGGAAAGAATCCACTTCAGCTAACAAAAACTAGATTAACAACTGTTATCCAGAGGACCTTTTCTTCCGCTGCTCCCAGACTATGGAATGGCCTGCCGGAGGAGATTCGTCAACTTGACAGTCTTTTAGAACTTAAAAAAGCAATAAAGACTGATCTATTCCAGCAGGCCTATCCAGTGAAATTTTAGAATGTTTTAAGGATGTTTTAAAGGTGTTTTAATCATGTATGGTATGTTTTAATCCGTTTTAATGTGTATTTTATATAATGTTTTTATATTGTTTGTTTTATACTTTGAATTGTTTTAGTTTTTGTGAACCGCCCAGGGAGCTTTGGCTATTGGGCGGTATAAAAATGCAAATAATAATAATAATAATTTATATTTCAGAGTAACCTATACCTGCATCTGATGCAGAACTTGAATGAACTTGGCTTCAACTGCAGGGCCATTCACCCCTTTTTACACCAGCAAGATGTGGATAGAGCATCAGACTTGGCCCTGGTTCTCTTCCCGCTTAACTATGAAAGACACTTTGGTCCGACCTCCATCTCTGCCTCTCCCTGACTTGCCCCAGCAGAGTAGCTATCAGGCTAAAATGGGATAATCCTCTCCACCAGCCTTCCCCAACATGGTGTTCTCTACAGACACTTGGAATACAACTCCCATTCTCCCCAGGCAAATGGCATGCTAACTTGGGAAGCTGGAAGCTGTAGCCCAAGCGCCTCTGGAGAGTGCCAGGTTGGGGGAGGCTGCTCTGATCCACCCTGAATTCCTTGAAGGAAGGGCTTTGTCTAAATGTGACAAATACTGACCCTCCAGTCTGGGGCCTGAATGCTGAATGTCCAAGGAATACAGCTATAAATAAACAGTACCTCTAAGATTTTAAGCCATACCCTATTTCTTCGATTCTAAGACGCGGTAGTTTTTAAATGTGTGATGTATTAGTATAATATCTTTCCATTGTTGAAGAGCTCTGAGACCAGTGGTGAGGAGTAAATATTCTTAACTCTAAAAGTTTTTAAATGAGCCATGGCTTGTTAGCATTACTGACTTGGCCTTTTTCTTCTTCTTTTTAAGCCGGACACTGTTTTCATTTTTCAGTGTGACCT
The DNA here is from genome assembly GCF_023053635.1 of Elgaria multicarinata webbii. Lineage (NCBI taxonomy): Eukaryota > Metazoa > Chordata > Lepidosauria > Squamata > Anguidae > Elgaria > Elgaria multicarinata. Next base: position 79,821,019 of record NC_086173.1, read on the forward strand.
CATTTGGGGAATGGAATTCTTGAGCTGCTGAAATCATGAACTCTCCCATCCCTTAAGGTCATTCTCGAGGAAATGTCTTTCATTTTTTGTTTTTTGTTTTGTTTTATGGTTTCCCTCTGTGTTCATTAACTCCTCCAAGGCATCATTTGTGTCCCGATCTGTGCAGAGAGATAGAAGTTTGATTTCCTTGGTATAGCTGAATCTGGCCTGTACCACAAGACTGCATGTGGAGATTTCATTGCTTCTCAAGATGAGTAAAAAAAAATCACTGCACATAGAAAATTAGCATGTCAGGGAAAAAGGCTCTAGCACTGCCCTCATCTGCTAGTTTTGTAACTACAGGAAATTTTCTACAAAGGAGCACTGAAATAATTTGAGCCTCACCTGCAAACAGCCCAGGCACGGGTTTACTGCTTCAATGAGAACTGAAAGCTAGAACAAACTCTATTTTTTTCTCCTTTCTCATCTCTTAACATTAGGCTTGTTAGCAAATAAGACCCTCAGAATATCTTGGTAGGTGCAGCACTCTTTCAGTTTGCACTGGGTGGAGAGGCATCATTCCTAAAACCTTACCCATCTGTATAAATACTTGGACAGCTATTCTTTCAGTGAACACAGATTGACAGGGGTTAGAGATTTGACCTCAACTGTTTGGGTTTGGCTGATTCGTCTGGCCTGGAGAAGTTATCACAGTTTTAATCTATAGATGTCTGTCTGGTTTTGCAATGGAAGCTTCTATAAAACATGCTTTCAAGAGGGTTTTGGGGAGGGTAGTTTCAAAATATGATTGGCGGATAACAGATCTTATAGAGTGAGAAGGCAAAGGTATATTTATTAGACAGGCCTTTGGCCCATAAGCTGACTTGGAAATGTATTATTATTAATTTTAATTGGTTTGTTTTATTGATTTGAACTTATATTTTAACTGCCTTGTTATTTTTATAGCTCTAAATTTTATTGGTGCTTCACTGAATGTTACTCTATCCTATCCTATTTGCTCTTCATCCCCTTGAGCTCCATTGTGGAAAGGCAGAATACAGTTTAAGCAAATACATTTTGTTCCCCTTTTTAAAAAGTACATTTTGTGATGAGGGGATCTGGAAATTGGCATTAAATTGCAATATTGAAAAGCTGAACAAAGACCAGAAATAACTACTTTGTGTAAATGTCACCTACTGCAATAGGAACCTAGTACTTCCTGAAGCAATCAGAAACAAGCGAAAACACTTGTATCTGGAATGGCCCAGTTCAGCGGAGCTAGAAGAAGGGATCTCTGTTGACTTGGCCCCTTTCTGGAAATCAGCGTAAATTGTGTTGGGTCCTGCAAACTCAACAGAACCAGTAGAGGTGCAGCAGCCTTATGGACTTCTAGTTTTTTCCTGCCCACGTTGAATTCCCATGTGCTACATTGCTATGCTTTTCTGTTGAAGCCAAGTTCATTCAGGTTCTGCATCAGATGCAGGTATAGGGTACTCTGCAATATAAATTATTATTATTATTATTATTATTATTATTATTATTATTATTTGCATTTTTATACCGCCCAATAGCCGAAGCTCCCTGGGCGGTTCACAAAAACTAAAACAATTCAAAGTTTAAAACAAATAGTATAAAAACATGATATAAAATACACATTAAAACGGATTAAAACATACCATACACGATTAATCAAGAACACGTTTTTGAGGGACACGGGCTTTTTTGACCCTGTTCTCACTGCGGCCCTAGTATAGGAACCAAATGCCATGCACAGTCCTCTGGACACCATCCAAACTGTCTGAGAGACTTCGTTTCTATCCCTTGTTTTGTTAAGGAAGAGAGTATAAGTCCACACTGATTTCAAATGCATAAGGCAGGGGGTGGCAGCGCAGAGCCTGCTGGTACCTTTGCACTCTCCAAGTGTGCCTTGTCAGACTCCCATGGCCTTTCTTTCCTGCCTCCCCTCTGTTGCCACCATATGTGCATTGCCTCTCTTCACCCTACCATGTCATCTTTCCTCTCCTATTGCTACCTCCAGGCCCGTCCTCCCCACCACAGCTGCCATAGCCGTCCTCCCCCCTCTGCTGCTCCTGCAGCTGCATTGGTGACCTTTCCTTCCTATGTCCCCTTCTGCTGCTCTGCGCTACCGTCACCTTTCCTCCTGCTACTGCCTTGGCTTCCCACTCTTTGCAAGCAGTTGCCACAGTCTCCCCCCCCCCCCAGCAGTGCAGCCGCGATGACCTTTCTTCCCCCTACTGACATTGGCACCACTGCACGTGCCGCAGCAACCTTCTCTTCCTCCCTCCCTTTGCCACCACCGCAGCCTTCCATTTCCTCCCCTCCCACTGTGCTATTGACCATGGCAGGAATTGTGGGGGAATAGAAAGGAGCCATGAGCAGTGGAGGGGAAAACAAAGGAGGAAGGAAATAGTGAGGTGAGGAGGAGGAAATAGCGGGCAGGGGAGGGAGAGGAAAAAGGAGGCCATGAGCGAGGTGGGTGGGGGGGAAGAGGCAAGGACAATAGTGTGGGGGAGAAGCAGGGCTGGGCAAAGCTGGTAGTAGGCCTGGGCCAGATGGGAAATGTAGGCCCCATTTCAAACTGCTCATTAAGTATTTTTAATCAGTTCTAAATACATATGAACTAGAACGATTTATAAAAAAGCTAATGGCAAGCACTTTTTTTCAAGATGTATATAAGACATCACTTCTTCACATTCAGAAATGCTTTATGTGCTTTTCTTTGGGCAAATTCATCATCAACAGAAAAATCAAGAAACTTTGCCCAGGGGGACTCAGAGTAGGCCCCCTCAAAATCGTAGGCCCATGCCAACTGGCCCCACTTGCCCCCCCCCTCTGCCCAGCCCTGGGGAGAGGAAGAGGAAGAAGATGTGCCCACTCACCCGGACGGCAATTTTTTGGGTTGCCAATGGACACATTTCAAAGTGTAAAATGTGCCTGTGGCCCCCAAAAGTTGCCTACCATTGGCATAAGGTGTAATGCAAGCCAAGCATGCTCAGTTGAATAGAAAGCTGAGTTTGAATTTTGATGTTAAATGGCTGTATGTTATGTCCTTCTTCCTCATATTCAAAGATAGTCTTGTTACCCTGCATTCACACCTGCTATAGAAATGAAGTTAATCAAGTGCAGTAGGAAAGGCAAGGGGTGTGTGTGTGCGTAATCAACTCTTAGCTGTCATGAATGCACTGAGCAACTGGCAGAACACGTGTTTCTGGTCTAAGCAGCTATTTCTTTCACAACTTAAGTTTTTAATACCTTGATCATCTGTAGGCTTTGCAATTAAGATGTTGCGGGTTGAGCAATCCCTAGGCGAGAACTGTTTGCTTTTAAAGACAAGTCCAAAAGCAGCGTTTAGATAAAGGAGATTAAATGTAAGACCCTTGATTATGTATGTGTATATATGTAGAACAGAGAATTTGTCTTCTGCTGGGAGATGTCGAAGTATAGAAGGAACAGGATCCTAGTATTTATTATTATATATTTTTATCCCATTCTTACTCCAAGATGCTTAGAGTGGCATGCTCGGGGTGGTTCCGTTTTTATCATTATATCAATGTTGTCAGGTAGGTTAGACTGAGAGATGGAACTGCTTTAAGGCCACCCACCGAGCTTCATGGTTGAGGGCTGATTTGTAAATTAGCCCAGGTTTCCTCATTCTAAGGCCAGTGCTTTAGCCCAGCCTTCTCCATCCTGATGCCCTGCAGTTGTTTTAGACTACAGCTCCCAGGATTCCTAACCATTGGCCCTACTGGTTGGGGCTGATGACAGTTGAAGTCCAAATATCCAGAGATGACGCATGGATTTCATCTGTAGCTTGGCCTTCAGTGTTGCCCGGAATTCTTCAACATTCTAAGAAAGAGATATAAGGATTATATACATTTATTCTCATTTAAGACTTACGTGGTAGAGAGCTCAGGACAGGCTGGAGTACTCTATTGTTTATACTATCTCAACTCCTTTGAGAAATCAGGTGATACATATCTTTCATAAAGAAATCTCAAGCTCCAAGACCACTCAGGGTCGGCACCTTCACCACTCTGCACCGCTAAATTGTGGTGGCGGTAGCGGCAAAATGATTGGTAGTTTGCCAATGATTGCAGTGATGGTCTTTCAAAGGCCAAGTTTAGCTTTAAAATGCTGCTGCAGTTTGCTGCCAGAATTGCTTTGTTTTGCCACTACTGTGGCAGTGGCAAATTTGGCCATGGGAGCTGTACTTAAGAACAGGACGTGGATGCAGCCTGTGGACTGCATTTTGCCCACCCCTGATTTGCTTGGTTTGCTTGGTCAGAGCCATAATGCATTGAACAGCCTTCCATACATATGCTGGAGTTGTTGAGGGAAGGGCATTTTATCTCGGAAGAGAATTCAATTTTGAATGACCATGTATTGTCAGCATCACAGAACTGCTTCTCAAAGGTCTGTGAACAACACTGCTATTGGAGCTACTGGTCTGCTGAGGGGAAGTCAGTTCTTTCTCTGTACATGTTTGCAGTTTTAACACTTTATTGCAGCAGATGATGGGGAGTCGGTTTACCATAATAGTGAAACTTACTTGTGGCTTTGCAATGTAATTAGCAGTAGCTGAAGGTATCAGAAGAGCTGGATATTGTTGTTGAGTCATTGCTGTGTGTGGTGAGGGGAGGTGAAGGAGTCAGTGAACATCTCGCTCTGAAATTCAGTTTATTTTAGAATTTCCTGGCGGCTCAGGGTTTGATGAAACATCTTGCTGCTCCGTGCTCCAGTTTAATAAAAGCAGTGTCACATCTATAGTTGTTCAAAGGTTTTTCCTCCCACTTCCCTGATCAGTTTTCTGGGATTGCATTCTGACCAAGTTGGCTACTGTGTTGCAATCTGGATTTCTGAGAACATTTTATCCTTAATAATGAAAGAGCAGCTGCTTGAACAGCATTTTGTGTCATTTTCTACAAAAAAAATTGTCATTCAAGGTTGAAACCTGGTTGCTGTCGAGAGTTTTTTCTGCCTAAACTGAATGAAATTCAGATGTAGTTCTCCCTGAGGTAGTTAACTTTTCTCCAGGCATGGAGTGAGTGTGTGTGTGTATATATATATCCCTAATCCACATAGATATTGGAGAGGAGGATTTATGTGCTGTCAGATTATATATAATAGCTACTGAAATTTGTGGACTGCTGTGGTGTTTCACACCAGATGCAGGTGTATCTCGGTGAAAACTAAAGTTTTGTTTTTTGCATAGTAAGTTCTTGTAATGTGTGTCGCAAAACCTGCCAACAGCTAACAAAGGGATGTGTGTTTCTCTGGTCACATCTTCTGCGCATGTAGACAGAAAGTAGTTCATAGTAGAGAGCTGTACACTTTATTTTATTTTTTCTAGAATGCCTCATATGTTTGACTAACTAGTGTTGTGCACAAAGGACTTGGCTGTGGGACAAGGCTTGCAGGAAATGCAAATACCTCCTAAAACGTGGTCATATAAGCAAGGCTTGAGGCTCTAAGGGAAATGTGCCATGAAAGGATCAGCTCTTGCCTTGGGTTGTAGCCAAGTTGTTGAACAAGTACTATAATATCTTCAGAGTGCCAGTGAGAAATTTATCAGCATGGAAGGTCACAGTGGCAAGTCATTGTGAACTGGAGGGCTACAGCCAATTAGCATATTTAGTTTCAAGCAATTAATTTAGTTTCAATCAAGCAAACATTACATTCTCAGTAGCTACATGCAAGAGTGATTGGGCTGATTCTCATAATCAAATGAGCCAGCATGGTTTATTTAAGCCACGGTGGACTGCAGTCTGAATGGGTGGCCATTTTGAATATTCAAGTTATGGCTTGTTGTGCCTTCCAAACTCGGGTGGCATGGGTTGTGCGAGGGTTAAACAACCCCCGTATATCCCATGGCCTGTTTGGATGATGCAAGCAGTTGTTTTATTCTTGTACTTTCATATTGTGCTTTAAATTTTATACCTAAGTTGTATTTTATGTGAACCGCTCAGAGAGCTTCGGCTATTGGGTGGTATAGAAATGTCGTAAATAAATAATAAAAATAATAAATAAATATTGCTGCGACTTGAATATTAAAAAACCACCCAGCAAGCAATGGACTGTGATCATGCAAATGGGGTCATTCTCTCAAGGTATATTTCTGTTCTGTTCACACCCACCCACGAAAGGACTCTCAAATGACTGTTCTCGCTGTCCATGCACACTCATACCTGCACCACTCCTGGTTTGGATTATGATTTGACTACTTACTGAAGAGAGACTACTTTTGCCCAATTACTAAGCAAAGGAACCAGTTTACTCTAGTAATTCTTGTACCTTTACAACCCCTGACTCTTTGATCAGGTTTGGAATTTTTTGGTGAGCTGCAAGATGTATTCTTTTATAAGGGGCCATGAGAGGGTTCTACCTTAAAGGTGACCTAAAAACCACATAAAATAAATAAAATAGAAGATGTTAAATTTTCCAGGAAGCAAAAGAATGACATTTTAATCAATGGCATTTACTTGGAACATAATACTGAACATTCAAGGTATGTGCCCCTGTGCCACAAAAGGAAACGCAAAATGGCTGAATTAGTTTTTGCCCTCCAGTAGAGTTCTTGTGGTTCTGAGGGAGAATCCTTAACACTTCTCATGTACATGTGGCTTTTAAATGCTTTATTCTGTAACTGGAAAGTGTTGCACACAAACTGTTCACTAACAGGTCTAGACCAGTTTGCAACTTGCAACTGTGCTTTAATTGGAACACCTTGGGTGACAACCAGGTCAGAGACTTCCTTTATTCATTTATTTTTCAAGTGATCAATGGATCCTGTAGAGTGTTCTAAATCTTGAAGATATGTTTCTGTGCATTACATGTAATTTGAATTTATAACTAATTCCTTCTATTTTAAAAGCCAGCAAATTTAGCGCCTTTATAAAATGATTATTCGGTATTCTTTCCAGGGAATGCGGATTAAGCAATTTATCTTCACTTGGTGCAATCCTTTTTGCTTGCCAGACTCAGAGAAAGTTGTTTATGCAATAGTACAGTACCACATAATTTAAGCAATGAGGCCAAATCCCCAGTCTTCACATAGACAGTTATTTGGCAGATGAATGCCAAATAAAAACATATAAAAACATAAAACAGTGTTTTTGTTTCCATGCTGAATTTAGAGCATATCATGCATGCAATACTTAAAAATCATATAGAATCTATAGTGCTCTTTCCCAACATGTTTTGGACACATCAGCTCCAGCCAGCAGGGCCAGTGGTCAGGAATTATGGGAGTTGTAATCCAAGGCATATGGAGGCTGCCAGGTTAGGAAATGGTGATTTGAGATTTGACTATATCAGGGATGGCCAGCTACTGAAGGTGCATTTGCTATCTGTGGGTGAGTCCATCCATGGCTGTTGCATCATTGCCAGGGATTTTGTAGAGGGGAGTGTTAGCCAAGTACATATTTTTTTAGGTTTTTAACTGGCTGTGGGCTTATTCTCAGCCTTTGCTGGCCATAGATGTTAATCTAAAAAGCAGACTATGCTCCGTGTTACAGTTGTACTGAGGCTACAGACAGTATAATTCAATGGGAACTCGTTAATCAAACAGAAAAGGGCCTTGTGCTTTTATATATTTTTTTAGATCATTGTTTTATACTTTGAATGGTTTTAATTTTTGTGAACCGCCCAGAGAGCTTCGGCTATTGGGCGGTATAAAAATGCAATAAATAAATAAATTCTGACCTGGCATTGCATCCATTTTCTCCCCCATCCAGAAGGGATGTTGTATAAAATACAGTCACATCACAGTGTATGAGTCAGTATGGTGTAATAGCTAGAGTGTTGGACTAGGACTAGGGAGATCCATGTTCAAATCCCCAGTCAGCCATAATGTTCATTGAGTGAAGTTAGCCCAGTCACTCACTTTGAAACTATATGGAGGAAAGTTCTGTCTCTAAATGTTTTTAAGATACTAACAATGGGTAGTTAAAACCCGTTAAACAAGGAGGCTTTTTCAGGGCAGGAAAAAGTCTGTCTTATTAAAGAAACTCATTAATATAGTTAATGTTACAGTTCAGATGGGCAGGAAGATAAAGCAAAGGTGGTGGTGATTTCCATATAATCTTTTTGTAAAAGCTTATATCCTGCCCTTCAGGCCCAAAGGGTTCTCAGTTCAGCTAACAATTAAATTCAAATCACTTAAAACAACCAGCCCTCATTTAAAAAAAATACTACAATGTAACATACACATTTCGGGAGTAAAGGCTGGTTCATGGTTTAATTTGTTTTTAGCTGTGTATATTTATTGTTTTATACTGTATGCTTTTATCTGCACGCTGCCCTGAGATCCTAATGATATAGGGTGGGATACAAATGTTTTCAATAAATAAATAGTCTAGCCTGGAAGACTCATCCTTTGGTGCAGTTTTTACAATCTAATGTGCAATGCAATTGAACTATAGTATATGTGTGTTCATCAGTCCACCATAATGCCACACTCCTTATTGTCTGAACTGGGAAAAGAAAAGAAACAATCCCCTCAATATCTACTCAGAAGTAAGCCCCACTGAGTTCAATGGGACTTACTTCCAGGTAAGTGTGTATAGAGTTGCGGCCTTTAAGCAAGAAAACGGTGAATTACCATTAAATCAATGTTTCCTACAATAAAAATATGTTTGTTTGATCTGGGAGAAGATGACTGGAAAATGTGGTTGTATAGCTAGATTCACAGCAATAAAAATAAGTCTAATTCACAGACCAAAAACATGAATGTAGGAAAAACACGGTGTAGTAAAACTAAGAATGACTAGCCTTAGTGGGTGTTGCTGCTCCTCTGCACACTCCTTTGTCCGTTTCCAGTGGTCTTTGGCACAGATCCTGATTATTCTGCTAATAGGAATTCCTAGCTTTGAGGTGGTCTCACTGCCTGCCAAAGCTCCTCTAGGTGTTTGAATAACTTCTTTTCTTACCCCACCAAGCATATTCTACAGGCTTTATTTAGCAGACCCTGTGCAGCAGCAGAAGAAAAGTTTCTCTAGGCATACACAAATGCCTGTGTTTGCAGCTCCTCATGTTGCAATGGAAATCTCTTCTGTACACCATGCTCAGCAACCTATGAAAGAGCTGATTGTAGGTTGTTGATTAAAAGTGGAAGTGGCTGGCATACGGCAGGCAGTGCACCATTGTTACATGCATGTGGGATCATTCTCTGAAACAACACCCAACAAACTATAGTTTGCAAGTTTGAAGTTTGTTTGTAAATCACCGTTTGGGCAAACTCATTTGGCAGACACCTGAATGGACAAACCACAGTTGCTTTGCCTTCAGACTCTGCTAATTTGGGGATCATCAAAGAAGTCTGGGAAAATGAAACAACACTAAACATATTTGCCTGTTTGTCTGGAACTTAAATTGCACCTAGGTTATTTCTCCTAGTGCTTCAGCAGAGAATGCAGACCATTTGGCTCAGTGGCTACTTTTGTGTGTAATCTTCTTTGTAGACCCTGGCTATGATCTGGGTCTTTGACTTCTTGTAAAATTTGAACATCTGTTTTGAACTGTGGTGTTGGAGGAAAATTCTGAGAGTGCCTTGGACTGCAAGAAGATCAAACCAGTCCATACTCCAGGAAATAAAGCCAGACTGCTCACTTGAGGGAATGGTAGTAAAGGCAAAACTGAAGTACTTTGGCCACATAATGAGAAGACAGGATACCCTGGAGAAGAGGCTGATGCTAGGGAAAGTGGAAGGCAAAAGGAAGAGAGGCCGACCAAGGGCAAGATGGATGGATGATATTCTGGAGGTGACAGACTTGACCTTGGGGGAGCTGGGGGTGGCGACAGCCGACAGAAAGCTCTGGCGTGGGCTGGTCCATGAAGTCACGAAGAGTCGGAAACGACTGAACGAATAAACAACAAAAATCCCCTTGTTGCATCAGGGATTACCTTTGAGACCCCTTTGAGTTTCAAAGGCAACTTGCTATGCCACTTGAAACAAGTCAAAAGCCCTGTGGCTTTTGCTGGGCCATACCATTTCAGTCTTCAGGTTGATGGAGCACATATTTGAACACGTCTCCATTTAACCAAGCACATATCACCTCCCTGCGTGTGGAAAATGAGTGGTGAGGTTAGCTTCCTCCCTGATGTATTCATTAATTTTGGCAACTATAAAGACAATATCAACCCCACTCAAGTTGAATTTGACCACAGTTTGGCACAGTGAGAGCTAGAACAATGACTTGTGCTTTTATACTGTATTTTGTATTTGTGTTTTTAACCTGTTGGTTGTTTTATTATGGTTTTAATTTTTGTGAACCACCCAGAGAGCTTCGGCTATTGGGCGGTATAAAAATGTAATGAATAAATAAAATTGGTTTTTTTCAAGGCAAATTCTTCTATTTGCTACTAATAGAGCATCCTTCTTCCTCTTAACAAGCCATCAGGGTATTGTACTTGGAGCATTAATTCAACCAACGCAGAACATGTAGTATGCATGCGCCAGTAGGGCTGTTGTCTAATTGTTAGCACAAGTCAAAATACCAGAGAGATTCCCTTATGGTCTATGATCTTTGAGGAGGAATCCCTTCCTCTTTTTAAAAGCAGATTCTCCCCCTTCCCATGTCCCACATCACGTTTGTACAAGGGATGCATTCTCAGTGCTTGTTCCTACAATTGAATCTTTGCTGAATACCAGTGCTGAGCATCTTTTGGAAGAATTGCAACAATTGGTTTGGCTTCGGTTTTTCATGGGAAAGCTAAACTGGCAAGAAAGATGCATCTCTTAAATGTATTAATCACTGCTGATTGCTTCAACCTATAAAGATTGGACAGAGGGCATTAAAACCAACAATCAATTGAGACTTATTTCTTCTAACTTCCTCCAAAAATGTCTACTTTGCAGGCTGACATACAAAATTTCTGATGGGTGTCTTTCCCCCTCCACATTAAACACTTATTTCTTTTAACACGCACTGTCTGGTAAAAACAAAACATTTGCAGTAGAATGCATAGATAAGCTCTTATTAGTCAGTCAGCATTTTTGTCATCTGGGAGTGTGATTTTTAGACATAGCCGTTTGGCTTGGCTTCAACCAGGCCAGTCTAGATGCTTTAAAACAAATATTTCTGGCACATATATCGCTACAGTAGTGGTTTAGAATTAGCAAAGCTGTTGCCCCAATTCACTGAAGTACCAGCGCAATGTGGAAGGTTCTGTACATATGGCCTCTCCGATGAGGCCGCAACGTCGGAATCAGAATATGTTTTCAAGCATGCAATACTGGCTGCCATAACTGCAGGAGCTGTTCTACCTCTATAAACCTGTTTTTGCATGCAAATTGACAGTAGGCCTTTATTGAACTTGAAACAGTAATGCCTTTATTTGGTTTTACGGTATTACTGTTAAAAAATGATATCTCAGCCTGGCTGCTTCATCGTCGTTTGAAACTTAATATGGCAAAAACTGAACTGCTTCTTTTTCCTCCTAAACCTTCTCCTCACCTCTCATTCTCTCTTACTGTCAATAATGTTACGCTTACTCCGGTCAAGGAAGCTCGTAGTCTTGGCTTTATATTTGATTCCTCGCTCTCCTTTATTCCTCATATCGAGGCAGTAGCTAAATCCTGTCGTTTCTTCCTGTATAATATTGCCAGGATTCGACCATTTTTGTCTGTCTCTTCTGCCAAGACTCTCGTTCACGCACTGGTTATCTCTCGGCTGGACTACTGCAACCTTCTTCTCTCTGGCCTTCCTTCGTCTCACATCAGTCCGCTGGTCTCTGTCCACCTCTCTGCCGCTAAGATCATCTTCTTGGCCCGCCGCTCTGACCATGTCACTCCACTTCTGAAATCTCTTCATTGGCTTCCAATTCACTCCAGAATCCAATATAAACTTCTCCTGTTGACCTTCAAAGCTTTTCACAGTCTAGCTCCTGCCTATCTCTCCTCTCTCATCTCACACTATTGCCCCGCTCGTGCTCTCCGCTCCTCTAATGCCATGCTTCTCGCCTGCCCAAGGACCTCTACTTCCCTTACTCAGCTTCGTCCTTTTTCTTCTGCTGCCCCTTACGCCTGGAACGCTCTTCCAGAACACTTGAGAACTACAAACTCAATCACAGCTTTTAAAATTCAGCTAAAAACTTTTCTGTTCCTTATAGCTTTTAAACTTTGAGTTTGTTCTGACTCTATACTGTTTAGCTTCACCCTACCCAGTGCCTGTTTACACTTCCCTGTGCCTGTTTGCATTCTCTTTCCCTCCTTATTGTTTACTACAACTTTATTAGATTGTAAGCTTATGCGGCAGGATCTTGCTATTTACTGTGTAATCTGTACAGCACCATGTACATTGATGGTGCTATATAAATAATAATAATAATAATAATAATAATAATAATAATAAAAACTGTTAACATTATAGGGAGGATGGGGCAAGTCCCAAGGCATATATTATCTTTTCATCTTCCCTTTTCCACATTATTTTACTTTGTGACTTGGCTTGGCTATGAGACAGTGTTCTTTTAAAGTTTAAACTCATAATACCAATTCTGGCTGTTGCTTAGAAACATGCCTCTGGTCTTTGGGGGGCATTCATATTCTAATCATAGTTCTCTAGCAAAGCCTTGTTTACTTCCTTTCCTGGCTTTGGAGATGGCAGAGCTCTTGAAGGTTTCTGTTTATATTTGCATTTCATTTCATTTATGTTTTAAATAATATGGAGGCAAGGAGTGCCTCACCTAGCTGAATTTGCATTTGGAGTACACTTTGTCATTTAGAACAATTTGAGTGGATTTAATTCATTTTCAGGTTTTGATAGCTAAGCGGGCTTGTAAAAAGCCACTTTCCTCGCTTTCTGTGATGAGGAAGAATGGTCTCCTGGTGACCAGAAAAGAGAAGCTTTTGTAAACGGGAAAAGAATTGGTCCTTTTCCTCTTCTAGCCTCCTGCTCAAGTGTCAAATGCTGGGATGCAGGAGCAACGTGTTGAAGCAGAGAACTCTATACCACGTGACCTGCCCTGCAGCCCCTAAACTAACTTGTTGCTTTCAGGTGTGGTGGAGGATGCTGTCCCATTGTCAGTATTGAAGAAAGATTTAACTGCCAGCTCAGTTGGCTTTGTACATGGAATGGGTGGTATCTAACCCTGGTGAGATTAAATAAAATAAATAAGCTGAACTCAGCAAATTGTTGGAGAGGGTGTCAAAAAAAAGGAACGTACTTACATATGTGGTGGGAATGTGAATTTGTTCAAAAATTGTGGAAAATGGTATTTAATGAGATAAAAGAAATTTTAGGAATGGAGATTGAAGAGACACCTATAGTGGCATTGTTATCATTATATGGAGAATTAAATTGTAATAAAGAGACAAAAGAATTGATAACGAATTTGCTGACGGCAGCAAGGTTAATCATATCTAGGAACTGGAAGATTCACGGAGATTATCATATTGAAGATTGGTATAAAGAGATATGGGATATTGCTATTAATGATAAATTAACATGTAATATAAAAGTAAGAAGAGGAATAACAAAAATGAATTATTTTGAGGGAATATGGAAACAGTTCCTAGAATATGTTCTATCTAAGGGGAGTGGGAACCCACCTCCAGAAGAAACAATGAGATTCTGGAAACAGGAATAGATCCCGGGGTGGGGGTGTGTGCACTTTTATGTTAAGTATGATTATGTTAACACATTAAATTAGAAAATGTTATTAAGGTTATTCTACATTTATGTATTATGTTTTTGTTTTTGTTATTGTATTGCTGTATGTTTAAGTTTTGAAAAGAATAAAAACTACCTTAAAAAAAAGTACATGGAATGGGAAGGGATTCCATTTTGTTCTTAGCCTCAGGCAGCAAAATGTCTTGGACCAGCTCTGCCCCATCCTCCATCAGTGACCGAGGGCGAAACTACAAATATATATATCCAAGGAGCTCAAGGCAGCATATATTGCCCTTCCGCCTCCCCTTCTATCCTCCCATCAGCCCTGTGAGATAGGTTAAGTCACCCAATGAGCTTCATGGCTGGGGGAGGATTTGATCCTGGATCTCCCCAATCCTACTCTGACACTGCTTTTTGTTTTTGTTTTTATCCAGGGTGGAGTGAAGGGAGAAGCCAAATTGGGGCTTTTAAATATAGGAAGGATGGTTTATCTTTTTCCTGTGCACTACAGGCCCACTAAATTCCTCCCCCCACTAAAAAAATCTAAAATTATTCCTAGGAGGGAAGCTGTCATTGATGCTAATGGATGTTTTTCTCTTAAGGCTAAACAGCAGTGTTCATTCTTAAGGGTTAGACATGCCCTTCTTTGCATGATAGAGTTTCAGGTTTAGGTGCGCCCCTATCTTCATAATACTGAAAGGCTGCATAGGGTTAACTTGCATCAGTGGGTCGAAGTCTTAATAAACTGTGGTCAGTATTGGGTATCTAAAAATAACTCCAGAACTGCTGGAATGAAAAACCAACAAGTCCAAATGGGAAGTTCAGGGTGACAGTTTTATTATCTGTTTGTGAGCATAAGCACAATCAGTGCTGATGCGTCTAAAAAGGTGTGTGTTTGGAGGAAGGCATTAAGCATGGTTGAGTTGTGCTTAAGTTGAACATATTAAATATTTGGTTTAGTAATCTTTTAGTAATCTTTGGAGAGGAGGGAAAGAAGAGAGAGGTCTCAGCCTCCAGGTCCTCCTTGGAATAAATTTAGAAGTTGGCAGCCAGTCAAGCCTTTCATAAACATTTAGCTTTTGTAGACTTTTCTGCTGGAAAACCATGACAGAATGTATGCGGGTGGAAACTGAGGGACTTGATCCAGAAGCAGGGATATATAGAGATAGATATATCTCCCCTACTGTCATTTTAAACCTGCAGTATTTGATAGGAACATTAAAATGAATTGATGGCTAGAACTGCCATCTTTTTCTCTAGGAGGGCTCCTGTGCCTAGCACCTGCACAAGGGGCAATTTCCCCTCTGGACAGGCCTCTTAGCATGGGCTGGGGCTGGGGCTGGAGAGGCCATAGGACTTTTCATAATCTGGCCTCTCCCCACCCACCAGAACACCCCCTTCTTGACCTCAACACGGTCCTTTTAAGGCGACTTTTGCAACCTCGAAAAGCAAGCACTGCTGTTTTTTCCACAGCAGCTGCATTGGGGGGGGGGATCACATATTGGAGATCCCCTCCTGAAGTTGCAGCAGTGTCTATGGCTTCGAGAGGCGGAATCAGAAAATTCCTATGTTCTCTGGGATGCTGTTCATGGACAAAGGGTTGTCCCTAATGTCATTTCATTAGGCTGATTCACACATAATACTAACAACCCAGGGTATGGATGATTGAATTCTGGCTTGTAGTGATGTATGAATGTGGTCACACTAGCAAACCATAGTTGGTTAGCTGCAAACAATCTAGAAAGAAAAGCCATAGTTTGTTGTTGGATTGTAAACTCTGAATTGTTTAAACTGTTGGTTGTTGTTATGAGTGAACCCAGAACTTTGGATTGTTCATGGGTTGCTTCGCCTAAGGGACAGAGGCAATGAGTAAGAGCAGTAAAACAACAACACAGCTACTCTATATGCCAGTACTACAGCGTCATGAAGGCATTTGGAATACCTGGAGGGAGCAGGCAAAGACGATGGGAAATAAACAATCCAGGGATTGAGGAAACAAATCACCAGACAAAGCCAGGGCAGGGCAACAAAGCATGGGTTAAATAAACCATGGGTTAGCACTTTGTGTGAAACAGGCAGTAGAGTTCATTTCTTTTCCTCTGTAGCAGTGGCAGGTGGAGAATGAGCCGATGTGGTAAAAGGGTTTTGTGGCTGTATAATTTAATACTGCAAATTTAATACCTCATTTGTAAATCTTTTGGGTTCAGGAAGATTCCCCTCCCACACCCACACATAAATTCTTTGGAATCTCTTGTATGACCATGGCATATTACCCACAACTTTACAGGGAATGTTTGGTGGCATAGAGTTGAATACAGCATCTAATTGCCACATACGCAGTTCCGAGGGCGTTTCTGTGTATGTTTGTGTTGCACATTCTCTCTCCCCCCCTCTCTTTTTGTGCCAGTTTTACTAGAGACATTGACCTGGTTCATATGTAGTTGGAGGAGTAACACACAGAATTCCAGGGATATTTCTGGATTGTTTGGTAATCTGGAAACAAAGCAACAAGCGGTCAGGTGGCAGGGTACACGTTCCCATGCAGCCCACAACCCATGGGTTAAACAAATCATGGGCTGTCATTGCTTTTGAACCGGGCCAGTAAATGTGTGTGTTGCATTTCCTTGCAGAATGTAGCTTGATTCTCTTGAGGCAACTGGGGGAATCACTTGACTAGAACCTTTCTGTTTGTGACTAATTGTGGCACAAGCCTGCCTTTAGTACTAGTTGATGTGTGATCCCTTCTAATTCCGTGCTTTGTGCATGGCATTAACACTAAAATATTTGACTCATCTGATACAAACAGAGCTTCCAGAAAAAGTTGTCAGCTTAACCGTCGGCACTGAGAGGAAAGGAAAGGAACAGATGGAAGTTCCTGGGGATGGGAAAGAGATGAGGTTAGAACAAGGTATTACTTGAACAAGAAAGACTGGCTTAGTCACAGATGGCACGGTGAGGTGGTTTGGGAGTCTTGCAGAGTAGCCCCCAGCTTTGCTCCCCTTCAGAGTGTGATTGAACAAAGCTGCTTACGGCTAAGTTAAAGGAAACTGATCAAGGGCTCTTTAGAAGCACAGCGGGCTAACATGATTCAGACGCTGGGCACTTTAGGAAATGAAAGGATTGGAAGTGATAAATTATGTGAATTGATCTCTCCTCTCCTCCCATTCGTTTGCACGATGAAAACCCTTAGATCCTATTGTATTTTGATTTTCCTTTCAAAGTGACTTTACAGTTGAGTCTTCTGTCTCTTTAAGATAATTCCCTGTTAAGATCAGGGAGGGTTTGCTCCCCTTCTGATGCTTGACTATAATTACCAGTATGTCTGGAATGTGGCATATAAAAACATAATAAACCTCTGCGTGGGCAGCTGTAGGGTTGCGTCTGTGACTTCGGCAGCCTGCTCTTCAAGCAAAATGGTAGCGTTTCTTACAACTTTTAAATATATATTCTTTTCCTCTATCTCTCAATTGTTTCCTCGCAGTAAAGCCCTGCTGTCATTGTTTTTAACAGAATGAGGAGAAACGAAATCTCTCTCTGGGTGGCCATGTTGGATTTGACAGTCTTCCTGATCAACTTGTCAGCAAATCTGTGGCACAAGGCTTCAGCTTCAACATCCTCTGTGTGGGTGAGTAGAATGTTTATGGCAAAGGAGATGTGTTTGGGGATAATCACACACAGAAACCAACTTGCTAGAACCAGGGGAGCGGCCATAGCTCATAGGAGCAGCAGTTCTGAGAGCAGAAGGTGCCTGGTTCAATACTTGGCATCTCTAGTTGAAAAGGTCAGGTAGCAGGTGGTGTGACAGACTCTGCCTCAGAATCTGGGTTGTTACTGTCAATCAAAGTAGACAATGGGCAAATAGCCTGATCTGGTATCCCATATTTCTCAGCCATGTTTTTAAAACCACCACCTTCAACCATGGCTGGTGCTCCAGGAAGTTAAATCTTTAAAATCCAGGTAGGGATGTTGGAGAAATCTGGAGGGTGGAGTTTGGGTTTTCCTGGACTTCGTTTCAGTTCCCACTGCATCACCCAACTCTATCTGCAGCGTGCTGGGCCAGTTCTCAGAATTTCCAGAGTTTTTGCAAATTTTTTGGAAGGCTTTGCAGTTCGTGCAAATTGCCAAGCATTTAGCTCAAATTATGTACATTGTGGCCAAATTTGCATAATTTGTGCAAATTCAGCTGTAATTTGTGCAAATTCAACTGATATGCGCAAATTGCTCAGATATTTGCACAAATTGCAGAACCTTAAAAAGTGCAAAACAGTTCCTGGAGTTCAGGGAACAGCCCACAGCTTGGCTTGTGGACACAGAACAAGTCATACACACCATGGAACCCAGTCAAGGCAAAAGAACTGGGCTTCCCAGCAACAGATATCCCTAAATCTGAGATGTGGCATGTTGCTAAAACTTGCTTACAGAACTTCAACTTCATTTCAATCTTTTTTCTGGTGGGGAAACTCAGTTTGAAGCATGCTCCCGAGTGATCTCTTCCAACCAGCTTCATGGTGCTTTGATGTTTACAATATAATTATTATATAAAAAATAGAACACAAAACATAAATATACATAATAAAAGAGAATTATACATGACAAAAATATAGAAAAGTGTGCAGAGACAGGAAGGAGAAAAAAAACTGGTGGAAAAAAAGATAGGGCAATAAGACACAGGGACTTTCAACCTTTAGCAGGCAAAGTAAAATTAAAGTATAATAACAACAATGCCGTTCTTCATTATATAGAAAAAGGAACTTGTTGTACTTTAAAGTTTGTTATTATAAAAGTTAGTAAACACTGATCATCTCTCTCTAAATCTTTATATTTGAATATCACTATAGTTTCTTGTGAAATAGGTCAATTAAGGTTAATCCCCCAGATTAACCTCAAGCTATTCTAAAACTTGTGGAATGTTTGTTTTGTTTTCCAGTATTCCGAGTAAATTTCATACAAATTGTAAGTCCTCTTATGCTGCCTTTTCTTTGAGATATCCCAATAAAATTATGTTAAATTTGGGGGAAACCAGGATTTTGTAATTCGATAATTTAAAGTAAAAATGTCCTTCCAGAACATTTTAAGAAGGTTTGAAGTCACCTTGTTTCAATAAGCCATAGTTCATAACAGCCACAACCTGTACAGTTTGGTGCATAATGGCAAACCTTGGTTAGTTAAAAATGGAAACATAGACTTTTGCTTCACTGGAAGGGGAGCGGCAGTCACAGGTGCCCAAGGCAACTATAAACTGTAGTTTATAATTGAACTCAAATTCACCCATTACGTTGAATTTTTCTCCTGGAACTATATTGTGATATTATCAAAACTGGTCCTTCCCCATCTCATATTAGCGGCTGAAAATGGGGCCAGTATTACTGGGAGCCAGAATGACATCCCAACATGGGTAAGTGTGCCTCAATTTTGTGGGGAAAGATCAACACAAGTTTGTTGTGTTTAACCAGCAACCCCTAAGTTAGGCCATGCACCAGACCAGACTTTTTGTCCATTTAATCCAGCATTATCAAGGGTCTCAGGCAGAGATTTTCCCCGTCACCTGCTGCCTTATCTTTTTAACTTCAGATGCCAGGCAGTGGATCTGGGACCTTTTGTAGGCAAAATATGTGCTCTGCCACTGAGCTATGGTTCTTCCCCTATGATGTTGAGCATAATGTCTAGTTATGCCCCTAATTACCAGTTTTATCTCACCATGATCTGGATAGAAGAAGGTTGAGGGAGGTTAAATGTCCAAACATGTATTTCCTTGAGCTACATGTGAAGGTATGTTTATGTGTACTTGAGAGAGAGCAGGAACAGTCATGAATAGGTGTTCCCCAATCTTCATTTCTTTTTTGTGAGGACAGGGTGATGAACTTGTGGCTCTATTGTTTGCTAACTGTATCACACAGCTTGGTTTCATACTTAATAACTTTAAATCCATGGTTTAAAGTTACCTTGTTTAGCAATTGACTAGAGTTTGTGTTCTCATGTTTCCTGTTTGATAAGTAACAACAAGCCAGGAATCATAGGCCATAGCTAGACGGGGCGAAATCCCGGGGTGATCCCCGGGATTGTCCCTGTACATCCACGTGACGCACAGGGGATCCCAGGATCAGGGAGGGATGATCCCTCCCTTGCCCCGGGATCTTGCCCTCCCCTTTAGCCCTGTTTTTTCCGCGTTCTCAGGCTGAGCCTGAGACCGTGGACTGTGTGGCCAGGCGCCACAGGTTAACCCAGCTCCTCGCGATTCCTCACGAGGTGCACACAGCTCCTTGTGAGGAATGGGGGCAGCGGGGAAAATAATTTAAATTAAAAAAAATTACTTACCTTTTGTGCACGAGCGTTTGTGTGCTGCTGGCCCCGTAATAAAAAAATATGGCAGGCGCAAGGCATCTCCTTCTGAGGTTGTCGCGTGTCGTGTGTAAACAGGAGGGATCTCGTGATAAACACATTGCGAGATCTTCCCTCTTCCGTCGCGTGCTAACAGGTAGGTCTAGCTAAGGCCATAGAAACTGAATCCTGATTAAGTCCTCTTTCTGGCCATTTCTGGCCTCCAGCTCACAGACATTTGTCCACATTGCACTAAATAATAGCTTAGTATCATGTACAAATGCAGCCACTAAATGCAGGAGGGTTTTTTTTTTTAGCATGTCTTAAGCTGCCGTGAAGTGAGCAAAGCAAACTACAGTATATGTGACTCCCCAAGTTAGTAGCTTGCTTTCTTATTTTCTCATCCATATTTTGATACATGCTCCTCCCAGTTCTTCATGACGTTCACAGAGAGCATTAAGGTCAGGGTGATATCATTGTTATCAGGTCGGAAGAATTTGGTGGTGGCAACGATAATTCATGTCTTTTATTTTTTGAGATGCATTAATGTTTACAATCTTTGTTTTATCGGCAGGGAAAACAGGTTCTGGCTTGAGTTTCTAGAGAGTGAACTGATCGCCAAGGCCAAATTCATGCTTTCCTTTCCTTGCAGCTTTAGCTGAAACAAAAATTCCATAAATGCCTTCTGTGCTCATTATAAATTAGTTGTCCAGTCTGGAGAGTATCAGGAAAGACTTTACTTCAAAGCTTTTAAGTAATATGTTTTTCTATGTGCTCATGCTCTTTGTTTAGTGAAATACCTTGGGAAAGAATTTAATGCTTTCCAGGTGTCTCTTGGTAGCTGTAGCTGTATACAAAAATGTCTGTGTAGTTTTATGATCTTCTTGGTGAATCTCTTGATTGGATGAGTCCCCTTCTCCGTGTTTTTCTCATGACAGCTTTCTGCTTAGCTCATTTATTTAACCAGGTAAACACTTTTCCTTGGTCAGCAAAGATGCCCCACGTTGTTCTGGTCTTGTATTACCACATGAAGCATCTAGCCTTACTGGTAGAAGAGGTCTCCCTCTCACTGTTTAACACACCCAGCTACTGATGTAAGCAACAAACTGGCAACTCCCAGGACGATTCCTCTAGCAAAACAGGAAAGCGCAGATGCTTTATATGGCAATCAGGACAATGTGGGGCCTCTTTGCTGGTCCCAGGCACCCCATTCTCTTCATTTGGATTAGGGCCTGAAAGACCTAGGAAAAGTTTAATGCATGGAGGGTAAGATGTAAGCAAGCATGGTCTCTGACATTGCACAGTATCATCCCTGACTGTGGGGTGCATCAGTTAAGGTATCAGCCTTAACTTACAATTTCCTGGGTAAGCTTGAGCTTAAAACCTGCTCTTAAACTGGCAGGTTGTTTTTTAAAAAAAAAAAAAAAAAAAAAGTTGAATACACACCCACCCCTCACAAACAGTTGGTAGTTTTAAAGATGGCCTGAGCTTTTGAGGCTACTGGATATGTTCCCTAGAAAAAGGAAAGAAGAGCTGGATGTTGACCTTTAAGGACGCAAGCGAAATTTGAATCTCTGCCTGGATTCCACACAGGTCCCTACAACAAACAAACACAATCAGTGCCGACATAAATTTTGACAGGAAGTCTAAGCATAAAGTGCTGATGCAGCATTGTGGGTGGGGAGAAGGGATTAAGACTAAAGGCCATTAATCCAAAGGAGTGTATGAGCAATCTTTCTACAGCTTGGAACGTCTTAAAAGAATCTCAATTATTAGTGGGCCTGGGCCAGCCTCGAAAACTTTTTGCTAACTCGTGTTTCAAAATATACCCACACTTCATTGCCTCTTTGACAAAACCACTCCACTGTTTCACAAGCCTGGGTAGCTGCCAGCCATAGCCCGGAGCGAATAATCCCTCATGAAGTTCCCGTTTGCTCCTCTGACTCTGCCAGCAACACATCCTTACATCGTAAAGCACCATCCCAGGAGTTTCTGGGGCTCTGCCATCTGTCAAACAGGTCTGTGTGGAGGATTTGAAGTATAGTGAAATGATTATACTACTGCACATTAATTCCTGGTCTTGCAAAGGGATTTTCTATCAGTAAGTTTCCCTCATGAAAGCGCCTCCTCCTTCAACTGTTACCACCAGCAGCCATTCCAGCAGAGGGAGACGAAAGGGAGAACAGGGCCATTGCACCAGCCTGTTCAAGAACAGATGTTTTTGCTCTTCCCTTCCCATTCCTTTTCCATTGTGTCATTTTAGATTGTAAGCCTGTGGGCAGGGACTGTCTTGTTTATTATATTTCAGCTACTCCAGGAGCCTTCCTGGCTGAGGAACAGCATAAAAATACTTAAAATAAATACATTTTCTTTTTTCTGATACCATAAAATGGGAGAGTACTCTCCTAGCATTGTAGTGCATTGGCATAACTTGTTGAGAGTCTGTGCAAACATTTGCCATACAGGTCTCCACATAATGCTGCTTCTTTTATAGCTAGAGAAACAATGCAAGCCCATGGCTGCTTAAAAGAACAGAGGACAGAACTTGGTGGAACATTATATTTCAAAAGCTGGAATGTTTATAGCTGTGAAAGAAAACTGTCCCTGAGCTATTAAAACAAAGGAAGTGAGAAGGGGACAGGATATACCATTTGCATTTCAACAGAGGTTGAGGAGTTCTATACACACGGGAAGTTTGTTCATTAGAAGGTTTTGGGAAGAAAGACAAAGAACAGTCCAAAGAACAGTCTTTATTTCCAGCCCCTGAGAGTTATGCTGCAATTCTCTGGAACCAATTTGCTTTGAAAACATGAACAATCCCTAGTGGAGAAAAGCATAATTGAAGCCTTTTTCTTTTTCTTTCTTAAATTTCTTAGGTGAAACTGGCATTGGCAAATCCACACTGATGAACACTCTCTTTAATACAACGTTTGAAACTGAAGAAGCCAGTCACTATGAGTATGCTGTCCGCCTAAGGCCACGAACTTATGACCTGCAGGAAAGCAACGTCCACCTGAAACTGACAATTGTAGATGCTGTGGGGTTTGGGGATCAAATAAATAAAGACGAAAGGCAAGTCACTTTCTGATTTGGTCCAAAAAAGCTTGCCGTGGTTGGATGTGTAAAACAAATATTATTCTTGGAATACAAGTGGGTCATAGCTCCTATAATCAGCTGCTTACAAGATCTATCATGGAAGGCTTAGAGGACATGCCAGTTTGGAAGCTAGTATTGTATGTCATAAACCAGAATAGAGCAGTAACAGGAAACTCCTGACTCTATCCTCAAATATTAAGTTCAGTGCCACCTTGTGCCTAAACTGTATAATGACATTATCCATACAGTCTATACTTTAGTAACCTTTTTCAGATGTGTTGGGCTTGGTAAGAAACTGAAGAACTCATGTTGGCCTTGACCTTCTGACTTTTGGGTGTGTTAGCTATAAAGATGTGGAGGCCTGGAGAAAAATCACGAGAATTTGGGAGGGTGGGGTGGATATTTTTTTCTCTTCATGCACAAAAATGGTGCCTGAGAGGAGGAAAAAACCACCGTTCCCCCCCCCCCCAATTTTTCCATTTCTCGCCATGTTTTCTCCCTGGGCCTTCACATCTTTAGTTGGCTACATTCTTCCTTGATTACTCAATTGGATATAATGCAATTTAACCTGCTGTGTTGTATGCAGGTTAAAGGGAAAACTAGGGAGCGGGGGCTAGAGGTTCTCCTACTCTCTCCATCAACTGTTTCTGCTCTTCCCTGATTCTCTTCCTCCCTTAGTATGGTGACTGTGGTTAGTTTTTGCCCTATTTTATTTGCATCACAGTGGCTGCTCTGCCTCTTCCTTCCAGGACCAGGGGAAGGAAGCTTGGGAGGAGGGATTCGTGGGTGGAAGATGCCACTGGCACTTAATGGCAACAGAAGAGAATGCTTTAATGTCTTGCTTGTGGGCATTTCGGGGGTCAGTGTGGGAAACTTGAATACTGGACTAGACAGACCTTTCATCCGCTGCAGCAAGGCTGCTCTTTTGAGGATAGTAAACAATTTAGTGTTTCCTCTATTGCTTCCTGGCCCTTTCACTTTGCATCTAGTTACCCTCTCCTGTCCCTGCCACAGCTTCCATTCCTAGAAACAAAGGGAATAATTACATGCACTACCAGAAGGACCTTGCAGAACAGGAGGGGAAGGATGAGGATTCCCAGCTCATAGGGAGGTAGTTTGAATCCTGCCATTTCCGTCCCTACTCCCTGCCCATGCCTGGAGGAATTTGGATATATGCATCCATTCTGATATGCATCAAGGTCATTTTCCTTAACAACTAATTATAGGTAAACTGTGGGTTAATGGTAGGTTAACTACAAGATGGGAAAGACTAAGCCATTCCTTTTGCTTATGTTTCTAAACAACTTCCCTGAAAGTGTCTAATTATGATGTGTGAACTGTGCCATCCATTCAGGTTGCTAATGGAATTAGTTTTTAGTTACAGGCCGATAGTAGAATACATTGACACGCAGTTTGAAAACTACTTGCAAGAAGAGCTGAAAATCCGGCGCTCCCTCTTTAATTATCATGATACAAGAATCCACGTCTGCCTTTACTTCATCACTCCAACTGGTCACTCACTGAAGTCCTTGGATCTGGTAACAATGAAAAAGCTGGATAGTAAGGTATGTCCCTGAGGGCACGCACACGCCACAAGCATTGGCTTTCAGTTATGTTTGTGTCCAACAGTTCCCATGGTTGGCACTTTTCCTTCAACTATCTGGAGGTATTTTGGATACCATATAATTTGGACAAAAGCCTTGTAGGATACTAAATCTTCTCACTGCCACACTTTTATATAAATGTTTGATCTCTCTCTCTCTCTCTCTCTCTCTCTCTCTCTCTCTCCACCTCCACCCATACGCACTGTAAAGGAGGTGCAATATATTCTATTCTCATTAGCCTCTATGGTTTTTCCCCTCTCCCCACTACATTATGATCATTTTGTGCAGGACTAGCTCATGACAAAATGTGTTAATTTTCTAAATGCCGTTCTTCTGGCGATCAAGTGTGCGTCTTCAGTGCTGCTGCTGGCTCTGCTGAGATGTGTGTGACGAGCGAATAGGTTAGGGAAAGGAAATCCATTCTGTGCCTGGAGTTTAGTCATTACTGCTCTGCTTGCGGCAAGGTCATCCTGACAGTTGTGTGGAAAACAGTTTAGCAGGCAAGTTATGAGAAATTGGTTAACATGGTACATCAGTTTGCATGAGTTGCGGTTGTTCTGATGCAGTAGCCGGCAAGGATACTTTGCTGTGTTGCAGTGATTCTCAGGCAACAACTTTTTGGGGTAGTTGTAGCCAAGCATAACCCATCTTAGGAACAGAAACAATTGCTTCTTTACAGCATGTTTTCAGTGCATCTGCCTGATAACTGGTTGTTTGATTTATTACATGGTGTTCTAAGAGAAAAAGCATGTCAGTTGAAGTGCATGCTGTGAGGGGAGCTTGGGGGCAAACTCCAAAGGTCATTGACATCAAAAGGTTCATGTTCAAAAGAAAAACCAGTCATGTTCATGTCATATTTCTAATGAGTGGCCTTTTCAAACAACTGATATTGAACACAAAACAACCAAGCAATGCCCTTTGCAATGCACTAATAAGGACATTTAGTCTGCTGGAGAAAAGAAATGAACCCCACCACCACTACTATGATTTTATGCTACCCACCTATAGATCATTGCCTTCTCTCCATGGGCTGTGTGTCCTGGACTGGACATGTAGGGCTCTGCATGGGTGGGGCTGTGGCTGTGGGGCTGTGGCCGGTCTCCCCACCAGAGCTGCTTCTGAGAGCATCACAACTCTAATTCTGTGTGCATCTATCCTTTATACCTGATAGTTACAGGCTGACCCTATCATTAGGCAGAGTGAAGCAGCTGCCTCAGGTGGCAGTTGCTGGGAGGAGGGCAGCAGCCATCCCCTTCGACTGCTCCCCCTCACTCCTCCAAGAAAGCCTGCTCTTTCCTCACTAAACTAGCCAGCTATCCCCAGGTTCAGTGGAAGATGTTGAACCACTGCCAGTGTCGAAGCAAGATTTAACTGCCATTCTGCTCTGATTCGATGTATACAGAATTGTGCGCATGTGCACGCCATCTTGTTTTTTGCCTCAGGCGGCAAAATGTCTTGGGCAGTCCTGAGAGGATACATGTGTGTATCCTCATGCATGCGTATCCAAACAGAGCAGGGGAAAGTGAGAATTGGGCCCAAGTAAACATGGTTAAGATTGGATGTTAGGTTCCAATGGGGCCGCCTTCTCTTAAGTTTGAGAATCAAGCCCCAAGGACCGATTTATAAGAACAGTGGCTAACTTGGGTGGTGTTTCCACTGCCACACCTGTTCATATTTTGCCCTCCCTCGTTACAGCTCAGCTGAGTTTCTTAGACCATGGCATGGATTCTAACACAATAGTAAACAGCACTCTTTGGAAGGCCAGGAAATGTTATCCCCATTTTACAAAAGGGGTGTGTTCCAATAGGAAGGATATAAGGATTCAAGGACTGTGACATTTATATACTGCTGAATATAACAACAACAACAAAACAATTCTCAGCAGTTAGATCTGGGTGACGAACCTCTGCTGAAGATATTCAGGGTGTGTGAGTTAGGTAGGAAATAGTGCTCTCATTTTCCAGCTTTCTCTTCTGTCTCTTTCTGAGTCTAATATGGCTTAGATACCACATTGGCTTGAGATCAGACATCTGCTTAGTGAAGATGTCTTTTGGTAGGCATCTGAATTGGTTATGCATTGATTGGGGCAGCTGTTCGACAGCTCTGCGGTGTCAGCAGGCTGATCTCAGAGATGGGGTAAACTGTCTGGGTTTCCTGAAATGTTGATGTTTCTTGTTAATCAGAGTGACTTCACTGGGCTTTTCCAGGGTGGATGATCTTTTAGCATATTTTGCTCTTCTATCGTGTATTTGTGAGCGGCTGAACTCATAACCAAACCAGCTGTAGCCTACTGTATCTAATTACTTCCAGACAGCCCAAACATCATCTTCAAAGCTGACTTCTTAAGCTAAATAATAGATGCCTTGGATTGCAATTGAAACAAGCCAGGCAGACTGTAATTGAACTAGGTCTAGCTGTTCATACGGAACAGTAAAAAAGTTGAAAGGAAGTTAACCCGTCTGATACACTGCTTTATGGTGTATCAGTGTAGATGTTGGCAGAGCAAAGTATGGCTCTGTTTTGGAAAGCCACCTGCCTCTAAAAGGCCTTATGTGATCTACACATCTTCTATTACATTGGTTTGAATATATGCTATAATAAGTAGATATTTTGCATTTTTAATCTAGTTCCATACTTGCTCTGTTCTTATGATAACCTCAGCTGATAGATTCTCTGGAAATATGATTGGGAGACAAAGGCAAAAGGATCCGCTAGATGTCACAGGACTTCAAGTGGATGTATTTATTTATTTATTGCATTTCTATACTGCCCAATAGCTGAAGCTCTCTGTAGTTTTGAGAGGACTGATGGATTATCTGTCAGGAAATTTAGAGATGAATCATGCAAGAATCAAGAGACCTATAGCACCAGTTTGCACGATCAAAACAAGCCACCATGACTTCTTATGAGCTGCAGCACATGCCGAGTACAATTTGCATAATCACCACCAAGCCGTGGCTTGTTGTGTCATCTGAACACAGATGGCAAGGCTTGTTGGAGGGTTTAAGCCTCCAACAAGCCATGCTGCCCAGTTTCATATGACCCAACAAGCCATACTTTGAATCCTGGCCAGTGTTGACAACTTGTCTCCCTGATGGTGCTATGGAGCATCGAGAAAAAAGCACGTTTTGTCTTTCATAATATAAAGCAGCCTCCCTATACCTGGTACCAGGGAATTTTATCCTTGTCTGAAATTCCTTTAATCCCCAGCCAGCATGGCTAATGGGGGTGGGGGTGGTAGCAATAAGCTATTCACCCACCAATTAAATGTAAATAGAATTTTCTGTGGGCCTTTGTGTCTTTGACTCTGTAGGAAAGCTGTTGTGAATGTGCCTGTACATTGGTGGGTGGCCAGATAATCAACTACAGGCTCAATTTCAATCAAGTTTCATTACTCATACTGCTGCTTTCGAGTGATCTGCTGGCAAACTCTTTTTGGAGCATGTGAACATTTTTTTCCCTTTCTCACTTAATTCACATTTTTAAAAAAATATCTGCACCTCTGCTTTTCTTAAAGATAATTGACAGAGTCTGTGAATGAGTAGCCTAGCAATTAGTTTTAAGAAAATATTGACATTTTTATTGGATGCCAGCTGTCTATAAATTGTATTGGTTCACAAAGCTCTCCAGGGCATTAAAGGCAAATGCTGAGTGTCAAAGTACTATGTGCCAAGTCCTGCTGGCACATGCTGGAGTTGCTCAGCTCTGCCTTCCAGTAGCAGCCCGCCACCTACAGCCTGAAAAGCCTGAAGTGAGGCTTCGGTAAGGGAGCGGTTCAGAGTTGTACCCATGAGGTACAAGGGCAAGCCATGGGAAGGACAGCAAAACTTTCAAAATCTGAGTGATAACACCTGCTAACTCAACCATTGAATGTGGCAGACCAGTGATCACAGTACTAAGAACAGTTTCCTCTTTGTCCTGGTGCTTGAGCGAGGAGTTTTTCTCTCACCTAAGCTGGTGATCCTGAGGCTATTCCTATTCCCATTTTGCAAGAGTAGCATAACTGATATGCTTGGGTATGCTTTTTATGAAGCATATCTCATAATGGGGTACATCTTGAACTTTCAGTATCTTTTTGGAATGGAGGAATGTTGTAGCATGAAGAAGCCTGCCAAGGCAACTCTTTGATATGTTTTTGAACACTAGATGACTCTGAGGCATCTTCTTGCATTCTAACTGTTGATGATATGTGAGAGACTTGATGAGAGAACACCAGATTTTTGACTAAACTGTCATCCAGGAGCTGTCATCAATGACTTGCCAGGTGGGGTCCTAAGTATCCTCCTTTAAAATAAATGGCAAATGAGGCACTATAATTGCCTTTTCTTTAGAGTTCAACCAAAAGAACTAGGGACAAACAGGATATAAGTGGGGCTTTGAACACAATGTTATTGTGCAGAGTGCTTCTTTTCAGTGTTCCAGTCAGCCAATGATGACCTTTTGCAGGATTTTCCCTTCCATTTCCCCTTTTGATTTCCTGTTTATTCTCCCTAACTGTCATTCAGCATTCTATAACTACAGAGCATGCTCATTGGGCTCTTTGAGTCTCCCCCTAAGTTTTTCCCCTCCTAAACGTGTCATGTACTTTTGTAAACCTTGGGGTTCCTCCAAGCCCACTGATGCTTCCCTCTTGTGTGTGGATAGTGCTGCTAGGCCACACAAGGATCCTTACTCAGAGAATATATAGGACAAGTTTAGCTAGGAGTGAACTGAATTTGGAGTCGCACAGGTTGACGTCTTCCAGTGCTCATGTGAGCATTATCTTGTTCATCCTTTTCCTGAGTGCAAACCTTAATATGTCATAGTCTGCAAAGGGGCCTAACTTAGCCAAATTGCCAGGCTTCACCTGCTTTGGCAGGTCGTTGAAAATAAGTCATTGATCTACAGAGATTACTTAGAGCAATGAAGGTGGCCTATTGGTTTGACTGACCAATTTTAAATATGGGAACTTCTAAAAATGTTGAATTACATATCTGAATTGCATCCAATATAGGTCACTAGGTTGGGAGGAAAGATACTTTCCTCCTGTTATAGTATATTGAGAAAATGCATTCAGAGTTGTAACTTTCAACATGGAGCCAGTTCAGTTCATCTCATTTTGCTTTACTTCTTCACTGATCTGTTGTAAACCTTCACAAGCGACATTGTTTTGGTGCTGCTGTGGTCTAGCAATTGCATTAATTCCAAGAAGAAGAAAACATTAAACATCCTGGCGAGCTCCCAGGATGCTCTCTTCTTTGAAGGGTTTAGGGAACTTACCCAGAATATAGTTGAACAACCATGTTGTGTCGCTTAAGGACACAATGCCTTGGATTTGTATTAAAACTCAGTGTTGGCTTGTTAAATATGTATTTCAGATGGGGCATGGGAATAATTAAAATAAAAGGGATAAGATTTTGCAGTGGGGAATGCATCATCATTATATACAAAATATATGCCATAAATGTTTAATTTTCCAATCAAATAACCATTAAATTAGTCAAATTAC
Source organism: Elgaria multicarinata webbii (assembly GCF_023053635.1). Taxonomy (NCBI): domain Eukaryota; kingdom Metazoa; phylum Chordata; class Lepidosauria; order Squamata; family Anguidae; genus Elgaria; species Elgaria multicarinata. The sequence continues at coordinate 79,851,135 of NC_086173.1, forward strand.
TTTAGTCAATTCAGTGTCAAAAAGCACTTAACAGCTTAACTATTCCAGTCAAAATGTTAATACTGCCAAGTGAGAATTCTTATTAAGCCATCTATTCCAGTAAATTAGAGACCAGTTCCAAATTTCATAAAAATATTTCATTTGATATTTCTCTTCCTTCACTTCATAGAACCTTGCCAAATGCAAGACATATATAAGGTATTCCAAGTCTTTTTAACCATACAACTGAATATGGACTCTTCAGTTTCTTTCCATTTACTAGTTATCTCAATTCTGGCTGCACTCCTAAAAGATATTAATACAATTTTATAAGCACCACTTCATTGGTTGTGGTTAAGCCAAAGATAAGCCTTAAAGTGAGTTTTTAATCATGGCCAATTGTTTTCCACCCTACACAGGTGAACATTATCCCTATAATTGCCAAAGCTGACACCATCTCCAAGAGTGAGTTACACAAGTTTAAGATTAAAATAATGAGTGAACTGGTCAGTAATGGAGTCCAAATCTATCAGTTCCCCACAGACGATGATGCCGTGGCTGAGATTAACTCTGTAATGAATGTGAGTAATGTAATTGCTACTCGAAATTTGTACAGTTTAGTATTTATAGTGGTTGCATTTCGAAAGTGAAAATTATATGGTAGACTCAGTTCATTGGTGCTGCACCTCCCATTTCTCAACTGGGTGCTCCTCTTTTTGTACAAGGAGGCAATGGAATCTTCTCATACTGGCTGTTTAACTTCATGTATATAAAGGCATTTGAGCCTCACTGGCAAAACACGGGGTTACACACAATGTCCTAAACAACCTGATTGCCGCAACGGGAGACATTTTATGTTTCTTGCTTAAACTTGCAATGTGGCAGACTTCCAGATGTTTCAGAGTACACCTCCCAGCATTCCTGATGATTAGCCATATTGGCTGGGGCTGGTTAGAGTTGATGTGGGAAGGCTGCAATATGGTGTACTCATCAGAGCAGACAGCACTTGTATCAGTCAGCAAGCCAAGACAATCCACACATTGGATAGAATGTGGGTGTGTGGAATGTCCCCTTTCATACACTTCAACCATCTTTGGTGTGGGGACTGAATTTTCAGTGCTATCCAGAATCATACTAATGCCTGCAGGCTTTGGATTGAAGGAATGTATGAGTGACCTCTTCACATGCTTGAATAAGCCAAAAATCCTCCACTGGCATTAAAACAAAACAAAAAACATTCCCCACTCAGGAAGCAAAGAGAATTTCTGGATTCAGACGTTCACATGGGGGGAAGAAGCTATCATGGCTTTTCCTCCTGCGACAACTATTTGCATAATACCCTGCGATGCAATGCAGGTTGGCATGTCATTCGAACCCAATGTGGGGCACAGTGGGGGTGGCTTCATACCCATCCTACAACCCATGACATGCAGTAGAGATTGCAGGGCAGGTACAAAGCCACTCCCGCTACACCACACACTGGGTTCGGATGACACGCCAGTCCTCGTTTCATTGTGAAGGAATATGCAAATGTCAGCACATGTGGGGGGGAGAAGCCACAATGGCTTCTTCAACCTGCGTGACCATCCAAACACACCCTGTGTGTGTGTAGAGGTTTAATCTTCCCCTTCTGATGCATGGCGATCCAAATTCAAATTGGGGTGACACACACTTTAGAGTAAGAAAACAAGAGCAGTCAGGTACACACTATGTAATTAACACAACATGTTGTTTGGCCCTGAGAAATTTGAGTTTAAGAGCCAACTTGAGACTAAGAGAGGAGAAAATGATACTTTTGCATGTAATTCCATGTGATGTGTCATTTTAGGCTCATCTACCCTTTGCTGTCGTGGGAAGCACAGAAGAGGTAAAGGTTGGAAATAAAATGGTGAGAGCTCGGCAATATCCGTGGGGTGTGGTACAAGGTAAGTCAGAAACTGGGCCTGTTCCGCAGTGATGCGTATCCTTTCCTATAGTGGCTGTTTGGGAAAGTTTCCTGGTCGTGCAGCCATTGCAAGCGATGGGTTAACTGACACATTCTTTTGTGGCCAACTTCAGCTGGCCTTGATTTCCAGAGAATGTCATAGTTATATATTACTCGAACAGGCTTTCACAAGGAACATATCTACAAGCCACTTTTCCAACAAAAAACTTGAGCTCAGAATGACTCCCAATAATTAAAGTATTTAAAAAGTATAAATAACGTTTCAGTCAATCAATAAATCCATAACGTTATAATATGAAAAGCAAAATGAAACAGTAATGCAAGAAGAAGAAAAAACAATGCAATAAACCATTCAAATCAAAAATATAAAACAATTTATTTTCACAAATCAAAACTTATTTTACATGTAAACCAGCCTAAAAACGGAAGCAAAAGAACACTATGATAAATACGAATTATGTATTGTAATATATCAATAAGAAATTAATCATAGGCTGCCATCCTAAACACAGTTGCTAGGGCATCAGTCCCTTGGACCAGTTGTGTGATTTCCTGTGCATGTTCACTCAGATTGCACTACAAACCTTGCTAATCCTGCTGGGTGAAGCTGTGATCCTGTTACCAAAGGAAGCACTGTTTTCATTCTACTTCAGATGTTATTCCAACAAAAAAGATGCCAGAGTTGAGACTAGTTACGTAGTAACCATTTTTTAAACATGGGTTACACTTCTTCACTTTGTTTTAATCAGTTGAAAATGAAAGCCACTGTGACTTCGTGAAGTTGCGAGAAATGCTGATCCGTGTCAACATGGAAGATCTTCGGGAGCAAACTCACGCTCGCCACTATGAGCTCTACAGGCGGTGTAAGCTGGAAGAAATGGGGTTCAAAGATACTGATCCTGACAACCAGCCATTCAGGTGAGAGAGCAGCATCCCCTCCACCATTTCTTTCCACAGATGTACCTGCACAGATATGTGGAGGCTGGAATATCTGGGGGGTTTGTGAGCACGATAAGAGTACCAGGACACGGTTTAATGCTCATATTCTGTGTCACTGCCAATCTGAGGTATTTCCCTCTTTGACATGTGCACATCCCTTGTATGTAGGCATATCTTTACAGCTGTCTATAACCTTTCACTATGTCACCATGATTTGGGGTTTGTGTGTGTTGTGTTTTCAACCAGCCTTCAAGAAACATATGAGACCAAACGAAAAGAGTTCCTTTGCGAATTGCAGAAGAAAGAGGAAGAAATGAGACAAATGTTTGTAAACAAGGTTAAGGAGACCGAGTCGGAACTGAAAGAAAAGGAAAGAGATGTGAGTGTGGCAGAGAATGAATCTGGACCACAGATTCATATTCTAGGAAGTATTGACTTTGTGTACGCCTTGGCCCCAATTGCGAAGAGCGGTTGCGCTCAGCAAGAGCGGCAGGGTTTTGTACTGCTCTTGCCTAGCAACTCACTGCCCGATGCCCTCTTCCCATGCTGGATTGGGTGTCCCAGGTTCGAACAACACATCCAGCCCATCATATGTAAAACAACCCATTGGTTGCTATTGTGCTTTGTTTGAAAAAATTAAAAAACAAACGCCCAAAAGCTGATCCGTGTCAGGCTTGCACGACACACCCACCCAGCAAGGATAATTTCACACAACACCATGGGTTGTGCTGTAAAGCAGGAGAGGCAGGCATGGTACAGGCAATACACCCACCCATCCCCAACATCCCATCAGTTTTTGAACTGATGGGCTGTTGTTAAGTGTGAACAACCCCAACATAAATTGTTGTTACTTATCAGTAAAGTGTAAGACAGACCCAAAGGCATTAAACAATGCAGCCTGCAAACGTCTACCCCCAAACATACCAAGTGCATGACATAGCAACCAGATTTCTTACAGCCTGCAGAAGCTGATATCTCCCATGCTCCACTCTCTCATTCTGATGCATTTCTTAAAGCTTCAATAGAGACAAAGGTGGTGGTGTTGAGTCTCTTCTGCTGGGCTTTGGATGTTCTTGCTGCTCCAGCCCTGCAGAGGTGGCACCTGTGTTGCTCAGTAACATTTAAATCACTCCCCTCTGAGTCCCTATGGGACGCTCTTGTTTGGGTGGTAGACCCCTAATTTAAGTCAGGGTTGGGTTGTCGTGCCAGGTAGAAAGCCACTTTAGCTGAATTTCTTCCTTTTCTTCTGCCAGCTGCATGAGAAGTTTGAACATCTAAAGAGGATACATCAGGAAGAGAAGAGGAAGGTGGAGGAGAAGAGAAGAGAGCTAGAGGAAGAGATGAACGCCTTCAACAGGCGGAAGGTGGCAGTTGAAACATTGCAGTGTCAGTCTCTGCAAGCCACTTCACAGCAGCCGCTGAAGAAAGATAAAGACAAGAAAAAGTAAGCAGCCTGACCTGAACTTCACTTTGTTTCCATCTTTGCCAAGATACACATAGGGGGCAGTCCTATGCATGTTTTAACAGAAAAATGTCCTACAACTCCCAGCATGCCACAGCCAGCCATACCCATAGGCACATAAAACGACTTGGCCATAAAACACTTAGTCATATAAAAATATTGATATTATATTTCATGGTATATAAATACCACGAATAATAAATAAATAAAGCAAGCAAGATTTTGGGAAGAGGTTTAGGTTAATTGCCAGAACAGTAAAGCAGCACCCATTTCTCACTCAGAACTGCCTCAAAGCTAATAGCCAAAGCCAAGGGGGTCCTGCATAAATGTTAGCCTTGGCTTCAGAACCATTTCAGAGATTTGTGAGGGGAAAGGCTTGTATCGTCTCAGAATTGTGGCAGTGGTGCAGTTAGTGCTTGTGATGGCCTCGATTTTCCTAGCATCTTTGGTTTTAAAGGAATGCTGTGTCTGCTGGTCACCAGGGCAGTAAAATAAGGACGTTCTATATTGACAAAGCAGTGCTATGTTCTGCAGTGTTTAACCATTAAGCATCACCAACAGGTGCTGGGATTTTTATTCCATAGGACTGCAAAATCCAGTTGGTTTAACTTTTGGTACTTTTACAAAACACAAAAAAATGGGCTTTAAGTAGTGAAGAGCAGGGTTCAACGAATTGGGTACATCCTACATGTTCTTGACTCCACATCATTAGTTAGAATAGGTCTGTGTTCCATAAAGCTTTACTTGTTTTAGTGAAAAATATGTAAAATACATATGAATTTATGAAGGTGCCTTATTGAGTCAGACCTTTGGCCCATCAAACCCATTACCATTTACTCTGACTGGTAGCTGTCCAGGGTCTTCGACAGACATCTTCCGCAACAATGCCAGGCAATTTTTAAAAAAAACTAGCAATAAACTTTCCTTCTGCAAAGCAGGTTTTGTACCACTGAGATTTAGCTGCTCCTTGTGAGCATGAGATTTCCCTTATTGGATCAGTGGTTTGTTGAGTCAAACAGTTGCCAGCCACGTGTCCCTGAGCAGCCCATAAAGAAGTCATAATGGAGAAAGCCACCATCTGACGTTTCCCTCCAACCAGCCTGATAACTGAAACAGAACTTCCATATTCAGAGGCAGGGGATCTCTAATAGCTGTAGATTTGTCTGATCCACTTGTAAAACCATTTAAGGGCCAAAACAATCTGTATCAGCTACACCTTTCTCCCCTTCATTTTTGCTTTAGGACCAGGGTGGGGGGCAATTCAGGGGTTGGATGCAGCATTGTGGTTCCACCAGAAGGGCACCCCTCCCCCAGCCCTCTGGAGAGGATTTGGAGGAAGCAGGCGTAGTGAAGGAGAGGCTGCAGAAGTTCTGGACCACATCTACACCAAGCAGAATATAACACTATGAAAGTGGTTTGAAAACGGTATATGGAATGTGTCATGGGCTCCAACAGTTGTCAGTGCACTTCAATACCAGTATAAAGCAGTAGTGTAGATCCTGCAATGTTCTGCCAGCAGTATTATTCTGGTGGTGGACCCACGTTGCTGGATCCAACCCCAGATCTTAAAAGCCGCCTTAACCCCATGTTAAGAGTTTCAGTCCAGATCCTCCCCCTAGAGTAAAAATGCATAGCTGCTAGACACAGATTTAAAGTACTGTCTTGTTTTGGCCCCAAGCCAGCAGCCACACAGCATCTTGTGTCACAGAATGCCATAAAAATAAGTCTTCAGTATACAAATAAATACATTTTGTTTGTGATGAACCAGCTGTTAAAAGCAAATGTTTCTTCAGTGTGCCCTGCCAATAGGTCACTGCTCCTTAGAGCTGCTGTTTCTTGTTGAACCATTTAGAAAGGGATGGGGTTTAGAATAAAAACTGGACTATTCCATTGCTACACATGATATTTTATATTCTTTGAATTAAATTATTAATGCTCAAGGAGATTAACCATTCATGATAGTGCTATTAATGGAGGGACTACAAGGCAAGGGTTAGCAGCATCATATTTCAGGTTGACCATTGAATACATAGCTTCAGGGTTTGCTTCTTTTAGCCAAGATTGTTTGAAGACCATGAAGTTCCACCATTGGAAATTAATGGTGGCGTTTTCCTGCTGGAGTGTGCTAGAACCTCCATAGCATATGTTGTTGTCTTGCCAATACCATGGAGGGACACCTACTTTTTATATCCTAAACAACAAATAACTTGTCCTGTAAAGTCCTTATGTGGTTGTATCATGAGGCACATTGAGAAGAACAGTTTTATCTGTCAGCAGTGCGGTGGGGTGATCTCTAGTCTGTTAATTGCTCATCACTGTTCAGACCTTAAATCCATGCATCCTGGGCCTTGGGAGGAATGTCCTTCTCCTAATATGAGAGGAATTGCTTTCTCCTAATAATTAATGTAGAAGGTGGTTCTTTGGTAAATTGTTTAGTGTCAGCAAACTATTGCCTCTGCAGCTATAGCCCTAAATTGGAATAGCTGAAACAATACAGTGCGGAAGAGCGTGAGATGGTACAAAATTGGAAGAGTTCCTATAGGAGAAAGTTAGGAAGCTGCTTTATACAATGTCACACTAATGGTCCTTCTAGCCCAGTATTGTAGACACTGATGGGTAATGGCTCTCCAGGGTTTCGGACAGGAATCTTTCCCAACCTACCTGGAAAGCCAGGGATTAAACTTGGAATCTTTTGCATGTAAAACAGGTGCTCTGCCACTGAGCTGTGGCCATTCACCTGAAGCAGGGTGACATGAGCTCGTACAGCCAATGAATTTCTAAGTTATCAAAGTGCATCTTGATAAAATATTAGCAAGTTGAATAGTGTTTGTCCCAGCACATCTTAGTAGTATTGAATTAATTACTTAACTCCAATGAAAGTGCTCTAGGGGTCTTTAAGTGCTTAATATTCTTTCCTGGTTTTTTTTTAACGATCAGAATTAATTTTATATTCAGAAATATAATAAACAATTGTACAAATGTTATGAACTTGACAGATTAGTATGAACTATACAGGTGTAGAGCTGTCCAAAATCTATATAGATGATAGTTCTTCATCTGCCTTAATTGTGAGATGGGCATAGTATATTTCTATTATTTGATAGCCTAGCTAAAGATTTAATTTTAATGAGTGATTAAAATATGGATAGAAATTGGGCTGGGGCCTATGGAAGCAATGAAAGGAAGCTACCATAAAAGACTGCAAATGAACTATGGATATATATTTTTTCAAATTTAACTCAGCTGACATGCCACTGGTATCTCGGTAGCTGTTAACAACTTTAGCTAGTAATCAAACTAATCTTAATGTTGGGTAGTACAGAAAGCAACATTTAGTGGTTACTTTATTACAATTATTTTTTCCCTCATTGTGTTATATCTTAAGATATGATTTCAGCAAAGCTGTAGTTGTAGGTGAATAGTTGGCCATGTCTGATGTAATTATTCCCTGTGTCTTTGCATGAAAAGTTGGCAGCATTGAATGGGTATGTAATGGTGCATCTCCATGTCAGAATAGTCAAGTGTTATTTAATTTAACACCCCACCCTTTCATGCAGAAGTCCTCCCAAGGCGGCTTACATCAATAAAATACACAAGAACATACTTATTCTAGGTAGCAGTAACCTGGTACAGTAGGTGGCAGCTATTGTTAGAGAAGTTGTCCATCCCTTACAATGCATCTAAATTAGCGGAATTAAACAATCAGACCTCAAGATTGCTGCAGGGACTTCTATCTTGACACACTCTAGTCATTTCTCTGGTCTTGACTCATATGCTAAGTTTCTGCCTTTCTGGTCTTCCACAAATTATGAATAATGACGATCTGAGTTTTGTGTTTCAGCTTAATATGGAGGTCTCCTGTCAAGAGATCTCCAATTAACATTAGTTAATACACGATGTTGGTAGTAACGATTTTCTGTTTTTAGTCTAGCAGCCTTAGTGAACAATTTATTTAAGCACAGTGTTTCAGTGGAATTGGCTAATGTATGAATGGCATCCAGTGATAATGTAACTGTCGTTTCTACCAAGACCAGTCATAATGAACTGCCATGTACTGAGTCACAATATCCAGTCTAGAATGGCATTATCAGCCACCATGGCTGATCCAAGATCTCAGGCAGAGCCCAGTCCTGCTACCAGAGGTCATAAAAAGTGAGAGATACCGGCATTGAACCCGAGGTATGGTAGAGCTTAGCTCTAGTGCAATTACTAGATGGGGAATTTTTTGAAATATCATTTAGATTTGATAACAATGTGACCCAAAGGGTCACCTTGCCTTTTTAACGTGATTTATTATTATGTTTTATGATTTCATTATGTTTAATTTCTATAGTTTAATTTGTGCTTTTTATGTTTTTGTTTCAGTTAATCTCACACGCAGACTTACATGCCGGGGAAAAGACTCTGTACATTCATATGTTTTAGTTGCTTGCTTTTCCACCCTGTGAATCCTTCTGTCATACCATTTGTGCAAGTGAAACAACATGAAAGACAAATTGACCATCTTCTGCCTTTTTCAGGGAATGGATTGTGACCATGTGGGATGTTAACATTGTTTAGAAAAGGTACTTGCCTTGTCTTTCCAGATTCCCTGTGGAAAGTGCTTTGTATGTCTCGTTCTGAAATGTCTGGTGTTTAATTTGTTTTAAACCCATTGAATCACCATCTATTTATAAACGGGCCCTAAATATAACTAATAAATGTTTAAAAATGAAATCTAGACTAAGGAGTTCAGTATAAAAGTTGCTGTTAGGAACTTTTTTTGTTTTATTTTTGGTCAACAGTTGTAAATTGAATGTGTTAAGAGTTTGAGGTGACACTTTAAATTTTTTATTTGAAGGAAACACTCTTAACTTCATAACTTGCACACCTACACACTAGTGTATTATTTAAACAACCCCCTTAAACATCTTGTATGTTGTGTGTAATATGTTGTAGTAATATAAAGGTAATATGTCAACATTTAGCTTTTCTGTTGCTGAAATGCGACCTTATTAAGCAGGGGTTTTAAGAGGGCTTGTGTTCACTGTATGCTATGGGAGAGACATGAAATTCCTTTTCTTTCACTGGAATATGCTCCTGTCCAAGTAGATGTTTCATCCTAAAAAAAAAATTCCCCCCCAAAATACCACCATAATCAAACATCAGAAGTAGAAAATTGCAGTTTAAAAAAATACATAGCATCAATCTCCATTCCTTCAAGGATGGTGCTTCTGCCTTTTATACTGCTGCCATTTTTTTAACTTGTTGATTTTGACTGTCTTGCAAAGACTGAAAAAGTACATAGGATTTGACTATTTCAGTAGCTAATAGAAGCTACTGTCAATAACAGAGGTGAGACAATCGGTGGGGATAGCATTGATAGCAACAGCTCCATATACTTAAAAATTAAGCAGAGTTTGAAAACACTTAGATCTGAAAATTTCTTAAGATCGTGCCTTTTTGCTGATTTACATTCTTAATTGATCACATAGACATCCGACCAAATTTAAAAGTCCCTTTAGACAGTTGGCTAAATGAAAAGGTAAAGGTAAATTGACATAACTTGCTGTTCCAAACGCACCTTTTTTGCCACATGCTTTGTGAAAAGATGCATTTGAAAAGTGAGCCCTGTGAAAGGTCTCCAATTTACTTTTACTTAACAATCAATCCTGGGATTTTGCAAGATTTCTCACTGTTCAATACATATTGGATACATTCATGAGTTAGAATTCAAAAAGGCCACTGGCAAGTTCAAGTTCCTCTATAGCAAAAGATCTCCTTATGTTGGGGACATCAGTTGCATGGCCTGACTAATTGTATTAATGAAGCTGCAAGGCAGCAGAACAGAGTTTGACCAGGTTATACCGTATTTCTTCGATTCTAAGACGCCATCGATTGTAAGACGCACACTAATTTCAGTACCACCAACAGAAAAAAAACTTTGATTCTAAGAAATAATAAATGCACCCGCAATTCTAAGACACACCCCATTTTTAAAGATGTTTATATGGGGGAAAAGTGCGTCTTAGAATCGAAGAAATATGGTATATGAGCTTGCACTAATGCGTTTGAAGAACACAGCGTCTTGTTTCTATAAGAAACTGTAAGAAAAACCATATGCACTGCTAGCTGTTAGAAGCGTCAAAGAAGCATTGAGGGTCTCTCACCAATTCCTTTCTCCTATAGAGTGCAAAGTGAAATACATCTCTCACCCACAGGAAGGCAGCCGTGATCCCCAGAGGTCATGCTTGTGTTGTTGGTGTTTTTAACCCCTGCTTCCATGTAACGTTAGCAACTGTTCACAGATCTTTTTGCTCTGGAAGCATTTTAGCCTTCCAATTAAATTCCCTTCAATGGTGTAGCATAGCCTATATTTTATTTTTAAAACATGAAAGGCATTTTTCTTGCCTTTTCAGAAGTAGCATATGGTTGTATTGTGGGCCTGAGGTTCTTTGTCGTGTGCATCCTTTCGAAGTTTTTGGATATTGAAATATTGTCTTAAGTTTTTTTCTTCACTTAAGGCTAATGTCTGAATATATTGAAAATCATGTTACAGTATTACTTGATATTTTTAAGGTAAAAAATCCTCATGAAAAAATATACAGGTACTTTTTAATGGCAAACTACCTAATGGTGGTATAGGGGATAGTTACACTTTTTTCAGGAGTTTGTTGTAATCCGACTCTCTTTTTTTAAAGGCTGTGCCTCTATTAAGCTAAATATATATATTTCCTAAAAGGTAACTTTCAAAATATTAGGGATGGGGAATGGCTGTGTACAGGATCAAATACGATGTATGTTTATGTACATGATGACAATCCTGACACATGATGGGTTAAAGTTGCAAAGCAAACCATGTTTTCCTTTGAGAGATGAAGATTTTGTATAAGGCTAAAAAATTAATACGAAGGAAACTGCAGGGCAGTAGAATAGAGTTTTATCCAATATGCAAACTAGTGCAGCTTGAGAATTTATCTAGTATCTGCTAAAGCCAACAAATTATTCTATGCAAATATCTTATTTCTGGTTGGCTTTCTGGAGCTCAGTTTGTTCCTGCCCTTTTTTGGAAGTTTATGAAAATGTGGTAGTAATAATGAAAAGATAAAACGTGTAGAAAACATGGCCATAATGGCAATATATTTCTGATGAAGACATTCAGAATGTATGTAACAATATATTAATTATTTTATATATGTCTCTGTGTGTGTATGTGTGTGTGTGAATATATCACACACACTTTACATTGTGTTGACTGTTTTGTCATTTTTAGAGAAATCCTGGCCTCAACTTTGCCTCAGTCTTTGTTAATCTTTTTGTAACAGTCTTCCCCAATATCTTTTTCTTGGTTCTGATCCTATTTGGTAGTACTTGACTTCACATTTTTGTATGAGACCAAATGGTATATTGTAATTCTATACATTATTTCTTATTTAAGAAGTTACTGGTTGTTATAATGTGACACTAATCTTAAATTAAATCTTAAACTAAGTTGAAGATTCACCTCTTGTGTATGAGGTAAGAATGGCAGGAAAACACAACACTCAATTCAAATTTCCTGATTTTTATATATGTTTGACTAATGGAAAGATGCATCTTTCCTTTGAATCTTAACTACAACATATTTTTGTGTTCTTAAAACTTGTCTATTTTAGCTGGATATTCATTTTGTAGTGTGTGTGTTGTAATGAGCACAAAGCAGAGGATTCTATCTTGAAGAACATATTGAATGATATTTGCAAGACGTCAACAGGAACACCCATAGAACTGCTTTCGTGAAATGTTAACATGTCATTCTCATTTTTGTTTTACCAATTATTTTTTAAAAAACGTTCACTTCTTTCAGTTTCCTTTGTACTTCTTTCTTTTTATTAAATGTTACATTTTATTTTGAGTTCTGTTGTGTTTTATTTTTTCATGTTTCTGTCAATCTTACTAAGTTTTTAATGAAAAAACAATTAACTGTAACTTGACAATTCCAAGATTTGATTTATCACCCACTTAAGTTGATGCGCCTGAGCTGAAACTGTAATCTCATTGGCCTGGTTCAGACAACGTGCTAAACCATGCTGCTTAACCACAAAATGGCTAATGGAATGCATTTGATATCTATAGGCCCAAGCCATTTAACGTATAGAAACACCTGGAATTAGGTTTGCCTGGGTTTAACAATAGGTGAGTCAGTAATATACGGCTTATATTATAAACTTAAAATAATTTTGCTCAAAGGATAGGGGGAATTCATACATTTTTACACTACTCTGGAGTACATCAAATAATGTTTTGTGCTTGAAGGGTTGCCAAGATGACATAGCATTAAATGTAATGTCAAATTTGCTCGAAAAGGACATAGGGTTCATTTCTGGTCAGGCTTAGGGTGGTGGGGATTAGCTTGCCAATGAGAGCCTTCTTATCACTGGACGTGTTGCTGTATTTGTTAAAGCGTGATGGAATGGCCTAATGTGCACTGTGTATGCATGAAGCGAAGTTGCGTTATAATATATTACAAAGTTTGGCTTCCCAAGAGCAATCACGATCCTAGATTTAACTGTGTGAATAAGAAATATATTGATAACATAAAGGTGTGATGTAGAGAACCTAAGGAAATCCTTCCTGTGTTGGTAGAACGGATTAAAGGGATAGAATGGCAGCTTTCCCGCTGCTGTATAGAAAATGAGAGTGCTCAGATGGAATTTACTTGAGTTACATATTTCACAGTAGGTTTATGTTGCTTAGAGCAGAAAATGAGATTTGAACCACCTGATAAAAGTGTCTGGAAAACAGGTAGTGCAAAAATCCTAGAGATTACGCGATCCAAAGCATAACGTACCAACTAGTGTTGTGTCCTCTACTTTCTTTAAAAGGGCCTGCAGTTTGCACAAGTCCACTGAAATGAGTGGATATTGAAAAGCAGAAATGTTTAATGGATTACACTTGTAACCCTCTATTGACCGCTTCGTGTTATAGTGGGAGTTGCATGCACTTATGCAGGACTTAGAGATTTCACAGTACAAAACTGGGGGTGCGTGGGTGGGAATCTCTAGAATAGACAGGTAAGGATATTTTGAGAAACATGTTTCTTTGTACAATGATATCATGAATAATAGGAACTCAGACTGGTTGAGTTCAGAATATATTCTTGCATTTAATACATAACCTCCACAACAGGGAGATCTTAGCATATAATACCATCTCACTATCCTACTAGGCTAAATTGTGAATATACCCTTGTGAAACACTGCAGTGTTTAGTCAGTTTAATTGTAATAGTGGTACCAGCATTCTTCTGTTGCATGAGTTATACTGTCGCAACCCAACCCCCCTCCCCTCAAAATAAGGCTCATTCAGCTGTAGTGGCAGAATAGTATGTCTGTGGGAAGTGGAATAGCTGAATGAGCACATCATTCCCTGATGAAAGTGTTATAGATGCATAGGGATCCTTTAAGGATGGAGAGTCTCTGCTGACTGACACAAACTCAGTGTAAATCTGGGCTTTTGCCTGGAGCTGCTTTGTGTTCTGGAAACTGCACTGCTGAGTGAAAATGCTAGACTAGATAATCTGGTAAAATGCTTCTCTAATGAGATTTGCATTACAAAAAGGATATGCACTTGTAGAGCTCTTTCAATGCTGAGATACATGAAACTGCTTTCATTACTGAGATGCAAAGTCATGGAGCGACTTGCTCAAATCAAGTCAGAAACCATGGGTAGATGGCCTTTTGGAATGAATAGTGCCTTCCATTTACTACCATTTCACCTGTTACCTGTTAGATTGCTTCTAAGCAAGTCTTCCCAACCTGGTGCCCTACAGGTGTGCTGCAATACAACTGCCAATACCCACAACTGTAGTCCAACACTTATGGAAGGAATCAGTTTGGGGAAGGCTGTTCTAAACTAAGGGTGGGCAGAAGGTAGACCTCCAGATGTTTTGGACTTGAATTCCCAGTGGCTCCTGTCAGCATGACCAATAGTCAGGAATGCTGGGAGTTGAAGTCCAAAACATCTGGAGATCTACCTTCTGTTCATCCCTGTTCTAACTCATGCAACTGCAATGCTATCTATGCACACTGCTTGTTTTCTCAAGCCTTATTGAATACATTTTTGGATATTTGAGTGACTTGATTTTAGTCCATGACTTCTACAACTTTAAGAGATAGGTATTTCTTCCATTGCATGAGAAGGCAGACAATCCAAAGAGATCACAGAACTCATTAAGCCTTGTGCATATATTTAAATCAAGCTTTACATACAATGGCTTTGAATATAAACTTGCTTTGCCATGTAATTAATCTTTAAAAAGCATACATTGGAAACTGAGAAGGAAGAGTTGAAGCTTCTGGCTTCCTTTTGAGCTCATCTTATGCCAGGGGGTGGTAGAAAGTAAATCACCAATGTTTTGGACTTCAGCTCCCAGAAGCCCCTCCCAGCATGGCCAGTGGACAGGATTGATACAAGATGAATTCCTAAATACCTGGAGACCGACTTTCTGCCCATCTCTGTCTTACACCATATTCTGAACAGTGGCAAGAACTATGGCCAGACCAACATCATTGAAACTTGTACTTTGTGGTCAAATGTGTCACTAAACAATTGAAGGGAGGAAGTTGTCCTGGCTTGGTTAAGGATTGGGCATGGAGCCTCTCCCAATTAGTATCTATTGAGAGAAGAGGTCTTATCCATGTGGATGCCCTCATTGTTAAACATGTCTTGCTGGAATGTCCACAAGTCTCAAGTGTATGACAGGCCTTTCTGCACACCCAATTCCCTGCTCCAAACTTATCCACAGGGCCAAACTACACATTCTACTTATCGCATTGGTGTAGTTGAATCTGCTGTTTACTTTAAAATTGTTTGGATGCGTCTGGTCCCGATCTGGTGGATAAGGTTTAAACTCCTCCCCCGTTCCTGCCCAAATTCTCCCTCCCCCCATTTTTTTTAAAAAAAATATTCCAATGGAGGATTTTTAATACTCCCCCACTCCATAGATTTTTTGTGTGCAGGGGGTAGAGCAAAGCTTAAACCCTCCCCTTCCGGAATGTCCTGATCCAGAGTCCTATTGACTTGCTATCCTCTCTCTTCCCCTCCCCTTTTTAAAGCATTATTTGAATTATTGGAGGCAAGTCACTGATGACAGAATTTGAAAAAAGGCTAGTTTGTAGTGTGGCATGGCTGCCCCTATAACATACATTTTAATATACCTACCTGTATACCTGGTCAACAGCTGGTTGGCCACTGTGTGAACAGAGTGCTGGACTAAATGGATCCTCAGTCTGATCCAGCAGGGCTCTTCTTATGTTCTTATATGTCTTCTGTATGAAAGGTTGGTGGCCACGCGTCCCCCTAAAGTTTAGCTGCAGGTTTCAATTTCTTTGTTTCTAAATGGAAGATGGGAAACATTCCCATGTGTGTCACTGGACTTCCTTGCTTCTATGAGTTGGAACATGCTGCATCTATTGGTAGAGAATATGCTTTCATACTATACACTTTATATAAATAAGTAAACCTGCAAGCTAAATATTGATTCTCTCTTGTTCTTTCTGTAGCTTCTTTAGTCTTCCCAGCTCGTGCTCCATAACGTCAGGAAGATATGTAAATTAGAAGATTTGTTAAGGCCAAAATACTTCATGCAGAAGAAATTTAATTGGTGCTTCTACTTTTTTTATGCTTGCAATGTATTGCACAGAAGAGATTCTTAAGCAAGAACTGATTTGGACAACATTGCCTGACCAGGTTCCTTGATTAAGTAGAAATTCTGATAATCCAACTATATACTGTTAATTTGGTCTAAATGCATGGCATGCACTAAAACAAAAGTACTAATCAACTTACTAGATGGGGAAAGAACTCCAACCTCCAAAAGTTTCCCAGTAGCAGATTGAACACACTTGGGGATGTGTTCATTATGAAGTAGATGTTTCAGACTCACTGCTTTAAACTGCCATTGTAATTGGAGGCTTGATACGTTTATCTATAAATGTGAATTTGATCGGTTCAGTACCCTGTATCCTAAATGTGCTACATGAACAAATATCCCACTGTTTTCTAACTTATCTTTAGTGGGACTAATATCCACTCAATTATATTTAAGATTGGGTCTTAAAAATCATTTAGAATAATCCCTAATCTCTCTGTGGAATTCTGATATCTCTTAGCACTAAATATTTTGCAGAGGGTTTCCCCATGTAAATCTATACTGAGAACTTTTCTATGGAAGGAAAGTCAGTTCGGTTTACTAATAATTTCCTAATAATGGGCTAATTTGATAGTATGGGGCTCCTCCATTCTTCTCTCCCTGACCCATTTCCTTTCCTTTCTCTATGTCTGTATTTGCAATTGTTTCTTCTTTCAGGAATGGCCAAAGTGCCCCCAAATCCTTTTCTATCTGGAAATAATGAATTGAACCTGATTGTGAAACCATTTTTAAAGGACAACTAAATGGGAGAGGGGAAATATATTTGGTTTTCTGTATGCTGGCATCCTAAAATAAAGAAATTTATAGCCCTCTCCCTTTAAAGAAATAATGAACAGGTTTGTATGATCCTGATGAATGGATATTGCCCTGTTCAAGGATAAGGTGAGAGTGAAAGCCAAACTTATCGAGGGCTAAGAAGCAAAATAATTTTCTGCATTCCATTTGTAAACCTATCATTTTTCAACTCATTGAAGACTAAAAGGGAAAATTGTTGGTGTAAGCCCAGAAGCTGAGGAGGGAGTAGAATTGCCCTGTGTTGGTAGGGCTTATTACTTGCTTTGGTGTGTTTTGTACAGTTCTGGATTTTTCGGTTATGCAAACCATTGAAACCTGTAAACAAAATGTTGGTAGGGCAAAATTTGAAGAGAGTTTTATGAGGCTAGTCACCAGTGGTGTTCTAGTATGCACTGTGTTGCTTCCAGGGCCCAGCTGTGGGACAGAGATGCCGAGTCCCACTCAGCATAACGAGCAGGAGATCTCCCAAATAAGGCAGGGTTAACTTACCATATCTTGGAGCAAGTGTAGTAATACACCTTGCCATCTAAACAGGGTGGCTGTTACACTCCCCAGGGAGGGGGAGTGTAAAATCATTAATTTCAGAGTCTAAAATTATCAAATTGCAGCACTGAAAATGTATTAGCCAGCTAGCTTTTGCCAAATTTAGCAATCCGCTGAGGTTTAGCAATGTAAAATGGCTATTCCCTCCCTTTCTGACTCTTGGGGGATATGAGATTCCATTTAGAAATGCCTGCTGTGAAGAGACGATAGCATTCATCAGCCCTGGATAGGATAGCTGCCTCTTTTCTTAATCCCAGCCACCTAGTACAGATCTTACATGTGTGTGTCCCCCTCTTTTTGAACACAGAGGAGGGCCAGGATCTCTCCTTGATCCTCCCAGAGTGCAGGACACGGAATAATGGGCTCAAGTTACAGGAAGCCAGATTCTGGCTGGACATCAGGAAAAACTTCCTGACTGTTAGAGCAGTACAACAATGGAACCAGTTACCTAGGGAGGCTGTGGGCTCTCCCACACTAGAGGCATTCAAGAGGCAGCTGGACAAGCATCTGTCAGGTATGCATTGAGCAGGGGTTTGGACTTGATGGCCCTTTCCAACTCTACTATGATATTCCAGTTACCAAGCACCCCATGGAATTGGTGCTCTATACTGAGAGTGCCTATTTTCCTGTGGTCTTAGAATATGATGAACATATATGTGTGGACATTGCTTTCCATTTTAAGGACCATGTTAAGATATAGGAAAGGAAGCAACAGCAGGGGTGGATTTTACAAATAAAAACTGCCTGAATTCTCTCCAGAAGGCATGGGAAACTAGCATAGGTTCTGATGCATTGCTGTAGATGTTTCTGGCTGCCCAGTCCTGTGCAGACATACGTTGCCACAATGTGCAGCTTGTACAACCTTGAACTGGTCTTCAAAGAAGGCACCTTATAGAGTGTGATTGTCTTCAAACTGTGGAAGTGTGACCAGGAGGGAAAGCTTCGGGTACAGCTGAAGGGTTCCTTATCTACAGCCTGTTTTGGGAGTGGTGTCCACATTTCACTACTTTTCAGGTCCTAAGCAGAAAAAGACTAATCAAACTGTCTAGTAGCTGGTTCTTTCCTAGGTTTCCCTTAGGAAAGCTGGCATTCATAACCTGAAAGATGGTGAACTATGTCTGGGCAGAGCGAAGCCAGAGGAAACACTGGTGGAGGCCCCATTCACTCCTAATGTGCAAATCAGTCTTCTGACCCTGGTATAGAGTCTAATTTAACCATTCCCTCCAAGGTTTCCCCCAGGATATCTGACTGTCATATTGCCATAGTACTCAGAACTTCTCCACCATTGTTACATCAATCTTGTCTGGATTAAGCATCACTTCACTAGGCTGAAGGGAATACTGGAATACATGTAACTGAACCATTTCAGGGTTACTTTTGTATTCAAGAGTCTAGAATGCCTGAACTGAAATGTTTTGGGGTTTTTGGAATACAGTCTTTATATTATTTGATAACTGAACTTTCCTCTAATGAATAGCTGGATGCAGCTTGTAACGCGTTATAGGATCACATTCTACCAAAAAACCACTTTTGCATTTAGTTATTGACTGTTTGATTTTGAATCCTCAACCATCGCTGGATGCTGCACAATTTCCCTTCAGGAGGGAATTTCCCCTCAGCGTGTCATTAACTGTTATTGGACTTGCAGCTGAACTTGGGAACTGCGGGTCGCCACTGAAAACTATTGCCTTGAGGTGATAAGTGTGCATGTGTCACTTCGTTCTGTGGAACCTGCCCTCCTCCGCATTGGCAGCTAAAATCAGGGCTGGAAATAGAAATTCTAGGATGATGATGAA
Source organism: Elgaria multicarinata webbii (assembly GCF_023053635.1). Lineage (NCBI taxonomy): Eukaryota > Metazoa > Chordata > Lepidosauria > Squamata > Anguidae > Elgaria > Elgaria multicarinata. The sequence goes on from NC_086173.1 coordinate 79,870,264, forward strand.
GATTATTATTTCCCCTTCACTCTGTTTCTTGGCCCTTATTTATTTTATTAAGTTTCTATTTCATTGAGACTCCACCCACCTCTCTCATTCTTGATGCCTCCCCTTCCTCCATTTGATTCTGGCTTTACTTCCACATGTGCCTTAAGATGCCACATATCCATAAGATATAACACAGGCACAATTTGTCAGATTGAGAGGACTTGCAGAAATCTGGTGGCAAAATTTCCAGCACCGTGATATGCAAGTTTACTCAGAAGGAAGATCCATTAAGTTCAATGGGACTTACTCCCAGGGACGCATGTGTTGGATTGTAGCCTTAGGCACACTTGCTCTTTTCCCGTTTGCAAATGTAAAAAAAAAAGAAGTCCAAATGTTAAAAACAAAAATCAAGTTAAAGATTTCAATTACGTTTTTATTTATGACAAAAAAAATTGGGGGAGGAGAAACACCCACCTTTTAAAATATAAAACAAAAGCAACCCATTTTGCCTACATGAAAAATACAAACAGTCAAGTCACAGTTTGTGATCAAAGAAAATGGCAGTGCTTTTGGTCCCACAACTGAAAAGCAAGATCAAGAACTGCTTGTTTCAAGCTCTCCCCTACAGACTAGGCATCCAGACATACGGAAAGACTCAAGCAGATTTTGCAGCCTAATATGCTGCATAATTTAAATTCCTGTGTTCCTAGCTTATTTGCTGTGTGTCAGCAGCTCTCATGCTGCCCTGCTGCCAAGGCACTGCTTTCAGTTCTTTAGAACTTAGCAGAACATTCACAGTTTGGTGAGAGGTGTTGGTAGCTTTCACGTTGCTGCTTCCCTGGTATATAACAACCCTTGTTGAAATGCGCACTGCCACATGGGTCTTCAGGGGGACTCTTCACACAACCATCAGGCATGCAGTTACCACAGGAAAAGTGCCTGAGAATGCTGTGTGTGGGAAACTGAATGGATGCATGCCCAGTGTCTGTCATATCAGCCTTCCTCAACCTGGTGCCCTGAAGATGTGTTGGACTGCAATTCTCAGACAGACACATGGTTACAAGTGATTTGGTTTTTTAAATAACACAGCAAACATTTGTCTCTTGAACATTTGTAGTGGTGTGTGCCTCTATCCAGCTGGCAGTAGGTTGAGAATCAGCACATCACCTATGGTATTCTATGGCTCCCGTGTTACACAGTCATCTTTGAAAGGTCCCTCTATTCATATTAAACATTACATGGATATTTTCACCTTGGTACATTTGGTACCATTTTGTAGATATCTAATGCACATGCACCATACTATTGGCCCTTCTAGCCCTATCATTAAGCAAAGTGGAATAGCCAACCTCAGGCTGCAGAGACATTGGTACCATTAGTGGACAGTGATTTATCGAATATTGAGTATGTTATTATTATTTTACTGTCAGAGTGGATGTATTTATATTTTCTGCTTCCAGTACCAGAGTGTGTTGGGCCATCTCTGACCCTATTTATTTTTAAGGTAGGCTCAACTGAGTTATACGAGACCAAACGTCATTAAGGATTTCATGCAAAACACAGCCAGCATCTCCATATCGATGTATTTATTACTTGATACATAGTTTTTTGGCATGAAACCACCAGTTGGCATGAACACAAAGAATTTGTATCTTGTGATAAATACATCTGTTCTGCAGTATTGTCAATGTGTGTGGGAAAACCGGCAGTGAAGGAGAAAGAGTGGGTGCACATCCAGCAATAATGGAGCTGCAATCCCACCCAATATCCTTTTTTTTCAAATGCTTGCTGAAATCTGCAACTCACACTGATCTACAGTTTCTGTGAGTATTGTGGGTGCTAGTTCAGTCTTCTCCAAACTGCCGTTTCCAGATGTGCAATACTACAGTTCCCAACCAGCAGGACCATTGGTCATGTTGGCTGGGGTGATGGAAGTTGTAGTCCAGCACATCTGGATGGCTCCAGCTTGGGAAGGCTGGCCTAGTCACAGGTAAGCTATTTTTGCTCTGTCCTACCCTGCAGCATTATACAGCTATAGCCAATTCGACTGTGCAACTCAGAACATGTGTGCTGTAACACCCTAACGTGGAGATGCTTCCTACAATGAAATCTCATCTGATAAATCAAGGTTTTGATCCACCATGGATGAGGCTGTGTATATATACTTTTTAAAACATCAAAATAATATGCTAAATAATAAATACTGCTTAAAGGAAAAGAAAGGAAAACTAAATTTTGTGATCTGTGTAAATTTATGAGGGGGAAAAAAGCGTATCTTTTCTCATTTTCCACAACTTATTCTGCTTTTGTTAGTCATTAGAAGGCCAATATGTTACCTGGGGGACTGAAACCTCTCCTTGGATCACTGAGAAATCCTGCTTTGGCCTCTTTGTTTCAGAGATTTTGCCAACTGGGGAAGGCTGTGTTCAAATCCCCACTTGGCTGCACAAGCTTACTGAGTGACCTTTGCCAATAACCACTTCTCTGCCTTACCTGCCTCACAGGACCACTGTGAGGATAAGCAGAGAAGCAACTGCATATGCTGCTCTGAGCTCTTTGAAGGAAAGGCAGGACAACTGATTCTATCATAGAAAGGTGCTAGGTATAAATATTTAAGACTCTAAGCTATAGAACTGTTATCTCCATCACGCAGTTCACCAGACATGGTCTCCTGGTAGAGCTTCAGTAAGACAGCTTTTATTGCCTGATGGGGATTAATGAGAACAAGAAGAGCCATGCTGAATGAGATCAAGTGTTCATCTTATCCAACATTCTGTTTACACAGTAGCCAACCCAGGTGCCTATGGGAAGCCCACATGAGTGCAAGCACATGCTCCTGTTCATGTTCCCCAGCAACTGATATGCAGAGGCTTACTGCCTCTGATACTGGAGATAACATGCAGCCATCCAAATTTGTGGCCATCACTACATGTTGTGGTAGTGAATTCCATAGTTTAACTATGCACTGTGTGAAGAAAGACTTATCTGTGTTGAGTCTTCCATGAATCAGCTTCATAGGATGATCCAAATTGCAGTATTACACTTTCTCTACACCGTGCATAATTTTGTATATCTTGTTCATGTTTCTCCTCATTTGCCTTTTTTCTAAGCTAAACAGTCCCAGGCATTGTAATCTTTCCTGGTAAGGGTGTTGCTCCATCCCCTTGATTCATTTCAGTTGCCCTTTTCTGCATTACATTTCCTGGATTACAAATACATGGGGAATGACAATCACAGTGCATGGTTTGTGGATTTGAGCTGAGTGGGTCACAGTTGCTGTAGGCATAGTTTGCATTGCTCCGTAGGGACTTGGAAGTGCTTAATTAAAACAGAAAGGAAACATTCTCAGAATGCTGATTTCTGCACCGTTCCAAAGATGTGTGGCATAAATAAAGTCTTCAATAATGGTACCATACTCAAAGACCATTTGCAAAAAATATTGCATCTCTACCTATTGATGACATAGGAAATGGAAAGTGCCAGAAGCCCCACTTTGATGCTGTGTAACAGTCATTCCTTTATAATGAAACTCGTTGAATGAAGCAGGCCTGGGTAGCAAGCTTATTTCACATGTCTCAACCCAGGGTTGCCCCATTCTTGAATTGAGGAATAAAGCACCAGATGATAGAGGACTTCACTATCATCTACTTGGTTGGATGAACTGTATATGATGCAAAGAGTGTACATGACCTTTGGGTGTGTGCCAGGCTTCTTTTTTCCCCTATCTGGTCCTATCTGACTTGACAGACCAGATTCACATCTGATTTAGCACAGCATTGCACTAAGAGAGCGACAGTTTACATGCATTAGAATTGTATGAATTCAACTAGAGATGAATGGGGGGAAATGACTTCTCAATTTTTGCAAGATCAATGTCCAAGACTACATTTTTCTGTTAATATATGAATAAGTTTTAAATGCTGCCTCCACTTTTTTAAGGTTACACTTAAATAACTTCTCCTGCAACCAATCTCTTTTCAAAGTGCAACTTTCTACTGACATCAACTTATTATAGAGAACTGGTGATGAAGTCAGAGATGTTGCATACTCCATTGTGAAGAAAAGTGCTAATGCATTAGGACAGCCTTCCTCAAGTGCCCTCCAGATGGGTTGGACTAGGACTCCCAGCATTCCTGATATTGGCTATGCTGGCTCGGGATGTTGAGAATTGAAGCCCAAAACATCTGGAAGACACCAGGTTCAGGAAGACTGGATTCAGAGTCTTCAGTAAGGTTCTATCCTGAAGTGTGCTGAACAATCCAGTTGTCTTTGACTTTGAAGTCAGCCATCAAACTGAGTAGTTCACTAAAGCTTGATTCTTGTGGCACAATTTTGTTATCACTTAAGCCCGACTCAGACCATTTAACAAGTGATGGTCTCTAGCTTGTAAGTGTCTAAACCAGGCCTCAAAATATCAGGCCCACAGACCCATGCAGCTCAGCTAGAAGGTTTGTTAACATGTCATTAGCCCTAACCATCCCTACAACTAATCTTGAGAACTCATCCCACAGCTCAATAATACAGAACAATTTAGAGTCTGCAGGAGAGAAAAAATAGTGTCTGAATAAAAACAAACACTGAAGCTAAGTGGAAATGCAGCAAACTCCCACTTCTTACTGGAATTGGGTTTGTTCTGTATTTCTAAGCACAGCACTAAGCTCAGTCTGCTGAATGTTGATCCCTGAGGTTTTTGTCTTTTGGCTGTTCATAGTTCGGGTCTGCATCTTTTTGATTTATATTGTGACCATACTTAAATGAAAGGAAGCATTTAAAAAGGTGCAGAGTTAGATGCTACAAAATAGGAAGCGCTCTTTAGGGGGGAAACCCCAGCTCTATTAACCTTTGAAATACTAGAAATGGTCTTTAGAGTCACCTGGTCCCTTGTCACTATGTAGGCCTCACTAGTTAAACTGAGGGGCAGGCTGTAATGGTGGACAAGCACTATTACTTTCCTCCTGCCCCTGATCATAATGAGTGCCCATCCTGCTGGTCCTCCCAGCTTCTGGCATCTCATCCTCATTGTACAGGTACTTGAATCCATCATAGAATTCATCAGTGAGCATGTTGCCTTCATGGGCTTTGACTCTGAAAAGTGTGGAAGCTGCTGACCCTGGCCAGCTCCCTCTGACTCGGGAGCTAATTTGCATTGCTTCCATCACTGTGGAATAACAGCAGCAGGATAACCTTTTGTCCAGGTGAGTTTGGATGTTTTGGCTTGCAGGGTTGAAAATATAGACAGCATTGGATGTTTGGAAGCCCAGGAGCTGCTGGTCCACAAGTTCTTTACAGTGGATGAACTGGGTGCTGTCAATCTGTAATGCAATATATAACAACACCATTTTTCTCTTGCTTAACAGCTGCCACCAGTATTCTTCAACTGATGTGTGATTACAAGCATGCTAAAGATGGAACATTTTATTTCTAGTATCTCTGACTCAACTAGTTTAATAAATTCATATAGCCAAGCCAAGTCTACCATGGGGGGATATGCATAATGTAGCCTATAATCCCTATTAGCCCTGGCCAAGACAGGCAATAGTGAGGGTTCTAACAGCTACTGTAGAGGTTGAAAGGGCAGGGAAAATTTAGCATGGAAAAAGAACTTGAATTGTGCTGGATCTGTCTCCTAAAGGAACTGGAGCACAGGGAACCAGAGACTAAGGCAAAGTGCAAAACTCTGTGCTATACTGTGTCCCACCTAACCCATGTGGTTTGATAATGCTGACCTTCAGAACAGTTGGTCCACTCCACCCACCCACCCTGCTCCTATTCTGCTCCACGGTAATTGGAGGGTTGCATTGGTGCCAAATCTAACCACTGTAGGCTTCTCTAGATCTTCATTTACACCTTGACTTGGTGAACTGGAGGTGGCCACCCAATATGAGGTCACATGAGACATCAACAGATTATACAGCTAAATGATGTGACAGGGCTGTGATAAATTCTCAACAGCTAGAACACTAGTGATTCTCTTGTTTTAGATGAGCATATCCAGGGTACATGCTGAGCACTCTTGAAAGTGTGACTTACATTAAGCACAATGTCATAACATCACATAATCCAATAATGGGCTTTGAATGGCTATTCTTCATCAGGACATTAACCCCCATTACACTAACGTGGAGTTTTGCACCCAGCAGAAATTGCATCCTAACAAAGACATGCAAGCACTCCTGAGAAGTACATTTTTTAAAACGTGCAACAGTTTTAAAGTATTTGTGATTCCCCCCTTTTTAAAATCTTTGTGTTGGCCTCAAATTTGTGCTGCAGAGGCCAACTTGACTCCTACCTGTGCTTTTTTTAGCAGATCAGTAATTACAGGAAACCAGTCAGGAGTCAACCTCTCCAACTCTAAGGTGATGATCACCAAAGCCAATGTGGAGCCTTTAAACTGCAATACTTGGTGGCATGCCATACAGTGCTGTAGCTGTTTGGTCAAGAATGCAACATGGCGGGAAGGATTCCTCTGAGGCAGCCCATTTAGTAGATGGGGCCACTTGGACATCACCATGGCATGGAACTGGAGAGAAGAGAAACATTTATTTATATTATAAATATATATATATATATATATATTTAAACACAAACACATATATATCTGGATATATATAAATATATTAAAAACAAAACAGAGGTCTACCGTGAACTTTGTACGTTTTCATATGTCATTGACCAGAAGTGCAAACTAATTCTTATTCATGGCAGGAAACCTCTTAAATTTTATTATTTTTGTGTACCACTGTTACCATTTGTGTCGTATTTGCCAAATATTGAAATGTTTAAGCTTATACTGAATGTAACTAATTCTGAATTCATTGCATTGTCGCAATCGTAAATTCAGAAGGTTTGACTTCTTATTTGTATAATTAAGAAATAGTGATATTCAAGCCAGCAAACAGAAGCAACAGAGGGTGAAAAAAAAAATCACTGGCAATGCTTGAAGCAGATTTAACACCATCTCATCATCCTGGTTGTGATAGGACATTTCCCCAAACAATCCTCATGCCAGGATGGACTAAGAATCCACCCTTTGCCATAAACAGATGAGCCTCGAGACATTGTCATATCACATGATTTTTGCCTTACTATATAGCACATGGTAACTTCTTAAAGGGGATTTTTCTTTCTATAAATGTTTAGCAAATAAGATGTGACTTAAGTGCCAGATCAGATGATCTATTTTGTCTAAAATGAGGGTGAAGTGTGTTTATACAGGGCGAGAGAGAGAAAAGACGGAAAAAGACAGCCGATCTGAGATGCCCTATTTGTGAAATGTAGCAAAAACTCTGAAAGCTTTTTATGTAAAGTATTAAGAGTGCAGATAGTTAGAAATATTTTTGCAGTGTGCATTTAAACCACCAACCAAAAAGGTCTCTATTGGTAAAGTATGAGTAACTCTTTTTAAAGGTTCATTTTAGTTGTCCTTTCAAAATGGGAATCTACATCGTTTGTAAATCAGACTGAACCATTTGGAATAGTGGGGTGTTGAAATGGAATTTCATGGTGATACACTTCAGAACACTTGCAGATAGATAAGAATATGTGGTCAGTGAGGCTAACTAGAATAGAATGTGTGTGCACCATTGCTGTTTTTTAGTCTTATTTGATACAAAACGAATAAATATTCTAGTCCACACTTTTGCAACAACAACAAAATATGTTTAATGCTTACAATGTTTAAGAAATCCATTGATGTTGCTGTGTAAAGATCCCAGTGAAGTTTATCAAGTATAATTCTTTCCATTCTCAAAATCTCAGCTGGAGAACATTTACAGCCACTCTGCACTGCAAGCTTCTTTACTGATGGTATTATCTGTTTTAAAACAAAAGAAAAAATAATAAATGAAGATCAATTCTTATGAAATTCTGTGTGATGGTGGTGGTTGGTCGTAGTGTGTGTACAATTAAAAAATGAAGTTGCCTTTTAGATTGTCTACCTGAGTAACAACTAAATGGTCCTTGAAATAATTCTTCTCTGAAATTAAAAATCCATGGTTATTTATTAAAGGGAAATAGGGTTTAATAAATCTAATTTGCCTCTGTACTGAATTCCCTTATGGGTAAGGCTAACTTCACTGAGATAATCCATATTGAGGATAAGGGTGAAAAGCAAAACTTGTCCTCAACTGTTTTATTTTGTGTTCTGAAGCATTAGCTAGCTTGTTTTTCTAAACCTATATACACCATCCTATCTATACACCAAATAAAGACATGGGCAAGATCTACACTACTGCTTTAAAATGGTTTATAACAGTAGTGACCACTGTTTGGGCCCAAGACACACTCCTTATAGAGTTTTCAAACCATTTTCAAAGTGTCATATCCTGCTTGGTGTAGATCTGGCCCAGGTTAAGATCCTTGAGAATTTTGATGGTCTTCTCCTGATCTTTACATGCCAGTTTTCACTAGATGCCTGATACCCAACTGCATTCTTGCTTCCACATTGATCACATCTGCATGTCATAAAATCAGACCTGGACACTAACACATGATGCTTTTAGAAAGGAAGCCATTATTTTATGGGCTGATTGACTGAACAATAGATCTTATAAGAACTTGCATCAATGTAATGTTGCAACTTGCACTATTTGCAAGTTTGCCAAGGATATCCTGGTGGGTCAATATTACTGCATCAGGAATCACCATCCACCAACAAATGCAACAAAGCAACAAGACACAATGAAAAATGGAGAGGGTGAGTATATGACACAGGCAGACTATGGCAAACTAGACACCATTCTTAAGAGTCCTTCCACCATTAAAGAGTCAACTGCATCAGACAAAAAGCAAAGGTATTTTTGCTGGCCATAAGAAATCCCACCCCAAATTCATATCAGTATAATCCTTTTATTAGGCCAAATGTAATATCACAAAATAGTGTGCAAGTGTTTTGAGTTTTCCATAATTCTTCATCAGGGAATATGGTAAAAAAAAGGAGGAGGTGGGTGGGGAGAAAAAGGCTGGGTTCAGATAATCAGTAGGGGAAATAACACAGCATCAATTGTTTCTCCTGACCCCGCATGTGCCAGTCGTGCAATCCTAATTACCTGCACTGTGTTGTCTGAACACAGCACAGGCATCGTGACTTTTCATGCACTCTACAATCCATACTGCAAGTCTTGGGTTCTAGAATGGATGCACTATGCGCCTGGTTCTGTTTGTCGTATTTCGGGCTGCGGGCTCTTTATCGGTCCTTCCTGGGAAACCAGCCAGCTTATGAGTCTTTTCCGGAAATGCAACCACCTACGATACTCCTGGATGCTAAGCAGCAAAAAGTTAACTCACAAGTCCAAGATGCCAAGTTGTCACAGTCCAGGTAGCAGAGAGTTATAGAAGACTAAAGTCCAGTCCGGGGCCAAAGTCGCAACAATACAAGGTCACGGAGCAGGCAGCGGAACTAGCAACCTCATGATGGTTGTTGCCAGTGTCGGATTGTTCCCCGATGCTTCCTTTTATGCTGGGCCTCTGTGTGGACCCACCTATCTCCAGCTGCAGCCTTCCATCTCAGACAGCTATTTAAGGTCAGCATTCACAGAGCTGCATTTCTGCAGTCACAGACCTTTCCTCACCGGCTGGTCTTGCTCTGCACGCCTCAATCTCCTTCTTTCCTGGGGGCTGGGTGGATGACTTACTTCTGGTTCAGAGTCTGCTTCACTGGAGACTGGAGGTGGAAGAGGATGGCCTTCACGAAGCTCTTCCGAGGGGCCTGCATTCTTCTCAGCTGCACGGCCCCTTTTCCCCTGTAATGCTGCGTCTGGCATGTCCTCAGAGGAAGGAGGGTCTAGAGCCTCTGGTAAGTCAGCTTCCTCCTCAGACAAAGATTCCTCAGGAGGGGCCATGACATGGAATGACAGGACAACCTGTAGCGTGGGTAATTCACATAATCCCGGTTGCATGACCAGCACATGTGGGGGTGAGGGAAACTATGCTGAGTTGTTTTCCTCGTTGATCGGCCAAATCCAGCCAAAGTGGATGATACTGAAGCCTTGGACTCTGCATTGTACCACAATTTTAAGATGGAATGTGGGAGGAGATAGCAGACATTCAAATTAGGCCCAGTATACTTAGCTGATCTGCCATTTTTTTTTTGCAAATATAAAATCCAGTTGTTTCATTTTCAAAGACAGAGGAAAAACCATTGTTTTCTTCATCCCTGCAGTCTTAGATGGGGCCGCTGCTCAGTAGTACAGCACATACTTAGCATGTATTAAGTCCCAGGTTCAATCCCTGCTATCTTCAAGTAGAACTAGGCATAAAATTCTGCCTGAAACTCTGAAGAGCCACTGCCATACATGTTGACAATATTAGGCTAGATGGACCAATGGTCTGATGTATAAGGCAGCTTCCTATGTTTAAGCCATCATATCACTGAGATGACTAAATGCAGGGTCCATGGCTTCAATATAAGTCAGCTTTTTTCCTCCCTGTTCCTCTGCCCCACTCCACCCGTGATGTTTACCATCTGGCCTGATGAAGAATTCTAGAGAACTCAAATGCTTGCCTCCTATTTGGTGATGACTCTGTCAGTGTAACCCTACACACCTGATGCATTGACCTCAGTGACTATAATGGGATTGCAACTGTCAAGCGGGCAAATTGAGACAGATGGGCTCCATTCCTCATGCAAGGGATGCCCTGTAACCCTAGTAACTTCCATAGTGGGTTATGCCATTGCAGTTACACCACATTTATAACAGCAGGGTTGACATCCTGTATGTCCCTCTTAATGTAAGACGGATCCCCCTGTTAGCTTATCATTTTGAAAACCAAACATACCTCATCTTCTTCATTGATTTTTGCAGCAAGCACCAGACAAGCTATTGCGATGCATCGTAGGTACTTTAACTGTGCCTGAAAGAGGTGGGGAAGAAGAGAATGGAGGATAAACTACTGAAAACTATATAAAGAAATATTACAGTTCATGCTTCTGAGCTGGTGTAGTCTAGTGCAGCAAGTAATAAGAGGGGCCTACCAGCAATTGGAATGTGGACATTCAGCAGCAGGCAACAGGGCAATGCAGAGAAGACAGGGCCAGCGAACACCCCCCTCCTCTTGCCCTCCTGTACTGTAATTCTAAGTGCGTGAGGGATGGAACAGCTAGATAGGACTACTGGTCACTAACCTAAATATATCATCATGAGGAAGCTAGTGGAGACAATGAGAGTAAAACAGCCTAAGGTGAAGCTCACAAACTATTGAGTGAGTTTGGAGGTGCAAGTTACATAGCCAAATCATATCAGGATGTGTGTTTGGTGGGAGGAGCGGGGAGAATGCATTTATATTGAATTGGAATGTGTTCAGAAGGTTTAAAGGACCTCCATAAAGGAGATAAATGGAAGCCATGGCTTGGATCCAGAATCGTTGCTCTGCCCGTGGAAGGATACCACTGGTAGAACAGAACTTCTGCACCCTCTCCTCCCTCAGTGCCCCTGCACCCTCCACATCTCCAGAATTCACACAGGGAGAGCAGGAGGCAGGAGAGGGCACCAAAGTCCTGTTCTGACAGCAGTATCCTTCCACTGGCAGAAGCACAATTCTAGATCCAGTCCCAGGCTACCATAACATTTTTTTTAAAATTCAGATTCTGTACTTGCTCTTGTTGAGTAAGTTTGAACATAATTATGGGCCATTTCTACACCTGCCTTTTTTCCAGGGATCATCCCGGGATCATCACTGTGCGTGCAAATGACACAAAGGGGATCCCGGGAGCAGGCAAGGACGATCCCTCTATTATCCGGGGATAATCCTTAGGTGTAGAAAGGGCCATGATCTCTGGAAATGTTATTGATCTGATTACATGTTATACTCAACTTTGCTGCTGCACAGAATTACTTTTCAAGATCTTTATGCATGAATCTGAGGTCATTAGGTTCAAAATGATGAAGAAGCAAGGCTTTAGGAGTTACAAGCAGTCTGATGTGGAGAAATTCTTGACTGTACTCGCCAACTATGTTCCAGAATTCCAGCACCGCTGCACATCCCAAGTAAAGGTGACTGAATATACTTTGGATGCACTCAGTGAAATATACCATTTGCTGAGGCCTTTGCATTGTGCTTCCTTTATATTTGTGTTGATTGATAAGGTGACAGAAGAGGTAAGGATATAATGCCAACCATCTTCTTCCAAAGATTCACCTGAGGCATTCTCCCATGCCCCTACTTTATGCACATGGCAATGTAATGCATTGGCACATTCCATCTTATGAAAGCAACATACATACATGTTTTGTTTCATTACACTTTCAAATGTCTGAGTAGGAGTGCAAGGTGTTGAGTACGTCTCTGCCCTAAGCCTTAGGGATCTTCTCAACCACATAATTACAGCATACAGTTATTTGCACTGACTTAATCCATGATTTAGGGTGCAATCCTGTAGGCTTCATCTCATTACTTGGAAGCCCCCAAATGTGGAGGCTTCCAAGATTCCTCTGCCCTGCTGGGCTGAAGCTGGCAGGATGGGAAGAGCGGTGAGGGCAATCTTTTCCTGCCCGTCCTGTCTTTGCTTTTTCACTAGACAGGCTTTCAGCCTGTCTTGCAAGAGTGCTTCAGAGGGGGAGGAACGGAGGCTGGAGGAGGTTCAAGATAAATCATATCCCAGCCCCTCTGGATCTCTGACTCTCCCTTCTGAACTCAGAGCTCTGTTTCTGACCTCTTAACTTTTCTCACTGATTTCAATGGGACCCAAGTCCAGCTAATGAAGACTGCAATCCTATGCACACTTTCTAGGCATTGAACACGGTGAGTCTTATTTCTGAGCAGATATTTATAGGATTGTACTGTGAGGTTGCGCTCCTATACACACCGGCTTGGGTAAAGATTTAAGCTGGACCAACTGCACTGGTGGAAGTGAACTCCCCCCCCCCATCCCTCCTTGCTGCAGCTACACAGAAAGTCAGGAGACCCTGCTGAATGGGCCATACTGTGTGGGAGAGTGAGGATCCTCCAAAACTGGGCAGCAGGAGGCTCCTGCCTCTCACAGAAGGCAAATCCTGGATCCAACCCATGCTCTAAGTCTAGATCTAACCCCCCAGAGATGACATGTGTGTGTGCATGTTGCAACCAAGTGGGATCTCCATTACACTTTCCATTAATTAAAAAATCAACAGAGAGGAGCCCAGGTTCCTCACCTTTACTGATGCTAGCAATCGGTTCAGAAAGCTGATCGCTAAGGCAAATGTTTCAGAGCAAAACAGAAACCGGGAGCTTAATTCTCCAATCCACACAACTGCTTTCTCATAATACAGTGGAGAGATGTCTGTGCCCTAAAATGGAAGAATGGAGTTTAAATTAATGAAATAATCATTTGGGATATCCAAGAGTTTAAAGATCATTGTTATGAGCAAGGATGGAAATGGATTTCAAATTCTTAGGTGCTGCATACTTTTTTGGGCATATGCCAAATAAAGCACATGAAATTTTGCTCCAACTTATAATTACTGGTTTTAATGGAGACATAATACTCTTTGCTAGGAATATATTTTTCAGACACCAGGCCTCCTCCACACAAGAGGAGGATGACAGGCAGGTGTAGCCAAAGAAATTGAGAACAGAGTTCTTCATTTTCACCCAGGCTGAGCCAATATCTATGTAAAACATTACTAAGTATATGCAAGCAGCATGTGGAAAGAATGTGTGGGTGCATGTGACAGCCTAATAATTACCAGTCTTAAGGTTGGGAAACACAAGTCTAGCAGGGCATAATTCTCATATGCATGTGGGTCTCAGACTGCATACATCATAGGTAGTCCTTTTATACGAAACCTGGAAAAGTATACCTTCAATGTGAAATCATGGAAGACTGGCACCTTCCAAATCTTGGCCTCTCTTGCTAAGGCATGCTCCAGTGCCAAGGCAAGTTTCTGGCTCTCCAAAGGTCCTGTGTACTTCATAGCTCTTACTGAATAGGCCTTGAAAGGAAACCACTACCTGCAACCGAAAAACCAAGAATTATTTGATTTCTAAATGATGGTCTCGTGTATATGTTCGGTCTGATGAGAAGGCACATGTTAGCCCAGAGACCCATTTAAATATATGAGTTAAGATACCAAGCAGCCTTCCCAAACCTGGGGCCTTCCAGATGTGTTGGACTACAACTCCCCATCATTCCCCAGCCAGCATGGCCATTGGCTGATGGAAATTGTAGCTCTAGAACACACCAGGTTGGGGAACACTACATTACCAGAATGCTATGACTATCAGACTACTGCAGAAGGCAAATCTTTTCTAGACAGGTCAGATTATATTTTATTGCCTTTGGGCTGGTGAGACATCCAGACAGACTGCCTCTGTTTTTTGCGTCCTGTTTTCACACCCTCTTGAGTGAGGCCCAGTGAATACATTACAGCCACCACGTGGAAGGTACTTTAAAGGTGCAATTCAGGGGGGGGGAACTCCTACAACTCCCAGCATACCTGAGTTAGCATGGCTGGCTAAGGCATACTGGGAGTTGTAGGCCTTATTTCTGTCTAAACATAGAATTGCACCCTAAATCACTTCACCTACTGCAGAAACCGTTTCCATGCAGCAAGCTGTTTGCATTCAGCAGCTCACACTGTGACGGAATGATTTCTGCTATGTCACCACAAAGCCCCTACCTGAAATAGAGAATGGTAATGTAGAGAAAACTGTTTGACCCACACAAGGAGCCGTGACACAGAAACAGTGTTATTATTTAACTCTCCTAAACCAGTGGGATCACTGTGGACCCAAGCAACTGTTCCAAATATTTGCAAAACATTTTAGTAAACTTAAACAATTTCACACCCCAAGTATTCCTCAACAGTTATGGGATCGGTTGTCCTGTGGTGTTTTATGAGCTACCAGGGGTTTGGTTTACTTGATAGAAATTAATGGTAAGGTAAAACTAGCAAATACCTAATATAACTAGACTCTATTCTGTCCCCAGCAACTTCCCAGAATAGGGTAAGAGAAATACCTTAGCATTTCACCTGACTCATACATTTAGTGGTTACTTATTTATTTGTGAGTATTTCTAAACCACTTACATCTAAAGATTTCTAAGCAGTGCACAAAATTCATAGAAACAAAAAAACAAAGACCAATACATAGAATAGATAATATCTATATAAGATGCTGGAATGCCCAACAGAGGCTGCATAAACAGATGGGTCATCAAACATCCACTAACACGTGTTGGTGCATACCTAATGTGAGGAGGAAGATTATTCCACAGTTATACCACTTCAAGAGCACTTGAGTATTCCCACCCCCACCTGCTTTTGTAATTTTTTCTTGTACATGCCTGTGTGTCCAAAACTCATTACTTACTTGTCCATTGGCCCACAGGAGGAAGTTTTACCTCAGGGCAGATTTCCACAATCATTTCAGGGCAGTAGGCAGGGCCGATGCCAGGCTTTTTTGCACCCTAGGCAAGGTGAGCTGCTTTCACCACCACCCCATATCCCCCCACACACACACACGCTCCACGCGGCCCGCTCACCCCGGGGCCAGATCCAGCCCGATCCAGCTCGATCCAGCCCGAGGCGAGCGAGCTGGGCAGCAGGAGCGCTAAGCGCGGCGCTCAACTCCTCTAGCCGCCCGGACACGGCGGTGGCGGAGTTTCATTGAGGGGCGTCGAGGCGGGCTGCTGCCCTTCGCCTCTGTCCTCTGGGTTGGAGCGGCAAGCAGGAGGCTGGCCACATGGCCGGGCAGAGGGAAGGGCGGGCAGCGGGGGGGGGAGAGGAAGGGCGGGGAGGAGGCGCCGGCAATCACGCCAGGCGAAGGAGCCGCCGGCGCTGAGCAGGTAAGCGGCGCGCTGCGGGCTGTCACCCCTCTCTGCCAGGCAGCTCCACGTTCTGATGTCCAGCGCGCGCCGGAAGTCAGAACGTGGAGCTGTTCCTTCCCCCCCCCCAGCGTCCCGGCTTGGGTTTGGCTGGGAGCCCCCAACCAAAGCCAAGCTGGGAAGCTGGGGGAGGGCGGTCAGACAGCTCCATGTTCTGACATCCGGCGCGCGCCGGATGTCAGAACGTGGAGCTGCCCGCCCCCGCCCCCCTAGTGGCCCAGGTTAGCTTTGGCTGCTGGGTGGGTGCCCAGCTGAAGCCAAGCCAGGGACACTGGGGAGCAGGGTGAACGGCGCACCCGGAAGCTGCCCTCACTCGGCCAGAGCGGCTCTAGGAGTGGGAGGGCGACTTCCGGGGGCGCCGAACTTGGCGCTCTAGGTGGCCGCCTAACTGGCCTTTATGGAAGTGCCGGCCCTGGCAGTAGGAACACTTGAGATTTTGAGGAAGTCTTGAGTGCTGTTACAAATTGCTGCCATGGTGGATGCAGCCAGTCACAAAACATCCATTTCACAGAAAGACAAACTCGTGAGGTTAAAAGACAACTCGCCTGACCACAAGGCAGAGGTGGGGCCTGAGCCTTAAAACATAAACCCACACATTTGAAACCACAGTTCACCCTTTCCTTCAGGACCCTCCTCCCTAGTAACTCACTCTCTCAGCCGGGCCCCTAGTCAGGTATCAGGGGGAGGTCTCACCCCCCTATTTTTTTTTACAAACAAATAATTAAAAAAAACTGTTTACAATTTTGTCTTTAAAAGCCCTGCAAACTAGATGACCCCCCCTACTTTTTTGGAGTCTCCTCCAGAACGTTTAAATCGGTACAGACCTACCCCTCTCACACTCCTAGCACACATGATCCATTCATTCCAGTCATTCTTTCACATCTTTCTTTTAGGATCACCCACACAACACCCCCGCTCTCTCTCTCTCTCTCTCTCTCTCACTCACACACCACCACCACACCCAAAATACACACAGAGAAACTCCCCTCCTCATTTTCTCCCCGATTTAACCCCCTCCCCAGGTCAGATTGCCCTGCAGGCTTCTCCAACACCTCCTTTTCTCTGCAGCCTTTCCCACCCCAGCTACTCTGCTTTCCCCCGAGTCACCTCCAACCTTCCCCACTTCATCCTTCCCCCTGGTCAGGTTGCCCCAGCCCTTCTCTGGTTGTCCATTGCTCTCCCCAAGTCTCCCCATTACTAGGTTGCAGTGACAGGGCCTCTTCCTTCTTTTTCTAGGTAGCCACAAAAAGCAAAGCTTCTAGCCATCCCCCACCTTTACTTCCTAAGAATGCCTCTAGGTCCATGTGGAGCCCAGAGGCTTTCTGGGTTATAAAGATGGTGGATTGCTGGAGGCCAGCACTTTGCTTTGAAGTGCTCCCAGCTACCCCCTCCCAAAAAGTGTAAACATCTCAGGTATGGTGAATACTTCCTAAACACCAAAGGAAGTGTCCAAAGGTACAGTGCTGAGCTTCATCCTGTCACAGGCTGGCTTTACCTTGATATAGCAGTTAACATTCTCATCGTGCAAATTGAATTCTTATTTTTAATGTTCTCTTTGGAGGAGGGGGAGGTAACTGGGATACATTGGACACCTTCCATTATTTACTATGAGTCCAGTATTTCACCTAAGCACTTTGGGTTTCTGTTTTGTTTTCTCTTCTGCTATGAGTCCAGTATTTCACCTATGCATTTTCCATTCACTTTGCCTTGAAGCCAGTTGTGTCCCTCTGCTTGTGGAAGCAAGTGGAGGCTTCCAGTGGAGGCTTCCATGAATGGAAAGGGGAAGGAAGCCATAGGTACAAATCCCCCTTCTCCTGCAGACCCTGTACCAACTCCAATGAAGTTCCAAAGGGTCCCACATTTAAATCTATTTAAATTGGGCAGTGTGTGCTCCCCTTGTCCAGTTGTGAGCATTGCCTTTGATTAAAGAAGCCTTCCCCAATCTGGTGCCTTCCAGAAGTGCTAGACTACAGATCACATCCTCCTCAGCCAGCATGGCTAGTGATGGGAGCTGTAGTCTATGACATTTGGAAGACAGTAGATTGGGGAGGGCTGCATTAAAGGAAGGAGCAGTCCATTTGTTCTGCAGCAAGGCTATCCACCCACCCACCCATCCCACAAAGCAAAACTTCTTCTGTTCTTTATTATGTTTACACAAGCTACTAAAACAGGATTGGGACCAATGCACTAGAGCAGCATGGGGGGGGGGAATAAGTCCAGAAATAATCACCTGTACACTCAGCCTGTCCACTGCTTTCCTCATGTAAGTATGTCATCCTCCCCCCTCAGCAAGCTCTTGCACTGCTTGAAATCCCACATTTATTGATCACCCACAAACCTATCAAAACGTTATTGTGTGCTGAAATGACCACATGATCTGTAACAGGGGAAAGGAGGCCAATCAAACACATTGTCCGATCAATCATAATCCATTTTTAATATTGTCTTAATTCATACTGCCAGTTGAATATAGGAATATGTACACATGATTGACACAAAGATTTATTGATCTACATTCAAATATAGAAAGTATTTTTTAAAAATGAAATCATGACAACAGAGGGTAGGTGCATAACATGCTGCAACATCTCACTCACAGACTGATCTAGCAGCTCTCCTGGATGGGTGAGTATTTAATAGTGGTGATAAGGTTTTCAACATTCTGGACAATTCATAGCTTTCTGTGTGTGGGATCCCTTTATGAAGTTCTAATGCATGGGGCATCTTTTATATTGCAACATCATATTCTACACCATGGCTATGGTCCTCCAGATGTTGCTAGACTCCAGTTTCTATCAGCCCCAACCAGCATGTCCAATGATGAGAGTTGTAGTCTGGCAATATTTGGAGGGTTCCCCCGCCCTGCCCCGACATACAGTAATAAGACTTCCGGCCTAAAATCCTTCACATAGTACAATAGTGAAAGATTAGATGTCATACATGTTGGGATTCCCCTCAGAACAACAGGTCGGAACTCTTCGTCTAGACAGATGAAAGAAGAAAAGTAAGCAGCAATGATGTCATGCACAGAGCCACATGCCCTATGCCATGCACCTGTGGAATCCTGTCTGAGAAAGCAAGTTCTGGATCAAGAAACAGAAGAGACAAGGTGTATTTCCCCATTTCAAGAGAGAGAAGGTAGGTGGAAAGGCCATCTCAGGAGAAGGACATCTGAGCAGGTGAAGACATGGAATGAGAACTAAAAGCGTTTTGAAATCCATTTGTACAATACTTGTACAATAACTGCAATCACAGCAACCAGAATGTCCCTGTGATGGTTTTAGGACTACATATTATCAGGTTTTGTATTGTGTCGCACACTTTCTACTTTACAATCAATCTCTGAACATAATGTTTGTTTCTGGAGCACTACATCCCAAATACGTGTGTGTGTGTGTGCGCTTGTGCAAGCAATTCATCAGTTCCTTCCTGTTTACACTAGGCAGGAGCCTGAAGTCACTCTGCCTACATTTCTGCTCACGCTTCAGACCTGTTTATAATATAAACATTGACACTTTGGATGAAGTCTTTAGTCTGTTCTTTCAAAGTAGTTCCATTGATAACTATGGAGCTATGCTCTGCAAAGTCCCAGTCCAATTTCAGCTAGATTCAAAGGGCAATACTCATATTTCACACGGTACTGTGAATACATCACAGTAAACATGTTTCGTGTGAAAGACTGAAAACATATGTACCCAAGCATTTAGGACCCAGCAGCGGCCAGGGAATCATGATAGTCTGTGATCCTTGCCATGTGTCCACTATCTCCACTTTGCACTTTCAGTGCTTCAAACACTGATGTACACATAACGCTACATACAGTGTGCATTGGCTCACTATAGCTACCCCAAAACCATAAGGCTAGCAACCTAATCAGAGATGCCCAAAATCACTATTCATGCCAAATCAACCATCCTCAAATCTGAGACTATAAAACCAGGTGACACAGCAAGACTAAAGAATTAACTTCTTTACCACACTTGATAAGGCACTTGGGTCGACTCCTGGAATAATACCATGAAGTGGTGTATTGCCCAGGCTGTGGAACTGATCCTAGGAGTTAACAGGTTACAAGCTGTTAGCACCTAGGTGTGGATAGCATTGTGACGCTGTCCACTGCCAAAATGGGCCATACAAGAACCTTCTTTCCTCATGCAGAGAGGCTCTCCTGGTGCCTACCTTCATGTCCTTTCAGCACCAGGTGCTGACATTTAAATTCTCCTAGGCTTTTTAATCCTCTGCAAATGGCTCTTGATGCTGTTCTGTTTGTTTTGTTTCTGCCAAGTGACTTTTATGCTGCTCTTTTAAATGGCGACTTTTAATGTTTTTGTTCTCATTTTCTTTTATTGCAGATTGTTATCATTATTATTGTAAACTGGCTTGGAAGCTTTGTTGAAAGACTGGGTTTAAATCCCACAAATATATAATAAATAAATAAAGCCAGACATGGGCTTTTGCAAAAACACACACACCAAAAAACTGCACTCCGTACAGGTAGTGCTCTTCATAACTTAGGCAGGGTGTGGGGGAAATGCATGCTTTGAGACTTCTAGGCTAAATAAATATTTAAAAAGTAAGGTATGAAGTGGCTCTGAGTAACACTGTTGCTGCGTACATCCTGTGTAAAGGTTTCAAAAAATGACTTGCACAAGAGAAAGAATGCGGGAAAGCGCAGGTCGCCCGAGCAGACAGCCGAACCACGGAGTTCCTTCCGTGTTCATGAAAGCAAACAACAGGACGTAAAACACGTGACCTCGATCATCTGAGCGGCTGGCACTTCTTAAAGAAAGAAAGTCAATAACAAACCCGATCCGCTTTAGGAAAGCGCACTCCAGGCCTAGGAAAGAAGGGGGAAGAGCTCAACCGCATCACGGGCAAAGTGTCATCCCCAGGATCGGGGAAGGGTCACATCCGGCGACGTCCGACAACGATCCTCTTCACACACACCCCAGCCCCAGCCCCAGCCCCAGCCCCACACAACCTCGTCTCGGGTGGGCTCTTACCTCCCTGGACCGGCCTGTCAAGACATTAGGGAGTCCAGCTGCTACGGGGGCGCTCTGCCTGGGACGCCGTGGTCGTCTCTCTCATGCTGTTGGGCTCCACTTCACTGGCAAAGGTGCGATCGGTGGAGAGGAAGAGGAGGAGGCGTCTCCGCCCGCCATCCTTGCCGCTGTGAAGTTGATGGTGGTCACTTTTCAGTTTCTAAACTCAGAGTGTGCATAGCCAGGACTTCTGGCTCCTGAACCCAGGGGAAAAGAACCAGAACAAACCGTGTCGCCTGCAGAGCGGCAGCTCCGCCGTTTCCAGGCGCCCTTCCCCAGAACGCCACGGCTGTGGGGACAAGCCTTCGAGGGCGGGTCCAATCCGCACCAGGCTCCGCCTTTTGCTTGGGGGTTGTTCTCGCTCTCTCTTTCTCTGCCTTCCCACTGTTGAATCTTGGGGGGATGCTCAGAGCCAGCAGCAGAGGGCTAGCTAGCCAGCTACGTGACACACTGCATGTACCTACCGGGCTGTGTGCGGGGCGGAATGAATGGAGGGCGGGCGAGAGAGACGAATTTACCCCCACTGCTGCTTTAGAATTTACCCTTCCGCCGACTGAATTCTGAATTCTTCCTTCTCCCGCATCATCTCTGCGGGCCCACCCTTCTGGGGGAATCACTAGTGTGTCCTCCTGCCTGAGTAATGTCTCTGGAACGGCCCTACCCCGACGTCAACAGTAACACCATGACCTGTTTTGTTTGGGCAGTTCTTGGAAGCGAAGAGCCCGCGATCTATCAACTCTCTGTCTGAAAACACAAGCTGATCGGTCAAACGAATGGATGTGGGAATTCACTAGCAGCCATAAACCATAGCTAGAATTTTCTTCCCCCTGGGTACCAGAATAGGATGGCCACTTGTGATTCACCCCAAAAGAGGAACTACGTCTCACACTCACACTCACACACACACACACACACACACACACCCAAAAAGAGGGCAGTGGTTTGCATAATATTTGTTTGTTAATTTATATGTACCAGTGCAAATTTGGCCATGTTAATTTATATGTACCAGTGCAAATTTCAATTATAATTGAAATAGAAATACAATACATTTGTGGAAGACTGTGACTGGTTAACCTATGTGCCTTGCTCTGTCTGCTGCCCAGGTGCTGTTGACTGGCAACTTCAAGGCCCAGTTCTCCAGATGGTTCTTTCTCTTTAAACCATACTTGAAGACAGCCCTTCAAATGGAGGACTGTCTTCTGGCAGTCTTCAAACAGAAGACTGTCCTCTATAAAAGAGGCCACACGGTCACCCTAAGCCAGAACCTCTGAGTTTTTATTCAAACTGGTTTGGGGTGGCACTTTAATAAGCAGAATAAGTAACATTGTTACCTGCCTAAGGCCTTTGGGATGAGGCACACTATACATCTAAATAAATAAATCTAAATAACCAGGTATAGACAGTATAATGTTAGACCTTCATTTTGTAAGTAAATTGTCACACACTGATTACATGGGAGTTTGTGAATAATTAGCTTTTATGACCAGCACACTTGATTATCCGCCCCCAAAAGTTGACTATAATCCCTGCAATAATGAAGAGTGATATTTTCTCATCTCAGCACCTTGAAAAATCATGTATGCCATGCATTCCCGACAGCACCCTTCCCCAACCTGGCACTCTTAAGTCGTGCTGGACTACAGTTCCCATCATCCCCAGCCAGTATGAAGATGATGAGAATTGTGATTCAACACAACTGGAGGGTGTCAGATTGGAGAAGGCTGCTTTACAGAATGGAGCATAGCCAGAGAGGCTACTTGAATAATCTGAGACTATTGCTAAGGCTGTGTCCTCCCCCTGCCCCACTCTTTCCCTCAGGTAATAAGGTCGAGCAGAGCAAGGGAGGGCTACCATGTGTTTCTTCTTATCTCCTAACATAAGGGAAAGTTATTAGTCTTCTTATCTTCTAACATAAGGGAAAGTCCTGCTTAAAGTTTCCTGCTATCCAGGAAGGGAGATCACTAAGCGACAGGCCTTTTGAGTTGTGGCCTCAATATTTATTTATTTATTTATTTATTTATTACATTTCTATACCACCCAATAGCCGGAGCTCTCTGGGCGGTTCACAAAAATGAAAAACATTCAAAGTATAAAACAACAGTATAAAACCATAATATAAAATACAATATAAAAGCTCAACCAGATAAAAACAGCAGCAATACAAAATTACAAATATTGCAATTCCTTATGCAGGCCTGAGCCCAACCTTCAGGAAGCTGTGCAGTTACTAGGAATGCATTTAGGGTATTTTATTTGATTGTGTGTGTGGTGTGTCTTTTAAATGAAATCTTGCTTTTGACTTGTTTAGTATTTGTGTTTCATTGATCTAATTTCTACTAAGGATGATCTCATCTTGCATAAACCTGCCCGCCCACTCAATATTTTTTTTTTTGGTCCTCCTCCATCCTTATTTATTCAATAAGAATGGATTTGGAATCACTGCCTCTTTTCCTTTTCAATATGGAGGCAAAACAAACAGGAACCGTAGTGGTTAAATCTCTCTTGAAGTGCATCTTACAAAAGTGAAATAGTTCACTGCTGAAGTTAATATAGAAATCATCTGCTGCTGGAATTTAAAGTAAAAATGGATCACAAGATTTACATGGAATCCAGACAAAACAAAGGTTTACAACCCTAAGTATGCTATTTGGGAAGAAATTCCATTAAAATCGGTAACACACATTTTACTGAATTTCCTCTCCAGATACGTGTACAAACGTACACATGTTGAGATACACCTTTCTAAGAGACCTCTGAATTTTGTTTGAGATATAACAAAAAGTCTTGGCAGAGGTGACCCAATGATACACACCCAGAGATCTCTTTGAAAACAGGGAGATTTTATTGGACACACAAGAATAAAAAATAGACACAAAGATTGCTCTTTGGGATTAGCTGGGCACTATGTGGACTTAGGAATGATGGTGATCAGTTGATGCATTATGAACAATAATAATAATTATTATAATTTATTTCTTACCCGCCTCTCCAATTGGATTGAGGTGGGGAACAACAAGCATAAAATACATAAAATACTGATTAAAAACATGGTATACACTGTTTAAAAACATTCTAAAATTCTACTGGATAGGCCTGCCAGAAGAAATCAGTCTTGATATACATATTAAGCGAAAGGCAAAATGAATAGCATATATATCCATGCACCAACTGGTGGAGAAATTAACTCAGAGACCTGTTCAGCAGCCAAACTGAAGGCTGCAGGGCGTAGAAGACTAGGCCACAGACATTTGCAAAAAGTCCGGGTTGGACTAGTTCTGAGGGAGTTGCAAAGGTTGTGGCTAAGCAAATTGTAAGCTCTAAAGATAGAGAAGAAGGCTAAAGGAGGTGTGACTGCAAGAGTGAGGAGTGTGGAAATGCTCACAGAGGCTTGTCTTTACCAGCTAGTCCTTGTGCACAGTCACAGTGATAAAAGGGGAGGGCAGGACTTGGGTTACCTATACCCAACTCCAATTTCCAGCACCTTGTGCTCTATTCACTTTCTCATGTTTCCTTCAGCAATCTTCCTTGTGGACTATTTCCATTTCATCAAATACTACAATGGGACAAAAAGGCTTTGGGTCCAACGAGGACAATAAAACAAAAGAGGGGAGAAGACTTGTGCAGAGTCAATATTGGTTTTGGATCACAAGACAAAAGTTCAAACAAATTCTGAAGGAACTATCCAAGGTTCTGAACTCATCTTGGGGACATTGATCAGCACTTTGGATGGCTCCTTTAGTGTTCTGACTGAAACCCAGAACGGATTCACTGCCCTACTGAAATAGGAGTCACCAGCCCCTACTGAGATCACGATTACTTGTTGCTAAAGCCATCAGGGGTCTAAAAAGAACTACCTTAGGAAAGGCAAAATGTAATCAAAATAGTGCTGTGCTGAAATCAAGGTCCTTAAGTTTGGGGAGGTCTCCATCCAACTACTGTAGTTATCAATAATTATGTTGCACATGAAGGGATGTCACTCTGTGGCTGGGGAGTATGCATAACAAAATTCCTGATCACTGTGCCCAATCTAATAATGGGGCACTTAATTGAGGTGCATGACCAAGCCCTGATGCCTTCCTAGCAAAAATCACTTGCTAAATACTTTACCATTCAGTTGATCCCATAAGTTCTCCATGCCTTGATTTACTCTGTGTTATGCTGAATTTCTTAAAGTGGCTGCATCATATTTTGGCAAATACTGGGGATGAGACGTCTGTACATGCTCTGGGCCAAGCAGCTCACCAACAAAGTTCTAAGAAATTGTGTTTAGGACTGTGATGTAAATGAACAAATTGAACATGGTTAGAATAGATCACCCAGGCATTGATCACAGCTGGCAATGTAAAAGCACAATCTAGGGCAAGTTAAACACTTTTCCATCCTATTGTATTACCTGAAAGAGATGTGTAGTGCAATTGTATACATGTCCGCTTGGAAGTAATTCCCATTGAATTCAATGGAGGTTCCTACTACGTATATGGGTATAGGATTGCAGACCTACACTGCAATTGGATGCATGCTTACTCAAAAGAAACAACTTCCATTGAGTTCAGTGGGGCCTACTCCCAGGTGACAGGGGATAGGATTGCAGCCTTAAGCTTGTAAAATCAATGGGACATAAAGGTGGTTAACTTTGGGTCTACTGAATACTGTCAGTGTTGCTATCCTTCCCGTACATCACTAGCCATATATCACTAATTTGTTGTCTCAAAAAAATAAATAAATAAAAAATAAACATACCTACTTGCTACATTTTTGGTACTTTTGTTTGTTCTTGACATTTTAGAATGCAGCTGTCCAATAATTCTTACACCTGAAAACAATTTAAAAATAAAATTCTAAAGCAATATCAGCAGTATAAAATTAATGAAATTTCTTGGCAATTCAGTTGCTATGATGTAGCAACAGCAGTTATTTTATGTCTTGTTTTAACTTTTCTTGGCCCAGATTTGAAACTCCCTATGGATAAGAGGAAGTGATTCAAGTGATGCACTTTTTATTTATTTATTTATTTATTTATTTATTACATTTCTATACCGCCCAATAGCCGAAGCTCTCTGGGCGGTTCACAAAAGCACTTGTCCTTGTCTGCTCCTTTTCCTCTTTTTTTTTCTTGGATAAGTGTATGGGCTATCAGTCATTCCAAAGGAGAAAGTCAAGAGCTGCACCTGAGACTAGAAACAATGGTGAGGCATGGCAAACCCTGACTACCACCATGATAGCCACTGGCCATGCAACCATAGACAAGGTACACATTATGAAGGGATTGCCTCCTACTTCTCCTTGAAGTGGCAGAACCATATCCCGCTTCTGAAAGCTCTCAGAAAAGGAGAAGCACTTCACCGCTACCGCCTGCCCAATTTGAGCTGCTTTAGCTTACTTTCTTCTTCTCTGGAGTTGGTAAGGATTTTGATGACTACTGCATGTATGCATTGGTCCTTGTGCCCGATAATGAATGAGACAAATAAGACTTTTAGGCTATGATCCTATGTCCACTTACCTAGGAGTAAGTCCCACTGAAGTCAATGGGACTTATTTCTGCAAAAACATGCATAGGATTGAACTGTTAAAATGGGAGAATACAGACACCAATGAGAGAGCACAACAATTTTCCTGGATGTTCTTTTTCTGACTTTTAAGGGCATATGTCTGTAGATATATACAGGAAATCCAAATACCATGATTGACGCTGCAGAAATTAATTTTAAAGACAACAAACTGGACAGCACATCTCAATTAGCTTTTTCTCACATGATAGAATAACAGTCCTCTCCCATTGGCATGATGGATCCATCCCAAGCTGGCTGATGCTTGATAAAGACGGGGATATGGATGTATGCAGCATGGGATTCCTCCCCAAATGTATAGGCAGGCAGGTGATCCATTCCCTGGAAAGGGGAGATTCCACCTAAATGTTTTGGTTTTGTGTTTTTAAATCCAAACTTGTCCAAATTTATTCAATACCTTACATCCCAGGTGGTCTTTAGAGGTCACAGCTTGTTGTTGTTATCTCTCTTTCTTTGCTTGTGGCGGTTTTTCTAGACAAACATGCTCTCATTTACCGATTCAGGGATTTCCTGACTATTGAACATGTTTGAAGTATGACTGCTTTCTGGATGTTAGTGTGGATGTATTTTGGTTGGTCCAGTTCCTTAAGGTTTATATATATATATATATATATATATATATATATATATATATATATATATATTGCTGGTGACTGATAGGATAGTAGAGTTGGAAGGGGCCCATAAGGCCATCGAGTCCAATCCCCTGCTCAATGACTAAAGGAATAATTATGAGCTTTTCCTGTTGCCATAGTTCTTTAACTTCTATGGCCAGTGATGTATATTTTGCTATTCTTATTCTCATTTCTCTTTTCTTACTCCTGGCGTTTTTTCTAGATGGACATGATGGGCTTTGCCAAGTCATGCAGTCCCTTACTAACTCAGAAACTTCCACTTCCTCCTCCTCCTCCTCATTATTATTATTATTATTATTATTATTATTATTATTATTATTATTATTATTATTATTATTATTATTATTATTGATAGTTCGATGCTGGACCTCCTTTCGCTTTGAAGTCGTGCCCTCGATTACCCCCCTGGCTAAATCCCTCCTTCTTACTGCTACGACTGGAGCCCGTGCTGCCCTTCTCTTTCTCTCACTGGCTACAATTCGGCACCAATAGCTGCCGAGAACCGGGGTGAACCTTTGCCCATTGGCCGAGAAGCCTCTGCATGACGCAGGCGAGCCGCTCGCGCTGTCATTCAGGCGGCGCAGGCGCACTAGCCCCAGTTATTGTTACAATTGTATCACAGCCGACGACGGGTACCTTGTATCTGCGAACGCCCCTTCTACCCTCTGTCCCCCACTTGGGCCGGAGCGGAACCTTCTAGTCCCGCTGAGAGCAGCGCAGGCAGGATGCCGGTGAGCAGCCCAATCCAGCCTTACCTTCCTCCCGGGCCCTCCGCTCCTGCTGCGAGTCCGTTGCTAGGGGCGGTGCTGGCCGGAGAGCGAGGCTCAGCCTCGGGGGATGGAAGGGCCGTGGATGCTGGCGGAGGGGAGGCGTCGGGTCGGGTTCCTGGCTGGGTCCTGAGCTTGTGGGCTGGGCTGGGAAAGGGTATGAATGATTCCCTGGGATCTTGGACTGGGGTGGCGCCTCTTCTGACTTTAAAGGCTCTACAGGGAACATAATAATAATAATAATAATAATAATAATAATAATAATAATAATAATAATAATAATAATAATAATAATAAAACCCGTTGAAGGCAACTTTCAAAATAAAATTCCACGCATGGCACCGATTATACATCCACAATTAAATCATTGCTGCCCATGACTGTTTAGATCTCTTCATTGAGCAAGTTTCGTATCACAACAACAGCTATTGTATGTGTTTGTTCCCCAGGCTTGTTGTCCTGAGTTTAATTAAGCCCTGGCTTTGTGTTGCATGTTGCAAATGACTGTGGAATAGGTGCTTCCTAGGGAATATGAACCCCTCCCCCCCCTTACACATCACTACTAAGTGGCCCACAGTTATCTCCTGAATGCCTGGGAAAAGAGAGCAGGCTTCTAGTAAAGGTTGAGGCGTTTGGTACTTCTCTTCCTTTGGAAAGGAGCTATGCATCTAATGGTTGTGGGTGTGCCCTTATTCACTCTTGGTTATACCACAAATGATTTGTTGGTGTAGCAAGCTCTGTTACAAACAGCTGTTACAAACAACTAGCTATGTGCACCTCTTATCCATCAATTACAAATCACACAAATGTTGTCCAGGCATAACTATTTTAATTCATTACTGCTAGAGCGCAATCCTATGCATGTTTAGACAGAAAAAAAGTCCTACAGTTTCCAGTATGCCACATCCAGGAGACCTGGCTTGAGGGGTGCTGGGAATTATAGGGTTTTGTTTCTGTCTAAACATGTATAGGGTCGCATCCTTAGTCTCTGGTGTTTAGAAAAGCAGCATTCATGATCATCATCCTTTCAGCATGACCTGTTCATTAAGGACAGTTCAGTCCATCACAATTAGGAGAATTAATCTGTTTAGTACTTAGACTTGATCTGTTTTGTATCTTAGATCTAGCTTGCTAATTGGTTTATTTAATCTATGACTTGGTAGTTTTGAATTGCATGAGAGTCTTGTCAAAAGTCAGAAAAAATTCAAGATCAGTCCAAGGCAACCCTTCCCACAAACCCCTTAAGTGCACATAGAATTGCTGGCATGGGAATGCTGGGAATTGTAGGACTTTTTTCTGTCTAAACATGCATAGAATTGAGCTTTAATCTGAAGTACTAAGATTTAAGTTTATTTTCGGCCATCTCTGTGGTATGATAAATTCAAATCATGAATGCAAAAATTGAAGTTAAAAATCTAACCTATAAAATACATCAAAATAAAACTATCCCAAGCCGCCACCTTAATAAGGTAAGTCTTAGTATTAGTCATTACTTGCATGACAATATAATGCCTTATACTTAACCCAATACTGTGAAGTTTCACTGGTACTATGTTTCACTTTTAATTGCCAGGCCTTGTGCAAAAATGTTATTGAACAATTGAAATGATCATCGATTCTGAAACATCATATATGCGAAATGTTTATTCGCTAATGCTGTGCTGCATTTCCCTTAGGTTTTATTCATAAGTTTTATTGCATTAAAGCCAAACTTTCTCCCCATTACTATAGATATTTGTGAACCGCCCAGAGAGCTTTGGCTATTGGGCAGTATAAAAATGTAATAAATAAATAAATAAATATCACAGTATGTGAAGCCTTTTGTGGCTTCTGTTCTGTCTGTGATTTACTGTGAATTGACTTATGTCATCTGTAAAGCTGTATGCAAATATACTGTATATACTGTTCTACAGCAAGTCTTTCTAGGCAAGTAGTCTAGAGATGAGTTTTACCTTTTTACGTTTGACTCACAATTGGCTCAGAAGGTTTTATATGTTACGTTACTCATTTGAACAAAACATCTTGGCTTAGTTTTTTGAGACGTAAGGATGATGTTGGCTGGGGAAAGTACCCTAGGTTCTGTGAGTCTGTAAGCATTGGATCATGCAGCATTTAAAGTGCCCATGAACCCTCTCTTGTAAATGCATATTTGACTTAGAATCACTGAGCTGGAGAGCAACTTGTAGACCAGTCATAGGGAACCTGTGGCCATCCAGATGCTGTTGGATTCTAACTCACATCAGCCCCAGACATCATGGCCAATGGTCCAGAATTCTGGTGGCTGCAGTCCAACAACATCTGGAATGGATTTACTTTGGAGACATTTCTCCTAATGATCAACTGAAATCTATCCTTCTGTAACTGAAGTCCATTATATCTGTTCTTGTCCTCTGGAGCAACAGACAAGTCTTTGCCCTCTTTTATGTGATGACTTTTCAGGTATTTGAAGCGTGCTGTGATATCTTCCACCCCCACCACATTCTCTTCTCTTCTCTAGGCTCAATGTGCTCAGCCTTTCTCATAGGGCTTGCTTTCCATTTCGTTCATTTTGTCTCTAAACTTGTTTTGTTTAAAAACATGGATATCAAATAATATTGAAATTGGTTATGTTCTTCCAGCACGTGGCATTTATATTATAGTGAAACTAGAACTGAATATCTCAGTGTAAATTGTTTATTTGGGAAATATAATGGATTTAAGGACAGCGAATTTAAATGGCAAGGCCTTTTCAAATTGGAGAATTTTATCTGTCGAAAATCTCCATGGCAGTTTAATTTTTTGAAGCTCCAGAACAGCACTGGTGCATAGTTCTTATATAGTTATGTCTCTGCATTCTTTATTTATTTAAAGTACATATAAGCTGCCTTTCAGGGCAAAGCCTTTCCAAGGCAGCTTATGAAGCAGAATTTAACATAACATAATTTGGGGCCAGAACTGATTAGAATCATAGAATCATAGAATAGTAGAGATGGAAGGGGCCTACAAGGCCATCGAGTCCAACCCCCTGCTCAATGCAGGAATCCACCCTAAAGCATCCCTGACAGATGGTAGTCCAGCTGCCTCTTGAATGCCTCTAGTGTGGGAGAGCCCACAACCTCCCTAGGTAACTGATTCCATTGTCATACTGCTCTAACAGTCAGGAAGTTTTTCCTGATGTCCAGCTGGAATCTGGCTTCCTTTAACTTGAGCCCGTTATTCTGTGTCCTGCACTCTGGGAGGATCGAGAAGAGATCCTGGCCCTCCTCTGTGTGACAACCTTTTAAGTATTTGAAGAGTGCTATCATGTCTCCCCTCAATCTTCTCTTCTCCAGGCTAAACATGCCCAGTTCTTTCAGTCTCTCTTCATAGGGCTTTGTTTCCAGACCCCTGATCATCCTGGTTGCCCTCCTCTGAACACGCAGGTTTACAGGTTTAAAAATTTCTGAAAATCATGTGATGGTCTCCACCATCTTTAGAAAGAATTGTTCTCTAGTTTGTGGTAGTAATTATCATTCATTTTTATGAGTTGCAGTTTTGTTTGTTGCTCTTTCGTGAATTTTATCATTGGTCATTTCTTCTGTTATCTAGATCAACAAATCTGAGAAGCCGGACAAGGCTGAAAATTCTGATAATGTCAAGGTCGTTGTTCGCTGCCGGCCTTTCAATGAGCGAGAGAAAGTGATGTGTTACAAGATGTCTGTTAACGTCGACGAAATGCGAGGCACTATCACTGTCCACAAAACAGATTCTTCCAATGAACCTCCCAAGACATTTACATTTGATACTGTTTTTGGGCCAGAGAGCAAACAGCTTGATGTTTATAATTTAACTGCAAGGCCAATTATTGACTCTGTTCTGGAAGGATACAATGGTGAGTGCTTCTTTGTTGTATTAAAATGATGGAAGAGTGTCACTTGTAATATTCTGCTGCTGCTGCTGAACCTCTTTCATTCAGTATTATAAATACTCCAAATACTACTTCATTATAGAATACTAACAATTTATAAAATGATTTGCTTCTTTCTGGTGTCATTAGCAATAGTGAAATCATGACCAATAGGGTATTGTGATGATGTTTTATTCACATGTTCCTGCCTGTTTGCATTTTTCTTCTCTGTAATCCTCCCACAATTCCTCATAGAACCATATCTGTTCCCCATGGGGCAGCATGCAGGGGTGTACTTTGTGGCAGTGGAAACTTATTTTGCTCAGGGAAATAGTTGTGTGACTGCTGCCTTCCTCCGAACCCCCCACTCTGCAGATAATGGTCCAATTCAGACATAATGCATAACCATAGACCTGGTTCGCATGTCACAGGGACTCATGGTGGCTTGTTTAAGCCACAGTGAGCTGCTGGTGCATGCTAGGTGTTTTTTGAATATTCAAGCCATAGCTTGTCAAATTGTCTGAAACCAGGAGGTGGAAGTTGTATGAAGGTTAAGCAACCCATGCATATTTTACAGCAGGCTTTGGGTTATGCTAGGGTTGATTAACCCTCACACAGCTTCCATTGCCTAAGTTCAGACAACATGAGAAGCCACAGGTTGAATATTCATAATTGCCACCTGCATGTATCAGTGTGTGCCGCAGCCTGCCATGACTTAAATAAGCCATAGTGACTTATTTGATCGTGGGAACCGGCCTATAGTGCTGTGTAAATAAGCCTCTATTGCTACTCAAGAAGAAATGATAATGATTTTGTCTTCTATGTATATTTTCTATGTATAATGTATATTTTCTTGATTATAAGCAATTATTTTCCCCCTTGAGGCTAGTTTATCACATCTGTACTTCTATCTCAGACAAATCAAAGGACCAAACTATATACTACAGTTGCATGTAACATTAGCCTGACGGTCCTTTCTCTGTTGCAAAGTGCCATTGTGGGAGGAGAAGGAATGCTTGACCCTTCTCCTGCCAGCCATTTTCCCTCTGAAACTCTACATCACCACAACTGAAGTTCCATAATGACAGTTAAAGCAGCAGGGAGATGGGCAGAGGAAGGGTTAGACACTGTCCACTCCCTGCTCCCAAACTGTATAAGGAAGCCCAAAGGTTCATCAAAATGTGCTTTTCTGATCATACCAGCAGCTGTTTTCAAAGGAGCGGTTTTAAAAGGTGTGCCCATCACCTGACAGGAGATCCTTGAGAGCTCCTGTTAGGTATAGACCTTGGGATCATGTTGGGAAGACTGAGTCATTTCAGCTTTTCATAACCTAACAAATTGGATGAATAAGTTGTAGTAGGGATGTTGGAGAATTGGAAGTACAATTTGTTCAGTCCACACTTTAATGTGAACCCACCTGATTCACACTTCCTGGACTAATACCTGGACTGGGATGCTTGTATCCTTTTTCAAGCTTTGGATGGTTCACCAGCTACAGCCTCCCCTGGACAGGGATAGCTTGGCCATAGTGGTACAGGCACTAGTAACTTCAGGACTGGATTACTGCAATGCACTCTATGTGGGGCTGACTTAAGGCTGGTCCAGAAGCTGGAGCTAGTGCAGAATGTAGCAGCTCGGCTGCTGTCAGGAGCTGGCCCTTTTCAGCATGCAACTCCTTTGCTGAGGGAACTGCACTGGCTGCCTATTCACTACCAGGCCAGGTTTAAGATTTTGGTACTAGTGTACAAAGCCTTAAACAACTTGCAACCAGGATACCTGAGAGAGCACCTTCTTGCTTACCAACCTGCCCAGTCACTGAGTTCATCAGAGGGCTTGCTACTGGTGGGTCCATGTTAATCTATGGTCCAGTTAGAGTCCACTCAGAATAGAGCCTTCAGTGTGGTGGCCCCCTTCCTATGAAACTCCCTGCCTCTGGAGGTTGCTGTGTTGTTTTTGGTGCCTTCTGAAAACAACTCTTTTCCAGGAAG
The DNA here is from genome assembly GCF_023053635.1 of Elgaria multicarinata webbii. NCBI lineage: Eukaryota > Metazoa > Chordata > Lepidosauria > Squamata > Anguidae > Elgaria > Elgaria multicarinata. Next base: position 79,903,912 of record NC_086173.1, read on the forward strand.
AATTCCTTCGTTGACCAGCCATGGTTTTATTGACACAGTCTTTATAAAGAATAATTTTAATATTGTGTTTTATTCTTTTTAACTTTATCATTTTATCTCTCATTGTTCACCACTTCAGAATCTGTTTAGATGTGAAGTAGTATACAAATGTTGAAAATAAATAAATAATCTTTCAATTTTCATCACACAAAACAGTCCACACCTCAAAAACCTTTAGGGTAAAATGCGTGCAAAAATGATACCCATTTTCATGCTTTTAAAAATTGCAAATTGATGCAGGAATGGGACAGAACGGACATAACCAATGCACACATGTGAAACTGGAGGGATTAGAAATAGATGTAACTGTCCTACTTGGAAGCTCCATAAGCTTCTTTCTCTCCCCCTTCTAGGCATGCACACTGTGGCAAAATGGTATTTTATTTTGGTATGTGGGTGCAATGTTTGAGTGTTTAATTTTAGGTTTGATTTACTTTAACAAATCCTTCATTTTACAGGTAATGGTAAGTTGGTGGGAGCGGGAAGTTAGAATGTTAAGTTGTTTGAATGGTGTCTTCTAATTGGCTGTTTCATTTTCAGTTGAGCATGAGAGAGAATATAACTGTTTCTGGGTTTCCTTTGTGAGGCAAATAAGGACTGGCTGTTAGAGGGATAGGATTGGGGAACTGGGGCTATAGATTTGGGGGTGGTTAGTTTTCTCTGTGAGGTGGAGGGAGGTACATTTATTTTAATATCATGAAACGTAAGTTGTATTAAAATATATTTTTCCTCATAAATAAAGTTTTACATTTTGTTTTGTTATATTAAACCACTTCTTTCTCAGTCATATTTGTTGCTGAAGGTTTGTGACACACTCTCACACAAGGAGGATTAAAATCCCCTCGTAAAAGGAAGAGGGTGGCGGAAACGTAACAGAGGGCAGTGGCGATGCCACATCCACGTGTTGGGAAAGCTGCTGTTATACTCTTCTGCCTTAGTAGTGCTGCTGATGCCAAAGAAGGGATTGACAACTCTTTCTCTATCATCATGAGGAACTGTTAGTGCTCTCTTGTATTTGCAGGCACCATTTTTGCTTATGGACAGACTGGAACAGGGAAGACATTTACGATGGAAGGTGTCCGGGCTGTTCCGGAACTCAGGGGGATCATTCCAAATTCTTTTGCTCATATATTTGGGCACATTGCAAAGGCAGAAGGCGATACAAGGTATATCACTCACTTGCCCCTCTCCCACCTCACTCCCTGGTATCAACCTCGCTTCCTTGCTTATCCATATTTAAAAAGGGCCATCCTGGCTCTGACCAAGGATCCACCAATTTCCATCATCCTGTTTCCAGCAATGGACAACCAGATGTTTCTGGGAATAGATAAGCAGGACAGTAAGGCAGGCGGCCCTCCCCTTGTGTTTGTCCCTGGCATCTGGAATTCAGAGGTATACTACTCCTGAACAGAGAGGTTCCACCTTGCTCTCTCTAGTATTGGGTGTCTGAAATGCTATTCGCCGTCATAATGCCCTACTCAAGCCAATGACCAGTGTCTCATCTTGGACATTAAATATGTATTGCATAAAGAAATACTGCCGTAGTTTACATCTGATCTACTGCCCACTAGTTTCAGTGCATGGTCTCATTTTTAGTGTTGTGGGGGTGAAAAAGATTAATCTGTTCATGACATGTATGTTTTAGGAATGTCTGTCATGTTACCACCCCAGTTCTTGTTGTTTTTTCTGAAGTAACCATCCCCCTGCTTATACTTTCTCATTTTCTTGCTCCAGCCCCTCTTCATAGATCCCTTAACTATTACTGTGTTCATCAGTTCAGTTTGTGTTGCCTTCTTTTTGTATATATATTCACTTGTGTGGCCAACTTAATTTTGGTAAAGCTTTTTTTAAAATTTTGGTTATGTTTTAATCTTCAGATTTTTGGTTCGAGTCTCATATTTGGAAATCTACAATGAGGAAGTGCGTGACCTGCTGGGGAAGGACCAGACACAGAGACTAGAAGTAAGAACTGAGCATTCCTGAACTATTGCTGACAAATGCAAAGTATTGAGAAGGACCTTTTAACACTCGGATAACTCCTAAACTTTGAACTGTTTAAGACAAGACGAAAATGGTAGGGAAAGATCAGTTCCAATATTTACTCCATCTTCTAGCCAGGGGAGTGTAAAGGGGGTTTCTGTGGCAAAGTTTAATGCAGTCATTAATTTTTCTAAAGACACAATCCTGTGCGTGTTTAGACAGAAAAAAGTTCTACAATTCCCAGCTGGCTGGTAGGAATGTGAAGCCTTTGGGGGGTGGGGGGTGGCACTCTAAAAAAGCCATTTTTTCCCCAGGGGTATTTTTTTAAGACAAGGGATTTATATATGTAATTTATTCTGCTTTTAAGTGATTTTAAAGTTTTAATCTGGATTTTATGGTTTTAGTTGTAAACTGCCCAGAGAGCTTAGGCTGTTGGGCAGTATAAATATGTAATAAATAAATAAATAAAAAAAATATTGTTGCCCAGCCTTTACTCCCCAGAAAATGATTCCTAAAAGCTATGCAATAAGAACACTTTTATAGAAAGGTTAGAGATGTAAAATGTCAGGAAGTAATGAGGCCAAGGGGGAAATGTTTTTTTAATCCCCACTGTAAGATTTCCAGCATAGTTATTTCTTCCATCTAATACATCTTTTACTGTTGAATATTTAGGGATGCTTCGAGTTATGCTCAGTTTCCCAACATGTCAGTCAGGTCACCCTATTTTCATAATATGGAAGAAAATGTGAATTCTTAACTGTTTGGCTTTTGTTCTACATAGTCCTGTGTTTCTGGGCTTGTTCTGGTTAAATGCTGTAGTAGTCAGTTAATGTAGTTCTAATCTAAAACCCACATGTGGGGAGAAAAAACCCACTGTAGCTTACCTTGCCACTGTCACCAGGTGGGATGGAATGGAACAGCATGTGGGTTATCCCACCTACGTTTCTTTAAAAAAATACTTTGAGGCTTGTGTCTATAGAACTTACTGTCCCTGTTTTTAATAAAGTTCTCAGACTTCACCACTAGGGAATGCTGTACCAGCTATAAAACCTTTTATGTTGCAATTTTAAGCATGTTTAGATAGAAAATAATCTTACAACTCTCAGCATTCCCCAGTCAGCCATGTTGGCTGGGGAATGCTGGGAGTACTTTTTCTGTTTAAATATGCATAGGATTCTGCCCTTAACTGCTACTGTTAGAATAAACCCTCTAATTAAAAGAAATTCAGTAGCTTGGTTCTGATGGTGAAGGCATGGAATTGACACTATCACAAGAGACCACCTTTCAAAATGAACCAAAAATAAGATCTTAATTACCAGAAATTAATTAGAAAAGTGAATGAAGTCCTACAACTCCCAGCATTCTCCTCCTGTCTTTGGAAGCCAACAAGTCATAGGAAAAAGTACTTGTTTTCTCCCTCTCACATAACATTCCTCTGTTAAGTGGCAATTGTATGCACACTTAGTTGGGAGTCAATCTAATTGAACTCAATAGGACTGGCTTCTAATATGTATAGCATTGTGTTGTTATCATCTTTCCTTCATAGACTTCTGTAAAACATCCTTTGATTATTTGTTATTCATGTTTTCCAGAATTTGTGTAATATTACCAGAATAGAAGTCCTCTTATGATCTATTAATGGTTTTGGACGCAAGGGTTATAAAGGAGTGGAATTCTCTCTCTCTCTCTCTCTCTCTCTCTCTCTCTCTCTCTCTCTCTCTCACACACACACACACACACACACACACACAATTTTTAGAGGTGCCTCCTGAAAACAACTGCCTGATTTGTCTTCTAGGTTAAAGAACGACCTGATGTGGGAGTCTATATCAAAGATCTTTCAGCTTATGTTGTAAACAATGCAGATGACATGGACAGAATTATGACACTAGGCCACAAAAACCGTAAGTTGCATAGCCCCATCTGGCTGTTTCACACCATTAATGGGTGGTCCCCACCTCCATTTTGTGTGGCCCACTGACTATGAAGGTCTGAGGAAAGCCACCCATAGTACTCACATGGTGATTGGGTGTCACTTGTGGTGCAGCCAGTTTTGCACATACAGTTGTGCTTTTGTTTGGAACATTTAAAGAAATGATCAAATTTAGATTCAATTATTGAAGCTTTTTAAAATCATATGTATATATCCCATCCCCCCTCCAAGGAGCTCAGGATTATATATCCCATTGTTATCTTTGTAACAACAGCTGTGAGAAAGCTTTAAAGTATGTAGTGACACTTGTGTTTTTGTTTGTTTTGTCAAAACTTATAATTAAAAATTGATTCAACAACAATAACAACAACAACAGCCCTGTAAAGAAACTGAGGCTGAGAGATGCTGACTTGCACAAGGCTACCCAATGAGTTTCATGGCTATAGAAGGATGTGAACTTGGTCTCCTTGGTTGAAATCCAGTACTCTGTCGCTAGCCCATACTGGCTGTTTAGCTGTTCTTTATGATAAGAAAGGAAAATGCATACTAAGGGTGAAATCCAATGACACATGTGTAGACTTAAGCTCACACTTTAGGGCTTGTCCCATGCCCCTCCAGATGTGTTCTGGAGGGTCTGTTGATACTCCAGATCAAATGGTGAAAACATGTGGAGCACTGCAGGTGGTGGTAGGGAGAATCCTTCCTCCCTATTCTACTGACAGAAGGGCTGCATTCAGACAACACAATGGCAGGGTAATAATCAGCTCGACAGTTGTTTATCTAGGGGGTACTCCCCACACAACATGGTGTGGATTAGCATCAGCGTTGAGTTGACTATTAGTCCAGGTTGAGTTGACTCACTCTGAATCCAGTCAAACTGTTTCATCAACAGGGAGGGGTTAATTGGATGCTACCCTAATATAAGAAAATATTAATAGTTTCACTTGTCCATTCAGCTAGTGTGTGTTTGCTACATAAGGTAAGTTGTGAACCAAATGAAAGAAATCTAAGCTGCAGAATACCAATGAAATTCAACTCCGTTCATGATAGTTCCACTTGACTTATTTTTTGTCTTCGTTTCCTATGAAAATAAAGGTTGGAAACTGGAGGCAACTTGAGTATATGAATTCTTGATATTTACATTCTAAATATATATGGCACTCATGGTGAGATCTAAATCAATTTCTGGCCTCCGGCATGGATATATATGAAACTGAATAAATAACTGCACATTTAATGCATTGGAAAATAATTTTGCAATTCACCCTTGGCAGTGTTTTCTTGTAACAGCACGATGATATGATAAACTGAAGTATTATATATGAGCATTAGTTTTTAGTAATAAAGAACTAATTTGCATCCTCACTAGCAGTGAGGATGCATAACTTTGATAAATAAGGGCTAAAAGCAACACATTTATCTTGGGTATTGTAATAAGTAAAACTATAACTTGTGCAAAGCGTAGCAGTTGCTCTGGTGTTATTAATTGGAGCTAATGCAGGATTGTTGTTAATTTCAGCCATTACTTTGATTTCTCTGGGTCAATAGGTTCTGTTGGTGCCACTAATATGAATGAGCACAGTTCTCGTTCCCATGCAATCTTTACAATCACAATCGAGTGCAGTGAGAAGGGTGTCGATGGGAATATCCATGTGCGCATGGGCAAGCTGCATCTAGTAGATCTTGCGGTGAGTTGTTACGCACGTTTCTAATGCATCCCACTTAGTCTGGTTTAGTTAACACTTGAGTTGAGGCACCATCGCAGGCATTGTACAGGACATGTTATGGAGAGCCATCCTGTGCGGGGTTCCTTGAATATGTGTTCAATAAAGCTTATGCCCAGGTGCATAGGATTGCAACCTCTGAGCATAAAGAAAAGATGACTACAACTCAGGCAAATTTGCTCAAGCCCATCTGCAAATAATAAGGACTTAGCACCTGATTAAGGTACTCAACAGTGCAAATGCAATGTGTTCCCTTCCCTCCAAATTCTCATGTTTTCAAGGCCTGAACCAGAACATGACTCTGGTGCTCTCCAAATACTTTGGATTGCAGCTTTCATCTGCTCCAGCCAGCATGGCCAATAGTCAGGAATACTAGGAGCTATAGTTGAAAACAGCTAGAGAGCACCAGGTTGGGGTAGGCTGCACCAAATCATTATTAAATGTTTTCTCACAAATATTCAAACTGCACAGGACATGGTTTTCTGCTACTTTTCCTTCAGGAAATCAGTTCTTGGGTTATGGAAAAATGTGGCAGCTTCCCTTAGATCAACTAAGACTTCCATGCACTGGCTGGAATATTTCTTTCTGCTGCTGTATCAAACCCTGAATCAGTTCTTTGAACTCATGAGATTGAAAAACAGTCAACCTGGAACTTAATTTGCCTTCTTGCCTGTAAGCCTTTTAGAATATACTGCCATCACCATTAGCTCATTTGTCTCTACAACACAGAGGGCCGGCAATATTTTATCTAAAAAAATAATTCCACTATTCTCTTTTCTTGCAGTGGCCTTAAAATCATTTTTGTTTCTTTGCTTGTGTTCAGGACTGGTCTAAGCACATGCAAACAGTCTAAGCATTGCTTTTTAAGGAAGCCATTTTAGGGATGCCAAGTTTATAGCCTATAATCTTAGAGAAATGCCCTGGGTCATACAGCTAGTGTGTTCTTCTTGCTTAACTAACATTTCCTCTCTTGCTGTTTTATTCTAACAGGTAATCATCTTTCTCCTTTTCCAGTTGCGTTGCAGCATATCCTGCTCTGTGCTCTTGTTTCTAGAAATTGCTTGCATCTGAAACTTTTATCCCTTCTAAATTTCTTCCCGACTCTCTTTCTCTTTTTTCAAGGGATCAGAAAGACAAGCAAAAACTGGAGCCACTGGGCAACGACTCAAGGAAGCTACAAAAATTAATCTCTCTCTCTCTACCCTTGGGAATGTCATTTCTGCACTGGTGGATGGAAAGAGCACTCATGTGCCATACCGTAACTCCAAGCTGACTCGACTGCTGCAAGATTCCCTTGGGGGCAACTCCAAGACGATGATGGTAATAATGGGAGATCTAGTGCTAGTCTAGAGGGTCTAGGCAACAACATTACTTGCTTTAATAGCTGCAGTGCAGTGCAGTGCAGTGATTGATTGATTATTGCATTTATATCCCACCTTTTTTCCTCTAAGGAACCCAAGGTGGCGCACATAATCCTCCTCCTCCTCTCCATTTTGTCCTCACAACAACAACCCTGTGAGGTGGGTTGGGCTGAGAGTCTGTGATTGGCCCAAAGTCACCCAGTGGTTTTCCATGGCTGGGTGAGGACTAGAACCCAGATCTCCCGACTCCCAGTCCAACACTTTAGTCACTACACCACACTAGCTCTCAATGATGATATTATCATTATTCCATGCTTCCTCATCTGGAGCTCAGAACTGCATACACAGCATTACACACACACCCATTTTGTCATCAGAACAACCCTGCAAGGAATGTTGGGCTGACTAATAGTTGCTAGCCCAAGATCACTCATTGAAGTTTCATAGGTGAACAGGGATTTATTTATTTATTTATTTAGAATATTTATATACCGCTCCCCATTGAAAAAATTCGGAGCGGTATGCAAGATAAAATGAAAATAAAAACAGAATAAAACAGTTAAAACAAAATTTAAAAGAAGCAAAACTGAGATTCAAGGTGCATATTAAGGAAAGGCTTCTTGGAATAAAGATGTTTTCAGGAGGTGCTGAAAGGAGTACAAGGTTGGAGCCTGCCTGACCTCCAGAGGCAGGGAATTCCACAGGAGGAGCGCCACCACGCTGAAGGCTCTTCCCCTGGTGGATTCCAATCGGAGGATGGATCTAGGTGGAACCACCAGGAGCAGGCCCTCAGATGACCTCAGTGACCGGGCAGGGTGGTAAGGGAGAAGGCGCTCTCTCAGGTATCCTGGTCTCAAGTTGTATAGGGCTTTGTACACAAGTACAAGAACCTTAAACCTGGCCCAGTAGCGAATATGCAGCCAGTGCAGTTCCCTCAGCAGAGGAGTTTCATGCTGGAAAGGGGCCGATTGGGCTGATTTAAGTCAGACACACCACCACACCAGCCCTCAAAGGATTTTTTTAATAGATTAATGATGGCATGTGGTGCGGAAATATATGAAGTTTTAGTTTTCCATCTTTGTGGGGGAGGAATCACAATTTCTTAAAGCACAATGGAGGAGGCAAATCCCTACAATAAAAAAAATGTAGGCTGTATGTGTTTGCACATTTTACTAAAGTTCCTTTTAGAAATTAGTGGGGAAGTAGTGAAATATGACACTAACCGAATAGATAACTTCATATGGAGCCTCCTTTGCATGTTATACCTATGTAAGTACAGACCATGCTATAGCAATTTGTAGGCCTGTAGGGCAGCGCCATGCTCAGTTGTGTAGACTGCACAACATTGTGGTTACATTTACGATTCAATTACAACTGGTGTTGTCCTAAATATGACCACGGGGTTGTATGATCTGTAGAAATTTAGCATGGGGCTGCCCTAGAAACGTTGCTTTGCATTGAATTGCAGTTTTCCTGGCTTCTTCCTCTAAAGTCCTCTCTTGTGTATGTAACTTTTTCTTCTTCCTTAGTGTGCAAACATTGGCCCAGCAGACTACAATTACGATGAGACTATCAGCACTCTACGATACGCCAACCGTGCCAAGAACATCAAGAATAAGGCTAGAATTAATGAAGATCCAAAGGATGCCTTGCTTCGCCAGTTTCAAAAGGAAATTGAAGAGCTTAAGAAAAAGTTGGAGGAAGGTAACCAGCTGACTCTTTCCTAGCGGTACTTTTTCTTTAGAAATTGCAAACAAGCATTGGAAACCACTTTACATATCCCAAATATATTCAGTGCTCTCCATAGATAGATAAATTCTGGATGATGATGATGATAATGATGATGATGATGACGACAACGACGACGACTGAGGGTAGTGCATAAGATGTCTCCCTTCTTTATTGTCACAACAGTCTTGTGAGGTAGGTTAGGCTGGGAGTCTGTGACTCATCAAGGTCATCCATCAAGCTTCATGGTTGAGCGGATGAATGGATCCAGGTCCTCCCTAGTCATAAGTACAGCACTTTAGCTGCTACACACTTGCTTTCAACTTCAAATTAATGCTTAACATCTTTCAATAAAATATTCCATCTGCCCACTAGATGGTACTTAGAGCCAATACTTGTGAATGTCACCTCTTCTTCTTCACTTACTTTAGGTTTGCTTGCAATTACTGTAAAGCAAGAGGTCCAAATAACAGAGTTTCATGTATATCAGGCCCCTGGGAGGTGGGGAGCATCCAGCTGCTCAGTCTTTCCTGCTGATCTCTTTGGCAAAGTCGGTCAAGTTGCTTTTCAGTGCCATTTGCTATGAAGGACAGGAAAGAGTAAGAAACAGGGCTGGCGTGACATTTAAAGTTTGTAACAGTGCAATCCTATGCATGTCTACTCAGTAGTAAGACCCCTTGAGTTCAGTGGGCCTTGCTCCCAGGAAAGTGGGCATAAGATTGCACCCTTAGCCTCTTCCTGACAAAATACAATTCTGTAGATGAGCATTCCCTGAAAAGTGTCTGTTTCTTGAATAAAACTGTAAGTAAATGCACTGATACTTTAGGTGAAGAGATCTCTGGCTCTGAGACCAGTGGCTCTGAAGATGATGATGAAGATGATGATGGAGAGATTGGTGAAGATGGAGAAAAGCGAAAGAAACGAAGGGGTAAGATGCTGAGAAAGTCACTATGTTTTCTAGTTTAACATTATTGTCCGAGTGCCTATGCAATTATCCTCCCTCTTTTAGAACAAGCCCTCTTGAAGTGTTCTGGTTTAAGTTGACTTGCTACACTTAAAGGGTGGTGGTGGTTAAATCTGCTTTTATTTGTGGTGGTAGACCTGAGTAGAGTGGTTCCCAAATGACAGCAGGGCAGTGTTCATAGTTCATGATTGTGCAAGTGTTCTTGGTGTAGTGTGTGTGTGTGTGTGTGTGTGTATTAAATACCATCTGAACCAGCAGTGGGGAACCTGTGACCATTCACATTGCGTTGTACTAAACCTGTCATTATCCCTGTCTATCGATGACGTGCTGGCTGGAGCTGATGGGAGTTGTAATCCAACAACATCTAGAACAGGGGTGGGCAGAAGGTAGATTGGGATCTTCTAATAGATCTCTTGGTGATTTACAGTAGACATCCAAGTACTCCTAACTCCCAGTTGTTTAAATAGCAATAACGAAAAGGCTCCCACCCCCTCTAAATTAGGCTGCTGAAATGAAAAAAGCTTGGGGGGCGGGGAGTGGATTTTCGTGTGAATTCAATTTTGATCTTAAAAGCAAGTTCTTAGTCTAAACCAGGTGCTCAGAGATGCCCTGTTGCTTAATTCTGCTTGGTGTATGTCTGCCCTGAGCCACTATTTTCCACCTGATTCCAGTTAAGGGACCTTGGGGGTTTTAGTAACAAAGCACATCTCAGAAGCCTGAGGTCTGCCCATCCCCGATCCAGAGGGCCACAGGTTCCCCACCCTTGCTAAAAACTGAACTCTGCTCAAGGGTTGTGTCATCTTCCCATGTTTTTACCAAGGTGGTTGTTTTCTCATTTCAATATTTTGGCCTACTTAGCACAGACATCTGAACTTTAGGATACACATCCCAGTCCTAAAAATATGACAGGCGATCAAGCTCCACTGAAATCAGTGGGGTGTGTTTCAGCTAATGTGTTTTGGGACTGGGATATTAGTTCCTAGATTTTGATTGTGTAATTGGAGAAACCTAGCTGAACATCTGACAGGGTTTGCAAGGGCAGGTTTGCTGTGTCCTCTGCTATTTTGCTTTTGGGTGACAGGTCTTCTATAGCTTGCTTCTTCTACATCTAAAAATAGATGGTGTTCTTGATGCTATGAGAGAAGAAGTCTGCAAGACTTCGGGCCATGGATTATTGTCTTGTTTAATATTATTTTTACTTGATCAAATGTAAAAAGTCCAGACGGGAATATCACTTTAGTCCAATTTAACTGCACGTTAGCCTTAAATTAGTCTACTGAATGCATGGAATTTCAATATTTATTTTTGAACTACATAATATAAAGACATGCCATGAAGACACAATTTCTTTACTATTTCAGTGTTTAAATAATGATTTTTTTATGTGATTCTGAATTGATTTATGATTATTTTTCCCTGATGGATGGATGATACCTATGGGTTTCTCTGTGTGGAGCAATCAGGGCAGAGCAGGCTCTTGGCCTCATGTACTTCCTCACTGTTGTCCTGTGACATCCAGCAGAGCGTATAGAAGGTCCAAACTGGGAGATCTTGGCACTTATTTGAACATGGATTCAACTGGATATTGGACTTTCCAGAGAATTATACTTGCCACATTCTGAGTAAGAGAGATCCCGCAGTTATCTGAAGGCAGGGTCTCTTGTACTGGATGTTGTCATTGATATGCGCTGTGGAAGTACATGAGCTTGAGGATTCCTGATCTCATTGTATGAGCAGGGGAGACTGACCATTGTGGGGCTCCACCTTTTCTGTATGAAGCACTCTTTTTCAGAGGGTTCTGTTTAGATTGGTGTTGTCCTATATGACTGGAAAGCTGGCCTTGGCTTTTCCAACTGGGTGGTCTGACCAATGACCTGTGCCCTCCTTCTGGGGTAGGTTACAAGAATTCTGGCAATTGCCTTGATCACAGTTAAGAGGAGCAGGCTCTCTCCCTCTCTTTTACACCCCCCCTCCAATGTTGTTCCTGTTTCAGAGCAGTGTAGGAAGTTTGTTAGAAGATCTCAAACCCTGTTAAAATACTCAGGGGAAGCGTGGTTCTTTTTCTCCCCCCCCCCACTTCCCTTTGTAGTCAGAAATGAGTTAGATGACAGCAGTTGATGTAGTCACCCAGCTATAAAAACTGATCTATTCTGTTAGGCCTATCCAGTGGAATTTTAGGGTGTTTTTAGGATGGTATACTATGTTTTTAATTCAGTTTTATGTATTTTATACTTATTGCTGTTCCCCGCCTCGATCCAAATGGACAGGCGGGTAAGAATTTTTTTGTTTATTATGCTGCTGCTGATACATCCTTAAGAAGGAAACTACTCCCCATCCCCCAGTTGGCAGAGTAACAACCATTTGGATGCTAGTTCCTTGGATGTCCATTTTTTATCTGCTCCTACTACTCAAATGTGAGGACTTTTTTTCAGGAAGAGATCAGCTTTACAATAAAGGAAATTGCTGTTTGGAACCTATTAACAGCAGAGCAGATATCCAAGATTGGGAGATTGCCCCTGTCTATACACACAATCACCCAGTTCAGTGGTTTTGTGACAGGGCTTGACATAGCAGAGGAATGCAAGATAGGAACAATAAAGGCCATCATGATGAATTCTTGCCTTTATGCTGTCAGTCAGGTGAACCCATTTTACTTCTAAATGTCAGCATTTTCAGTACTCGGCACTCTTCTTTGGTCTGCTGAGTTTTTAGTCGATCCTTTGCTGGCCATGGTTAATTAGTGATCCAACACCAAGAACAGTTTTATTAAAAACACTTCTCTGACTGCCTGAAGAAGTGGGAGTGGCACCTTTTTACTGAGACCAAGACAATTGTCAATTGGGCCATTGACTTCTTTTTTCATCCAAGTGCTTACAATGATTTGGGATTGCTTGTCCAACACCCCGGGTCCGTTTTCTTCTAAGCTATACTTATGCAGCTGTGCAGTGAAGCTCTTGAAGAAAGATATGAAAATCGGATTATGCGTCATTAAACCAGCCTCTCTGGGTGTCTTGTCCGTTAGAGCTAATGCTTTGCATGTGTTTCTTGTTTCTTCTTCTTTCCTGGTTTTCCCATGGGGCCCATTTCTCTGTTTTCCAGGCAGTAGCAGCGGCAGTAGTTCAGACTCTACATGCTCTGTCATAGAAAAACCTCTGGACAAATCCTTCACTAGTGAGTGGGAGCTCTTAAGTCATCCAGTCAGACTTTGGCCTGTCCATAACCTGTGCACTCATTGTTTTGATGCTGCATTTTGCTCCCTGCCCCCAACATTGGTTTTGTTCAGAGTGAAATGTGGATCTCTTTCCCTTGCCCCACTAAGCAAAGCATGCTTTTTTCCTTTGCTGTTTCAAACTCGAACGGTGGGTGGGTGGGAATCTATTTGAGGCTCACCTTAGCTCAGGAACGCAAGAAGGCATTCTTAGTATCAATCAAGAAACTATTGTATTGGCAGGAAATAGAGCGGATTTTTACAGTCTTGTTGGTGTTCTATAATATATGAGCATTTTTCTAAATGTGAATAATATTTCTGTAGGATGTTCACAATACATCTGAGAAAGATATTCTGGAAATAAAGCTATACAGAATGCAGAATTCGGTAATCTTTGAGAAGACTGGTTGAAATGTTTGTGCCCAAGCAATATCTGGCTTTAAACTCCTTTGCTGAGCCCAAAGCTTGGTTCATGCAGTGGGGTTCCCATTACCTTCTACAGGGCAGAACATATGTGTGTTGGTATTTCTCATTCTGCATGTCAGGTATTCTCCATGCTCATAGGCCTTATTCACACATAACGTTAACTCGTGTTTTATTTAACCCATTCTTTGTTCCCTTATCCAGGGTTTGTCTGGCAAACAATTGAGAAAATTGTGGGGTTTTTTTTTTTCATTCTTTGGGTTGATTATTCAACTCCTCCATTGCCCACTCCCTTCCTGCATCCCAGATGCCTTTGCGGTATTGCAGATCTGGCATGTAGAGTTGAGTGGAGGTTCAGGTTTTTGTACTGCTCTTGCCTGCCACCCTTGTAGCTTTGCGAAAACCCATGAACAACCCACAGTTCTAGGTTCACATGTAACAACATGTTTAAACAACCCAGAATTCACAATCCGAGAACAAACGCTGGATTCTCTTTCTGGGTTGTTTGTACTTGAAAACCATGGTTTGTTAGAACAACCATGTCCTCACCTCACAATTAACCAGAATTCAACAACCCATTCCATGGGTTAGCATTATGTGTGAACCAGGCCACAGAAGAGAATGAGGAGTCCCTGCATCTGTGGGGCTGGTTGTGTACATTGAACCTGCTAAGTTGCAGCATTCATCTATGTGTCAATGATCTGCATTGTTTCTGGCCGCTGATGAGATGGATCAAGTTCAAGGGGCCTTTATTAGGCACTTTCATTAGTAGTTTGAAACAAATGGGCTTTTCTCTTTCTCTGTGTGTGTCTGCCTCTCTCACCGCTGCTTTAAATCACAATGGAATGTTCTAATTTGAGGAACGCTTCACTGTCTGTGGAATAAGCTCCAGCTTGACATGAGTGTGACATAGATTGGGCCTTCAAATTTCAACCCAATAGGCTTCCCATGTGGTGACATTTGGTTTTCGGTTTTGCATGTTGCATGTTTTCACTGCATTTCTCCCTCTTCCCTTCCCTTTGTGTCCCCTCCTTCTTTTTGGTAGCACCAGGTGAAATGTGCCACTTTACCTCTATGGAAGCATCTGAGTTTCTAGAAACAAATCTGTTTAACAAGCTGCTCAAATTAACTTTGACATCTTATCATGATCTCTCCTCTCTGTGTGATTGGTCATATGAGATGCCAGCAGTTGACTGGCAATTGTAATCAAACACCAAGCAAGCTTAATTGGACATCTGTGACAATTGGCTGCTTCAGATACCCAGGTTTTCTTCTAGGGTAGGACAGGATACTCTTGGAGGTTTCTTAAGGCATGGTCTGTGAGAGGCTTAGAGAAAAGCAAAGCCATCGTGCAATGAACTGAAGATAAATTGCATCCTTCAGTCTAGGATGCTTGCCCTGTTTCAGTATAGAAATGGGGCTGCAATGCTGACATTTAATCTTGCATTTTGGTGTTTTAATTTGCTGATTTTTCTTTTTTCTTTTTCTTTCTTTTTTGTCTGTAGATGCAGATCTTGATGAATGGTTTTACTTATGACCTTGTTTCTTTTGTAAAGCAAATCAAGCAATAATGTGTTTCTTTTTTTCCCTCCCCACTCCCTTCCTCTTTGTGCGTGTGCTGCCTCTCTGCGATTTGTTTGCCTCTTCCTCTTAAAATGCAAGATCAAGCAGGTTGGTGTGTTTGATTTGCACTCCATCTAATACCATTTAAAGGACTTGTTTAAGGTTTCGTTCACACTGCCTAGCTTTTCCCCCTCCCAAATCACACTGGACTTGAGATGCCCAAAACTGTCTTGATAGTGTTAAGCTGATGGATTTGGTGCAGTTACAAACTGAATTGCAATGGGGTGCACTGTTAAGACAAAGATAGTGCAACATTAACCAGATGTAGCTGTGGGAGACAGAGCAAGGGTATGCCGAAGGATTTCCCCTTACTGCAGCAACTAAACCATTGATTATTTTTATCTACAGACTATTTCCTTAGATGTATCTAGATTGCTTAGATGTACCAGAATGTGGTAGGGAGAAAAGAGCAAAATGGGGCAAACAAAGGTGTGATTCCCCCCCCCCCCCATTTCCCCTCTCTAATCTCAGTACAAAGAGATTTCTTTTGATTTTTGCAGGCCTTATTTAGCTTGATCATTTTGCTCTTTTTTCCCTTCCAACATTATATATGTTTTTTTTATTATTCCAATACTATACATAATCTATTTTTTAGTTTTTTTAAAAAACAAACCAGAATTCTTTCAGATACGTGTGGATGGGTTTTTTAAAACAAATGTCCAAATCGCTCTAAATTGGTTCTGTGAAAGAAAATACTTTTGTGTACTGAAGACTAGCACTGTCCACAAAGTTGACATTTAAAAATCAATTAACTCATTCCCTCCATTCAGTTTTTCATATTTCTTTTTTAACTTGCTCTTGTCACTAAATCAGCTAGAGTTCAGCTACATGGCTGGAGGATATCTTGGAAGGCTGAAGCTCCTGGCGTGTCTGCATTACTAAGGGCATTGATAAGATTTGCAGTTGCTTAGCTACCCATCAACGTGCATTTGGTACCAAGAGGGGCCATTAAACTGGTTCCTGCTTGACTCTGTGATGTACATCCTGGGAGCTTCGAAGTTACAGCAGCAACTATGAGCTCTTTAATTCTTGTCACAAGAACTGATCTAGTGTGAAGGCATATCATTCGTATAAAGGGAGAAATTGCATATCCATATGTTTTCAGCATGTTAACATTCTTTTAACTTGCCCTTGGTTCTCCTCAAAGGAAAGAAGAAAGTTTCTCCTGACAAGATGGTGGAGATGCAAGCCAAGATCGATGAAGAACGGAAAGCTCTTGAAACAAAGCTTGATATGGAAGAGGAAGAAAGAAACAAAGCCCGGGCAGAGCTTGAAAAGAGGGAGAAAGACCTGCTTAAAGCACAGTGAGCAGTTCTGAACTTGGAATAAAAGTTGTAATATTCATGGCATTTGTATAGCACTTTCAGGTGTTCCAAGTACTTAACATGTGTTATCTAGTTGTATCCTTAACAATCCTGTAAGGTAGCCTTCCCCAACCTAGTGTCCTCCAGATGTGTTGGAAATGATGGGAGTTGCATTCCAACATATCAGGAGGACACTAGGTTGGGGAAGGCTGCTGAAAGGAAAGTCAATATTATTCTCTGCCCCCCATCCTATGTTGCAGATGGAGGAAGTGAGGCTGAGGGAAAGTGACTTCCCCTAAAATAACCAAGTGAGTTCATGGCAGAGGTGAGATTCGAAATGGGGACTTCCTGAGTCATGGCTTAGACTCTTAGCTCAGTAATAATTAGTACTTGCTGAGATGAAGCTTAGGATATGTACATGTGAGGTTTGGGAGTATTTCAAATATATTTGGGTATTTGGCATATGAAAGTTTTCCACATTGGGGACGGGGCTTCGAGAACAGGGAGTGGGCAAATTGTGGTCCTCCAGATGTTGTTGGACTGCAACTCCCATCATCCCTCCCTATTGGCTATGCTGACTGGAGCTGATTGGGGACTACAGTCCAATAACATCTGACGGTCCACCAGTCCACTACATACACAATCTATGGTAGGCACATGCACATGCAGCCACGCATACTAAAACTTGCACTACTAGACTGATATGGTATGGCTTACAAATCATCATTCTCACAATGCCTGGTGGCTGGTCTCTGACACTTAACCACCAATTGTGGGCATGATGCTTTCTGAGTAAACTCCATACTTCGTCAGTCTGGTAGTGTTACGTTTTCATGAGTGCATGTGCACTCTCAATGTCCCTGTTCTGAGGATCTTTCATACTCCAAAGAGCCCAAATGTCCTTCAAATACTCCCAAACCATACCTGTGCACGTCCCACGCATGCAGTTGCATTCTTCATATTCCCATTGTTCTCTCCCCAAAGAAAGCTCTTTCTCATCCACTCTGCACCACTCTGTACAGACATCCAAGCCACACATTCCAAACATGCATTCCTTGCCTACATACACTTTTCAGATATGTAAAGCATCCCCCGCACCACGAATGTATGCTGGAATTGTTCAAATGTTAGTCCGTTACATGGAAAGTAGTTGGTGATTAATAATGCCTCTGTTGTCTGAAGTTTTTTTCCAGGCTCCCTAGTTTTACAGGAAATGCTGAAGGAAAAAGGGTGCTATGAATAGAAGCAAGGCTTAGAGCCTCCGTCCTTGCATCCTTTGCAAGAGCCTTGTTAGCACACTGACATTGAACAGCACAAGAGTAGAGAAATGGATGGCACTGTCTCCTTGTTGTGAACCAGCAGCCCCTGGTGGATAGGATGAATTGCGGAAAAGTAGGCCCTGTTCAGCCTGGCTCAAGTTGGCAGAGCTTTAGACTTGAATATTCCCATAGTAGCATCCCCCATGCACATGCTATAAGCTAATAAACAAATGTAAGAAACTGCTTAGGACTTCAGGCCTCTCAAGTGAATTTGATATCTGTAGTGTGAGAATCCTGGCTCACAGGAACATAAGTTCTTTCCTCTCTGTTTATCCAGGCAAGAACATCAGTCTCTGCTGGAGAAGTTGTTGGCCTTGGAAAAAAAAGTGATTGTGGGAGGTGTGGACTTGCTAGCAAAAGCAGAGGAGCAGGAGAAGCTTCTAGAGGAATCTAACATGGAGCTTGAGGAACGAAGGAAAAGAGCAGAGCAGCTCCGAAAGGAACTTGAAGAGAAAGAGGTTTGATTCGTCTCTTTGTTGCATTGTGGATTGCTTTGCTACTAAACAGCATTAATTGTGCTCTTCTCTATCTATGTGATAGTTTATGGTCACGTGTGCAGGCAAGGCTGAGGCATATTTAAAATGAGACTTGATGTCTATATGGCACTGCCTAAAGGATTAGAAACATTTCACTTGAGTATGCTAACACATCTGCCTGGGATATGGGTTTCTCTACATGTCTGAAGGTTACTTGTCCATATTAAATAAATAAGCCCTTCTAGAACATTAATTTTACTGGGTGGAATTTAGTGCAAAGGAACCTTTTCCCCTCTGCAGCCCTGGCTCTATTCTGCCAGAGGATAGACTGCAGCCCATAGAGCTGAACCCAAAATTAGCATTTCAGTCAAGATTGTCAATGAGACTTCTTCTTCTTCTTCTTCTTCTTCTTCTTCTTCTTCTTATTATTATTATTATTATTATTATTATTATTATTATTATTATTATTTATATAGCACCATCACTTGCAAAATGCTTCCTTTCCTATTTTGCTAGACCTTGCCAGCTGACACATCTAGATGAGATGAAGGCTTTTAAGCCAAGGAGATAGTGTGGAGACAAAATAGCAGCAAAATGGTGCTCTCTGGCAACAATTAGCATAGGATCCCTACCATACACTTGTTATGTGAATCCTAAACACACATACACACACACACACACACACACACACACATGCGGAATAGCAGCTCTTCACCAGCATGTCAGTTGGACAATTCTGGTTAACCCATTGCATTTTTAATTATTTGTCAACAGCAAGAGCGTTTGGACATTGAGGAAAAATATACCAGCCTCCAAGAGGAAGCTCAAGGGAAGACCAAAAAACTGAAGAAAGTCTGGACAATGCTAATGGCAGCAAAGTCAGAGGTCAGTATCCTAAACTGTTTGAGCTTGTTCCCATGGAAAAGGAATTGAACAGCAATCTTGCAGGTAGATATGCACCTGTACCTGACTCTTGTAAGAAGAAAAGAGGACATCACACACATGTTGGAATAAGAATAAACCACAGAAGGAAATGTATGTGTCCTTGGGGGCGTATGTGTACTTTCCCTATAGATGTTACGGAATCATATAGAACAAATGTGAGGATGGCTACAGAAGCTCACACATACGCTATATCTGTTAATATCTATTAACACTGCACACTTGAATTATTTCCGATCTATACACTTGAATTATTTCCAACATCAATGTGCAAGGTGCTTTACACGAGAGTATAAGAATAATTAAAAAGATTACAGGCTTGAGGGGCTTCAAAGGGCCCTGTGGCGCTGAAGAAGCAACATTTCTGTGACACCATTGTTCATTATGGCCCAATGGTACGATTTTAGTGGTAATGTGGTGCAAACTTGGTGTAGGCTGTCAAGGAGATCAGAGAATAACTTGAACAGTCATTGTAGCTCATCTACTAAATATTCTTCTCATAAAATCCCATATATTTGACCGATTGTGAACCTTGCTTTTAGTATATTGGCAATGAAGGATTCTACATGTGTCCCACCTGGTCACGTTCGCTTGCATGGGTCACACTTTTTGCAGCCTGAAGATACATATAAAGTGCTTAGCGAGGGGGTGTCTACCACATACATGCTTGATCCTTGCCTTCTTGGTGCCTCATGTCAAAAAAGAGTGGTTCTAGCGCTCTGAAGGAAGTAGTTGTGCACCCACTCCCAAGAAGCCTGCTCTGGACCCAGGTGACCAGTTGTACATCCCACCTTCTTGGGAAAGATGCTTGAGCAGGTGGTAGCCAAGTAACACCAGGCACTATTGGATGATAGAGTTATCTAGACCCTATTTACAAAGGGTTCTGGCCTGGATTTGGCACTGAAACTGTTACAGCTACCCTGATTAATGACCTATGGAGGGAGCAACAGGAGCTTATGTCCCTGTTTGTTCTGTTGTTAGTCTTTGTCTGGGATGGAGATAGATGCCAATATTTTATGATGGTAACTAGTAGGCAGATTCCAGAAGCTGATACTGGAGGGTATACTTTTGTGTCCTGGGATTTATAAAAGGTTTTTTTTGTCCTCTGTGCTGTTTAACATCTACATAAAGTTGTTCAGAGACTTGGAGTGAGGTGCCACCAGTTGGCTCTATACATGTCCTTTCCATCAGAATTGGGTCAGATGATGAAAGTGCTGTACTGCAGCCTGGAATCTGTAATGGGCTAGATAATAGCGCTCAATCCAAACAAAACAGAGGGGCTGTTAGTTGGCAGTTTGATGGATCTGGGAGAAGGTGTTTTACCTTAAGAAACAGGTCTATAGTGCGGGGCTGCTGTTAGATCTGTCCCTCACTTTGGATGATCAGGTGGCCTCTGTGGCATGAAGCACCTTTCACTAGCACAGACTAGTACACTAGCTATGGACCCTCCTAGACAATGAAAGCCTAGACAAAGATAAGCTACTGGAATACATTCCATGTGAGGCTACTCTTGAAGATGGTCCAGAAACCTCAACTTGTTCAGGACACAGTGACCGGACACTTGGGTGTTCTGATCATATAACACTCATTTTAAAGTATCTAGTGAGTTTCTAGGCTCAATTCAAGATGCTGGTCTTAATCTTTTAAAGCCTTAAATAGAGGGAAATAGTTTGAAACCAAGATATTTAAAGGACCATCTTCTCCCATACAAATCTGCCTGGAATGTATTGGAGGCCTGACTGTGTTCCCCTGCCAGATGTGGTTAGTGGGAGGCAACAGGCTTTCTGAGTTGTGGTGCCCCATTTTGGAATGGTCTCCTAGGCACCAATGCATCTTTTGTTTAGAAGTCAAGTCTTCTTTGTACTCTGATGCTTTTAGTGGCATGACTTGCTTTTCCTAATATTTAATTGACTTTTCATTGATTCTATTAGCTTTGATGATTGGCTAACTGAAATTTCTGTGGCTGGTATATTTTCTATTACATTGATTTTGTTTCATTTTTATTTATTTCCTGTCTGGTTAAATTTTAATGTTCTCCGCTTATTGTCTCTATTGTCTTGACACTGTTAATTTTTTATTATTTTTGTGATTGGCTTTGGATATTGTTTTAATTGAAAAATGGATAAAAATATTTTAAATACATTTTGGTTTTCCTTTACATTAATGAAATGGATAATAGCCATGGAAGCTTCTGTCATAATAATTTTGTTAGTCTTTACAGTGCCACAAGACTCTCTTGTTTTCTTCACGTTACAGGCAGTTTCATTCGCTTAAAATTACTTCCCAGCAAATGGTTAGCATTATTTATGTATTTGTTTATCAAGTACAAATGTCACTAATCGCTGAAGAACCAAATAGACCAGTGTTGCCGGGATTGCATAAAGTCTAATAGATATGACACAAAAAGAAGAAAGGTTAATGAAGAAGAAGAAAGCAAAGTCATGTAGAGTTTGGGTTTGATCACTTTGAAAACAGCCTACTTACTATAAACCTAAAATGGAAATACTCTCTAGGGAAAAAATGCAAGGCTTTGCTAGAGATGATCGTGATTATCTTTACCAAAAAGTAACATGTTGGGGTAGGGGCGGGGATCATTTAAATATTAAAATTCCTAGTGGAAGATCCTAATTGTAGCTTTTTGATGGTTTGATTCAAATTCATAGATGGCAGATCTGCAACAGGAACATCAGAGAGAAATCGAAGGCTTACTGGAGAACATTCGACAGCTCAGCAGGGAGCTTCGTCTTCAGATGCTCATCATTGACAACTTTATACCTCAGGACTATCAGGTGAAAAACTAGAAGAGCCCCATGCTCATTTGGAGAGATTCATAATAACTCTAGAAAAGGCACCTCTCCTTATAATTTTTTTCACTCTAATAGCCAGTTCTTATAGTGATACTGGCAGTTCCCTTGTAGTAACTTCTCATGCTGTCTTGGAGCAAGGGCTAGATGAAGACATTTTGCTGTGTGAGGTAACACACAAAATGGCACCTTCCCTTTCAATGTATAGAAGGACTGGACTGGCAGTTGAATCTTACTTCAGTACTGGCAATGGGATAGCACTGTATCTGAGTACTGTAGGCTAGCTTAAGGATGAAGGGCAGGCTATGTGACCCACAGAACTCAGTCTGCTCCCCATCCCTCCACATCTTTTGCCTGAGGCAGCTGCCTCATGCTAATGAAAGGGCCAGTCCTGATTTGAAGTCCAGAGGGTAAGTGGGAGGGACTAACAAGGTGGTTACTTCCCACATACTCTCCCTAGACTCAAATAACACTTAGGTAGCATGGGATAGAGCTGTGAGGAAGCAGCAGTCACACAGGTAGTGGCTATAATGGAAGGCTATAATGGAACCTCCTGTCTGAAAGCCAGTATGCCACTGAGTATTACTTACTGAATGTTAGTGAACAGCAGTGGCAGAAGACTCTTGTCATCATGGTTGGGTGCTTCCCAGGTATACTTGGGATGCTAGACTAGATAGACCATTGTTCTGATCCAGCACGACTGCTCTTATGTTCTTATCTCCTGTTTCATAAGGACCGGTCTCAACACATCAGCAATTATTATTATTATTATTATTATTATTATTATTATTATTATTATTTATATAGCACCATCAATGTACATGGTGCTGTACAGATTACACAGTAAATAGCAAGACCCTGCCGCATAGGCTTACAATCTAATAAAGTTGTAGTAAACAATAAGAAGGGAGAGAGAATGCAAACAGGCACAGGGAAGTGTAAACAGGCACCGGGTAGGGTGAAGCTGACAGTATAGGGTCAGAACAAACTCAATATTTAAAAGCTATAGGGAAAAGAAAAGTTTCTAGCTGAGTTTTAAAAGCAGTGATTGAGTTTGTAGTTCTCAAGTGTTCTGGAAGAGCTTTCCAGGCGTAAGGGCAGCAGAAGAAAAAGGACGAAGCCGAGTAAGGGAAGTAGAGGCCCTTGGGCAGGCGAGAAGCATGGCATCAGAGGAGCGGAGAGCACGAGCAGGGCAATAGTGTGAGATGAGAGAGGAGAGATAGGCAGGAGCTAGACAGTGAAAAGCTTTGAAGGTCAACAGGAGAAGTTTATATTGGATTCTGGAGTGAATTGGAAGCCAATGAAGAGATTTCAGAAGTGGAGTGACATGGTCAGAGCGGCGGGCCAAGAAGATGATCTTGGCGGCAGAGTGGTGGACAGAGACCAGCGGACTGATGTGAGACGAAGGAAGGCCAGAGAGAAGAAGGTTGCAGTAGTCCAACCGAGAGATAACCAGTGCGTGAACAAGAGTCTTGGCAGAAGAGACAGACAAAAATGGTCGAATCCTGGCAATATTATACAGGAAGAAACGACAGGATTTAGCTACTGCCTCAATATGAGGAATAAAGGAGAGCGAGGGCATAGACAAGAGGTAATGGGATGTGCAGCAGCAGAGGAACCCATGGAGCACATGAGATACTGCTTGAAACAGCAAGGAAACACATTCCATATAAATGTGAAGAGTCAGGGGTGTCATTCTTATTATGACTGATCTATTCCTTAGCACATAGATCCAGCATATCAACTCAGAGGTCCACCAAAGGGTAAACATGGGGATTTCTGTATTGCTAGATAATTCTTTTGGCCACCAAATCAGCTCTGGGAATCCATATCATTTGATGTTTAGAGAGTATCCAAATAGCAATATCCAGTAGCAATGGGAAGTAGAGATGGTGGGGAAGGGTTCAGCTCACCTGCAAGTGGTTTTGGGAGGTGGTGTGCTAGAAAGAGATTGATGTGGTTCAGAATCTGTCTTGCTTAATGGTGGGGGCCAAAGTCATGAGTTAAAGTATTTTATTTTATATTTTTGCTAATTTCTTTCAAGGAAATGATTGAAAATTATGTTCACTGGAATGAAGATATTGGAGAATGGCAGCTGGTATGTAAGCACAATTGTGATCAGTGGGAATGGTGATGCAAAATCGTTAATTCTGCTTGAAGGGACCCACTCTCTCATGTTCAGTCCCCACCTTAGTTTACTCACACTTCCCGGACTGTATTGCTAGATACAAAAGCAGCAACTGCCAGTTGTGCAATTAATGCTGCCCAGAGTGTTTTAGTTTTTCATTAACCAGTTTAAAATGTGTGGTATTTCCGTTGGATGGAATGACTGCCTCGTACACAAGTATCCCAGTCTGGTCCAGGTTTGCTTGGAAGCAAGTATCCCACTGATTTCAGTGGAACTTATTCCGAAGTAAATGTGCTTGGGATTGCAGTACGGCTTTAATTGCCTAGCTTGTGTCAAGCTAATTGAGAACAAAAACTGCCTCATCATAAGTGGGTGAGATCTCCCATCACTGTGATAAAAAAGAGGCTCTCACACAAGTGTGGTTAGTGATGCAGTATATAATTACCTTTATTAACTTCTTTTTTCCTTTAAGAAATGTGTGGCGTATACTGGAAATAACATGAGAAAACAGACTCCAGTGCCAGATAAAAAAGAAAAAGATGTAAGTGAGTGTTTGCAAATGTAGGCTATTGCACTCCACATTTGTCCAGTTGTCTGCCATTGCCTTTGCAATATGATTTTTCTTTTCAATTTTTACTCTGACCCATGAATGTCAACTCATGATGTCCACTTTTTCCCCATACCCAGCCCTTTGAGGTGGACCTTTCCCATGTATATCTAGCTTACACTGAAGAGAGCTTGAGACAGTCTTTGATGAAACTAGAGAGACCAAGAACTTCAAAAGGAAGATCAAGGCCCAAAACTGGCAGAAGGTTAGAACTGCTGTAAAATATTGTTTTGCTCCCAGCTTGAAACTTAAAAAGGGGTGTTTACATGGTGGCCTATGGTTCAAAGCAAGCAGGAGCAGCACCCCGTACTTTTCAGTGTCAGTAAGAGCTCCATGAATATTCCTGTTGCGTGTAAGGGTCTGATACGGAAGAGATGGGGATGCCCCCGGTTTGTGTGTATACCAGAGCCAAGGGATCCAGATGTGTGTGGTGAACCTCTGTTTTCAATTTCTACTCTGTTTGTGGAAGCAGGGGATGTTTATAGAAGTGGATTGACCTTTCGCAGTCTAACATATGTAGAAAAGGATGTTTGTGAATTGTTTGTTTTTTAATGGAGGCTTTCTCTCTATGTGAAGAAGTCTTGACTTTAAAACTTTCTAATGGAATATTGCTGGCATAAACAATATCAGCTTCTACAACTGCAGATGATGATGATGATGGTTCCCTTCCTCCAAAGGGAGTCCAGTGTGATCATAAAAATGCATCAATTATACATAATTAAAAACATATAAGATTTAAAACATCAGCCATAAAACTTTAACTAACAGCATAAACCACACATACACACAATCTTAAAGCAGTAAAATCTCAGGGCCAAGCTACATTTCAGAAACTCAGGTGAACAAATATGTTTTTACTTGTTGTCTAAACCTCACCAATGTGGGGGGGCAACTGTATCTTTTTATGGAATATTGTATACTTATTAATATATTGCCATGAGTACTGTATGGTAGAAAGAGGGCCTCAGGATTTTTAAAGAGCTGTTTAAAATAGCTAGTCAAGTCAGTGGTACATGTAAAGTTTCTCGTTGATCCCATCAGGTGTCAGTTGAGAGAAGTATTGATGTGGGAGAGAAGCAATTGGCTTGCTTCCATCCAAGGCATCACTTGAACCAAGCCATTTACCCCCATTGTATAGCTGACTATGGCTATGGTGACTTCTCCCATTCTGCTGCTAGAGTCTGCTCTCTGCCTCCACATCCGCGCATGCCATTGATCGCTTACATACCACAGCCATTAAAAAATAATTTATTTAAACTGTTCTGTGAGCGTGACTCACTTTTTCATGCTCCATTGTGATCATGTGCACAGCCTAAAACATGAGCAGCTGGCTTTCCTCCTGGAATCACCTGGGTTTGTACTAGTTTTTGTTACTTCGCATGTGTACCTTTGATGTCAAAAGCATTCATTTGTGAACATTCTCCTTTCCCAACAGAAAACGGTCTGCAAAATCAGGAGCTGTGATTGAATCATTGCTGCAGTAGACTAAAACAGTGGTGGAATTGCAATAAAGATTGGTGTGTGTCATAATGCTTGGCCAAAATATGGAGATTCGTCTTTCTGGAGATCACAGGAGAGTTTGCTGTATTGCTGATCCAGAAGTAGCCATAAAGGCCTGTGCAGTTGCAACAACAAGAAAATACATTTGTTTTCCTTGATTTGCCATTATGTTTCCTGTTATACTAATGTAATATGTTCAGTCTAAAGTACGTGGTAATTGTAAACTTGTCAATGTTACTAATGCTGGTTCAGGCACTGTACAGTGGGAAGCTATTTAGGATATCCTGTGTTTTAAAATGACATGTTTAGAATGGAAGGGATGTGCTGTGTGAGCGTGTCTAAATTTTAAACAGATGGTAAGTAGACAACCACAACGCCATATCCCAATACACTGGTTTTGCTTTGTGCATTGTTGTTTGCCACTCACATTGTTCTGCGTTTGCACTGTTGCATACTTTCTTTTCTTTTTTTAAGCAGGGGTAGCTACTCAGCCTTGAAACCCTCTAAATCCCCTTCTGTCTTAAGCATCCACTACCATACCTATTCAAATAACTTACAATTCCTTTAGCATGCACATGATATAGGTAGACTTAACGTTGTTATAAAAGAAGGATGGTTGCAAACCTAAGTGGTGGTGGGCTTGCCCTGGGGTCTGGAAGGCAAGGGTAAGGAATCCTTGGGATTAAAACTGCAGCAAGTATTCTACTGCAAATGGGCCATGCTTGACTATGGGAACAATCCCCTTAAACACTGCTGTTCATCTTTATTGGGGTTTACAAAGTTTTCATTGAAGTTATAGATGAGACGTGCTAGGCAGCCAGCGCCTGTGGTCCTCTTGTTCTGGGGGGAAAAGGCTATTCAGGTTACCTGTCGGCTGCAGGCAAGATTCCAGAGTGGGAAGCCATGTTGCAGACAAGAATGCTTTTTGGGGTAGGGCAAGAGAGAAATTTGATCACCACTTGGCCCCTGGACTGTATTTTCAAGAATATTGATGAAGAGCTCTGCTGGGGATGCTTTAAGGGCTGTTTCACACAGAGAGAGAAGCTATGCAAGTATTTTCTCTGGAAGGAGAGGTGTTTACTTGCAGTGAGCATTGGACATCATTAACGGCTTCTGCATCTTGTGGGTCTTGTTCCAGTACTTATCGCAGTAACTCACACCTCTTCTTCCCCCTATTTCATCCCACCTCTAGTTTGATTAGACCTGAAAAAGTGTAATTTCTCTGTCTCTTTCTGACTGTTAACCTATTGCCCCCTTAAAGTAGTTCTTTGTCACTCTCTATGAAAACAGTTATTGTTAAAAACTTTGTCTGTTACAATCAAAAATTGTATTGCCTTTGAGACTTGAAAAGTGAAATGCTATGCTATTCTAGAAGAAGCTGATGTAGATAGTTTTAAAAGACATCTCATTTTTAAAATAAACTGCTTGGTTCTAGGTCAAATGAGTTTGTGGGTAGAATATGTGAGCCTGGAAATGTATTAGAAATTACCTTGGTTATGCATTCCTCACAGTGTTTCAGTGGAGGAAAAGTAGAAAGCTCCCCATAATGTCAAGAACTACTCCATCTTTGCTGAACCAGGGATTGATTTGTAGAGCACTGAGGCAAAGGGGTTCACTTGTATGAGCAGCTTGGGACATTGCTACCCTCTCTCTAGCAGTTCCTGTTTCATTTAAAGGAAATATGAGCTCTTTCTTGTTCATTCCATATATTTAATTGGCATCAGCTTATCTTTCAGATAGAATTTCTTATTTATGATGTTATACAGCTACCGCACACAGAGTATTGTGATAATATTGCTTTTATTAGGTTGTTGGATGGTGAAGGTTGTTAGATGTATCTGTTATTGAATGTATTTTTAAAGTCTAATTTTAAAATGACACTTCATCTGCAACATGTGTTTTAAAAAGTTCGGATGGCTGCTGTGAAATGCTCTAAACAAAAGGAGAATTTTGATTATACTTTGGTAAAAAGGACTTACAATTGACTGCTGTTGAGTCTTACTAATTGCACCAAATTGCTATGAGCCATATTGTTTTATTGTTAAAACTGCTATAACAATTGCAGCTAAATGTCAGCTGAAGAGAAATGGATTTTGAATATGGAACAGATACTTGGGTAGAGCAAGAAAGATGAAGTTGGAGGAAGAACAGCTTTATGTTCATAGTTTGGTCCAAACAAGAAAATTGAGTTGTCCTATGAACTGTGCTGTGGTGGTTGTACATACAATTCTTAGTCAAATTATGTCTTTGAATATGGTGGCTTTTTAAAAAAAGAATTCTGTACATATTTATAATTAGCTCACAAAAACATTACTACATTACCTGAACTTATAGCTATTGTGTCACTGATCTGAATATTCCATTTTCAGTAACTTCTCTAAGGAGTTAAAAAGGCCTCTTTTTAACTATGATATGCTCCATAGTGCAAGGCATAGTGGTATTTATAAGGAGCTAGAAGTGAGGAAGAATCGATATTAGCACCGCATCAGTGCTGCTTTTCTGATCAGTGCAGTATTGTACCTGTAACTGTCAACGGGCAAAGTCTCCGCCTAAATGTCCACCTAGTGTCTCCATGCAGAATTGTGTCACATGAGGCACACTAAACATACAGCTTGTGCTAAAATACCCTAATTTTATAATTCTGCATCAGCTTTATGAAGAAATGTTCTCTAACAATTAGCCAAAGGAAATGCCAATGCATGCATTGTCCTTTGATTGCTACTGGAATAATTAGCTACAAGCTTATCTTTTTCCAATGGCTTTGCTGTTGGAGAGTTACAATCCCTGCTTGTTAAGAGGTGGCAAACTTTACAGATTTCCCCACTCCAGATTACATTCAATGAGAACCTGGCAGACATGGTGGTTCACTTTTTAAATGTCAGAACACTTGGCTTAGTTATAGGCAGCATATTATACAGTTTGTTGTTGATTTCTTTACCTAGGCCAGTTATTTAGCCTTAAACCCCAAACGATAACATGCTGGATAATAAATCCAAATAATAAATCGAAAACCGCATTCTGGATTAGGCACAGCCTTGGCACCCACTGGGACTTTTCCAAGAAGAGAAGAAATAGATTCAACAGTCCCCGCTCCACTATTATACTAGCCATGGCAGGCTACACGTAATGAGATGGCTGTGGTGATCTGTGCTGTAATTGGCCACAGTTTAATGCAATGTTCAAAATGTCTCTCCGTTTCCTGCTTTAACCACATCTTTTCCTTCTAATTTAATTTACATTCTGCCTGAAATCCTTGTGGTCTAATTGTCTTTTCATAGCTTTAACCATCACTGCTGGATAGAATAGTCTGCCTCCTGGCTAGGTGAACAAAGGCGTAAGACTTAGGTTGTCCACACTGCCACATCCCAGCACAGTCATATATTTATTCAGGAAACATGGCCTAAGCCTCTATTTTTCCTTTTGGTTTTTTTTACTGCAACATCTTAAACTAATTGCGTATGTCATACTTCGTTTTTAAATATCTTCCCTAGTTCCTGAATTACAAGAAAAGAAGAAAAAATGCCTCTCTGTGTGCCTTTGGCGTTAATTACATTTTAAATTATAGCAGTTAATTACTGGTCCATGCCATCAATTCTGTAAATAAGGATGAGGGGGGTGGGGAAGATGTACAATTTATCCCTATTTATTGTTTTGCTAACTTCTTAGTTAACATTTCTGGTTGGTGGTTTTGTGTACAAAGTGATTCCTTATGTTGTATATAGTGGTACGATGTCTCAAGACTGAGCATGTTGATGCCAAGAAATAAACATCTTGGATTCCCAACGTATTGGTTTTCTCTCTCTGCGTTCCAATCAGCATTACATGAGTGGACGTCCCCTTGCCCTCCTGCCCCCGGCACCCTCACATGTCTCCCATATCTGCTTCAGAGTATCCCCCAACTCTTCAGACCAGATGTGTTGTAGGTGGAGAGAAGGGAATCGGTTTTGCCAGTGCTTTTCATTCTACTGATGGGTGGACGGCATTGGATACAATTTCTTTTTGTGTTTAATTCTGCTCCTGGTTTCCCTCTTGAAAAAAATATTGCGGTGATCACTTTGGGGGACGTAGCAGAAGTCACTTGCTAAATATTAATGCTAAACCAGTGTGCTCTATCTACATTGCAGTAGGCTGAAGGATTTTGCGGTGGCAGTAACTGAAGCCTCTCACATGAATTGGCTGAGTGGATGTGATAGAATGTTCTGAATATTATAGCTGCTGAACAGATTCCTTGATTGCAATATTTTGCTGCAGGTTCTAAAACTCACTGTGAATACAGCTACACTTGCTATGTGAGTAAGAGCAATATCTTGGGGTTCTATGAGTTTGTTGTGAAACTGGAATTTCAACACTGTTTTACAAATGACTAGATTCAAGTGTTTTGGGGATACATAAAAATCCAGGAAATACAGTTCAAGAGAGTGTGGCTAAAGATTTTATTTTGTGTTTGGCAACTGAAACATTGTTTATACTTTCACTATCAGTTTACTATAAAAACAAAAGATATCCATGTAAACTTAAATATATTATTTCACTTGGAATACAGTTCCATACTAAATCAGGAAAGTTGTCAGAAACAATAACCTTGAGGATGAGGTAACAAGCAGAAAACATATCAACAATAACCAAGAACTTTAAATAATACAAATTTAAATATTAAATACTGGCCATATCATTCTTGGAGTTATTGGTTTTTAGAGGGAAACCTCTTCAAGATGCTTCTGGCTTTAATGCATCACTACATTTAAGAACAGGTTTGCTCTCTGATCCAGAAAATATTTAGAATATATAATATCATCCCCCATCTTTATAGATGGATGCAGACAAGCATTTCACCACACAGATGTGGTAAAGTTTTCTTTAAGTCTTGAGAAAACAATCCAGACAGCTGCTTTACCAAGTAGTCACAGGCATACACCATAGTAAGGGGCCACTTAGTAAAAAAGTAATTTGTATCCACCCTATATTACAAATGATTAAAGAAAAAGCAATGAAGAGGAGAAATCAAATACTAAAATATGGTTTCTTTTTGAAAGTAAGGACACGGTTGCAGTGGAGACTGAATGTTAGAAAGCACTTCAGTAGTACCACATATCAAACAAAACACCCTGAGTATTTGGCTTGCTAGGCTCCTTTGGAACTGCGGAATTGGAGGTAGTATTGCCATCTTGTACAATATTTGCTATATACTTTTCACCGCTGATTTAACCTGCCTGCTCTATTGGTTCCAAAATGGAAGTCTCATGCAAATTTTGCTGAGCCAAAAACACACACACAAAAACTTGACAGAAACAATAACCTTGAGGATGAGGTAACAAACAGAAAGTGTATCAACAATTAATATAACCAAGAACTTTAAATAATGTAAATTTAAATATTATATACCGGCCATGTAATTCTTACAGTTAGTCTCTCTTTTGCTATATCAAACCAACCTGACTTGGGAAGAATGGATCCTTTATTCTCACGGTGGTTTATCTCCTGTAGTTTTAGGAGATGTCAAGATGCCTTGTTCTAGTTACACCTTTTCTCTAATTCCAATGTTGGATTAGTGCTTCAGACCACAATGCTTACGCACAGCAGCAGTCTGCAAATGCATGACTGTGTTCAAGCTGCTCTGAACTCTGCTGGGAGCAGGTTAGAATAAATTTAGAAGGGGGAGCAAGCTCATAAAGTATGAAAAGCACCTGTATCTTTTGCAAGACGGGATGCATTTTTATCCGTTGCCCGTGAAAAAGGCATTTCAGGAATACTTGCTGGATGGATCATAGATGAATGGGTGAATAACATGCTATGTGATCTAGCATGCATATTCCTACACATGATCCATCTGATATAAAAGAGGGTTGGGCAAGGCATGTACGTGTTAGAATGTATAGGCAGAAATTAGTTGATCTCTACCTATTATATGGGTTGTATCCAGTGTTAGTTCCACTTACAGTAAACTCAAAATGAATGAGATTTAAGTTAGATTAACTTTGGATACAACCTCGTATCTATATTTAATTACTATTGCAGCTAAGTTAATTGCTACATTTCCTCCTTGGACAGCATAAGTTAAGAATAACAAACATGAATGGGGTCTTTAGAAACATGTCCAGTGCCATATTTTCTCTGATAAAATCTCTTTTCCTTATTGGTTTGTACATTTGTTATAAAATCTTTGGAGATATTCCCTTAGTTTGGGGCAGAACTCCTTCACGGTAGTGCGATCAGCTGACAAACTGCAGTTGGCCTTTAAAAAGAAGAAAAATGAGAGATCTGAAATTTTTGTGTAGCTCCAACAGTACCCTGTAAAATCAGCTGAAAATGATAGTGTAGCCAATATTCCCCCATTTTAAGTGTTATCCTATGCTTAGGGAGGCCCCATTTTCTTTCAAAGAACACACATACAAGATCAGATTTATTTCACGGAAGCAATGAAGCACCTCAGACATGAAGGTTGGTCACAAACTGCTTCACCCTAGTACAGAGAAAATGAGTCATGCAGAAATAAGCTTCTGAAGGCAGCTCAGCCGAACTGGGTTGGTAAAAGCCAGCTGAAGTAGGAAAGAACTCTATCCCACATCCCAGTTTGTGTGTAGTTACCTCATGCACATCTAGTGAGGGCAGGCAGCCTGTTGTGACTCAAAAGTTTCTGGATCAGGTCAGCTAACTATAATTACGATTACAGCGCCATTTCAATTACAGCTGGAGCATGACTGGGAAAGCAAACCTGGCTGATATTCATATTCACAATTCAAATTTCAGATTTCTGAAAATCTGAAAAAATGTGATGGAGTTTAGGAATTACAAGATTTGCAACATGAAACTGGAATGTTCAGTCCCAGCCGCCTGCATTCTGTTTCAGCCCTCAAAAATAAAATGTATGCTACAAACCAGCCCTTCCCCAACTTGGTGCCAGTCAGATATTTTATTTATTTATTTACTTACTGCATGTTTTAGACTCCAACTCCCACAGCCCAGCCAGCATTTATTTTTTAAACCGATAGATGATGAGAGCTGAGACAGAAATTTGAAATTTTCACTACCATTGAAATTAATTATTGGTAGCATCCTCCAATGTGTAAAAAAAATAAGTGGTTGATAAGATAGCTACTAATTGTTTGTACATTACAAAAAGAGAAAGGGAGCTTTTTTATTTGAAAAAAGGATTTCCTCTAATACTTGTCGTTGTAAATCTAAAATGTTTTAAAAACTTACAATGAAAAATAATATTGCAAGCCACAGTGGGGGAATCACTGAATCATAAGGCTGATTTTCATTTTAGCTTTAGACTGCAATTCTAAATACACTTAATTAGGAGTAAATTCCATTGAAAGTGGGATTTTCATCTGGGTAAATATGCATTTGATTGTGCTGCATATGACAAGAATAAAATCCACAACAGGTATTGATAGCATGTAAATATTCCTGACATAAAAGTTCAAGTATGTGTATGTGTTAGCTTTCTTAACATATAGCTGCTTTTAATTAGAATACTCACAGGTTCTTTCGGAAAGTATGAAGTTTTATTGATAATTGGTGAGGTAATATTTTTACATGTATTGCCGAGTTCCTTCAGAGCCGAGTTAATTTGGCAGATTATGTCATAGTAGGTAGAACACTGTTAAAAACAGAAATTGAATACAAAGTGATAATTTCAACATGTTGAACACAGGATTCATACAGCTTCCTCATCCGAGTCGATGATTTTGTGTTAAACCATCTCCAGGGTAATGACTCATTGTATATCAATCTATTTTTTTTTTATTTGCTCTCTAGGAAAAGCATTATAGAGTTTTAAACTATGCCAGGTATGTGCACTTACGAATGTATGTCATTATATTTCTAGATAATGGCCTTGTTCAGACAACACACTAAACCATGATGATTAAGCATTTTGAGCTAACCATGATAGCTTAGCATCTCATGTGAACAGTGTTTTTTGTAACCATGGTGGCTACATAACCACGATTTAAACACACTATCCACTTGCTGCAAAAGGGTTAGCAGCCTAATCATGACTTAGCGTGTTGTCTGAACAGGCCTAATATATATATAAAAAATTAAACTCTTTAGAATAAGCAAGTATTCATCTAGTGAAATTACATGAAATGATAACAATTGAGAATGCTATCTGTCTTCAAACAAATATAAAGGAGTAATTCTACTAAAAAAAAAAGGTTTGACATCTGTTAGGAATGCTCAGGATTTTATTTTCTTTTATTTAAAAAGCTGCTTCTTTCCAGAGAGTTATGTTAGGAGACTTAGCATGCTGTAATATTGATTTTGAAAAGATGGCAACCATAGACCAAGACTTTATTTTTGCCCATTAATTTTTAGTTGGAGAATCAAGAATAACATAATTGAACCAGAAGTCTTCTGGATGTGGTAGATGAAAGATGCATTGTGTCCCCTTCAGATCTCTCTGGAATAACATAGGCCTTCTTTCTGCTCCTCTGCCATACCTGTCATAGCAGTAGATGTTTGACTAGTATGCAAAAAACAAAAAGGCATAAAATATTCCTTAACAAAATTGTGCTTCCCAAAATTGAAATAAGGCGAGTGGAAAACGTTTATGTAACTTGCTAATATGGACAATAATCTGTGGAGAGGGTCTAAGTCAAGACGTAC
Organism: Elgaria multicarinata webbii; assembly: GCF_023053635.1. Classification (NCBI taxonomy): domain Eukaryota; kingdom Metazoa; phylum Chordata; class Lepidosauria; order Squamata; family Anguidae; genus Elgaria; species Elgaria multicarinata. The sequence continues at coordinate 79,938,588 of NC_086173.1, forward strand.
GTTTTGTGAAACACTTGTGAATTTTTACTGTGCAAATAAATTTCAAAGCAAAGAACATTGAGTGGTTGATGCCAACTCTTACCAATGTTGTAAAAATGTTGCTGTAGCTGACATTTTTAAATTACTGAAAAGTTTCCCAGTGCCAGCATTTTCATGTAAAAAAATCAAGAGAATTCAGCATTCTCAACGAAACATACGAGGCCTTAGATTTATTTCAATAATAGATGTTTTACATATGCTGGCCCCTGAATATTGTTTCAAACGGAATACTCACGAGGTTTGTATAGTTCTTTTCCACAATGAATCCCAACTTGATTTCTCTTATTCTCTCAATCCCGCATGGCTCATCCTGTGGAGAGGAAAGTGATAATCAGAGAAGGAAAGAGTCTTTTGCGTGCTGTAAATGAAAGCCTGGTCTGGTGAAACACTGCTGCCATTTCATTCAATTTTGAGGCCCTTAAAATAATTTGTACAATATCCTAGGGTATTCTTTTGCATCACTGCAGTTCCCACGATGCCAATGCGGTGAGACAAAAAGGCAATAGATAAGGATGACCTTTGTTTACATTTGCTGTGAGTGAGAAGCCTGACCTAATGGAATACCATGCATTCTAACATCTCTAGCGCCAGTCTCCTTTTATCCAGTTATGTGGCCTTTAAAATAATAGAATATTCTAGGGTATTCCCATCCTTTGAATGTATGCTTTGTTCCCAGGACATGCATCCACCTGTGACAGTGTGACAGGGCATCCTTATCTCTGTACATCCGGGAAAGCAATGCCAACAGGGCAGTCCTAGGTCATTCAGCAAAGCAGAAGCAAAGCAGACGTGGCAAGTGGGCGGGAGGCAGTGTGCTCAGACCCGACATCCCATGATTTAAATAACCCAGGGGTGGTTGTTACGTACAAACTGGGCCTAACCATGAGTAAGTCTTGATCCAACCCAATGGCAACAAACAGCAGGGAATGACTTTTACCATCATGCCCTATTTGGAGGGCTTGCCAGAGTTATTTGTCTGGCCACTGTTGGGAACAAAGGAGCACCATAAAAAAATAATAAATATAGGTTTTGCATGCTGGCATTAGTGAAATGAACACATTTGCTCTCATATAGCAGCCTAATTCTGTACGTGGGAACAAACTTTAACAGACAGACTTTAACATCCCCCAAAGCCTCCTGCATGAGGAAATATCCAGCAAAGGGATATCCCAGTAGGTGGCCCCATGAGCCCCAAGATGTGCACTAGAGTGAAGCCATGGACTGAGCATCGTGCATGCAGCCTCCTGCTGCTTCCACATAGCTCTGGATTCTCTAGGTCTCGGAGTATAGGTGATTTATGCAGATACAGATATATATATAAATAATTTTCTCTGCTCATTACAAAACTGAAATTATATGTATATGTATAAACAAAAAAATACAAAAATAACAATGTAAATTAAAGATATCAACATCTTTCTTAAGGTGTTCCTAATCCATCCTATATTATTATTATTATTATTATTATTTATTTATTTATTTATTTATTTATTTATTTATATAGCACCATCAATGTACATGGTGCTGTACAGAGTAAAACAGTAAATAGCAAGGCCCTGCCGCATAGGCTTACAATCTAATAAAATCATAGTAAAACAATAAGGAGGGGAAGAGACTGCCAACAGGCACAGGGTAGGGTAAGCAGGCACAGGGTAGGGTAAAACTAACAGTATAAAGTCCGCACAACATCAAGTTTTAAAAGCTTTAGGAAAAAGAAAAGTTTTTAGTTGAGCTTTAAAAGCTGCGATTGAACTTGTAGTTCTCAAATGTTCTGGAAGAGCGTTCCAGGCGTAAGGGGCAGCAGAAGAAAATGGACGAAGCCGAGCAAGGGAAGTAGAGGCCCTTGGGCAGGCGAGAAACATGGCATCAGAGGAGCGAAGAGCACGAGCGGGGCAATAGTGTGAGATGAGAGAGGAGAGATAGGAAGGAGCTAGACCGTGAAAAGCTTTGAAGGTTAACAGGAGAAGTTTATATTGGATTCTGAAGTGAATTGGAAGCCAATGAAGAGATTTCAGAAGCGGAGTAACATGGTCAGAGCGGCGAGCCAAGAAGATGATCTTTGCGGCAGAGTGGTGAACAGAAACCAACGGACTGATGTGAGAAGAAGGAAGGCCAGAGAGAAGAAGGTTGCAGTAGTCCAACCGTGAAATAACCAGCGCATGAACAAGTGTCTTGGCAGAAGAGACAGACAAAAATGATCGAATCCTGGCAATATTATACAGGAAAAAACGACAAGATTTAGCTACTGCCTCAATATGAGGAATAAAGGAGAGCGAGGAGTCAAATATAAAGCCAAGGCTACGAGCTTCCTTGACCGGAGTAAGCGTAACATCATTGACAGTAAGAGAGAATGAGAGATACATTTATTTACTTCTTTTAGGGGTGGAATCCTTAAAGTGGCACAGAAATGTTTTGGAAATGCTTATGTCCCTATCCAAAGCCAAATTTTTCAAAGAGATTTAAGATGTAATCCTATGGTCCCCGGGTGTGTGACCCAGTCACCATTGCTAGATCAGAGCGCCATGTCTGTGGGTGGTGAGGGAGATCTGCCCTTGGAGGAAAACTTCCAATGGCTGGAGAACCCTCCATAAAATTGTTACTTTGAATGGCATCTCCAGTTCTCCATTCATTATTTTCCTGGTGGGTTCTCTTACTCATGCTCTTTATTTCCCCATATGAATGATGATGTTGATTTTTACCATTCATTCAAAAATAAAAAATTCAGCCAACTTAATATGGGTGTTTTGAAATTAAACACACACACACACACACACACACACACTAATTTCATCTGCATTAATTCATGCAAACAGATATAATTTCAACATCTTCTAGAATTAACAATAATCTTCCTCTTTTTCTTAATAAGTAATATCACTTTATTTTTTGAAAATATGACTATTACATGAGTTAACATAATTCCTAAATACTGGATCACTTCCTTTTAAAAGGATACAATACTGGATTACAATACAAATATAATATTTTATTATATTTTTGCCTTTTATGGTATCAATTTTTGTGAACCTCCCAGAGGTTATTGTACATTGTGACACACACACACACACACACACACGTACGTAAATTTGTACTTGGCAGGAAACAAATTATTAATTTTATGTAATTTTGACTGGGTCAGATGACACGATAACCAACGGTAGCCTAAATAGTCAACGGTTAGTTAAATAGTCAACGGTTAGTTAAATAGACAACGGTTATTGTGTTGTCTTTTGAGACTTTTTCAAACCACAGTTGGTTATTCAGCCAAAACAACCAACTCTGTGCAGAGTTGATTATTTGAACAACTGTTGGTTATCATATTGTGTGTCAGGCACCATTGACTATTTTGTCGCATAGTTAGTTATTTTCAGTGACTACAGAGTCCCCTGACAAGAGTGACCAAAGCGGTGGCTGCCACGCTAATCCAGTTGGCAGACCTTGCAATGGCTGATGGGTTACCAGTGGGGGGAGAGAGGGCGGGGATGTGTCAATCAAACACACTATTAACTAATCGATAACTCGACTCTGGCCTTAATCCACACCATCGTTGATTATAATCATGTCACGTGGGGAGTACCCCCTCAATTATCAACTGTGAAGTTGACTATTAACCCACCATTGACTACTGTTTTGTCTGAACACATCCATTGTACAATATGTTATTAGTCATATTGAGATTTCCTTAAAATTTAGCCTCTATGGTATCAAGGATGGAAAATTTTCTATTTAATGTTTGGAACACCTGTTGTACCATTGAACTGCTGCGCAGACTTAATTGTGAAACCTGCAACTTTCAGTGGCCTTCTTGATTTTACTGTTGGCTAACAGCTGAGATTACTATGGGGTTTTCTTACAGTCTCATTGTTCGAAGAGCATATTCTCAAATCAGCAGTAGTGATTCTTGCTCATACAGATATTTATGATAACTTTATGAAATGTTGGCCCTTTCATCTACAAATATGAGACAGCAAATTCCCAATTTATGCCCTCAGAATCACAGATTTTAATCCTAAAATGAGCAGCATTAAACACTGAATTAGAAACAGGAAGGCTCTGATGACCCTCAGTATTGAAAAATATGAACAGATTTTGCTTAATAATTATATTGCACAATTTAATAGTGCCTTACCTTTTACAAGTGTACATTTAAAAAATCCATTTTTTCTCTTTCAATACACCTATTATCACATGCATAAGATCTCATATTAAATAGCATAATACCTCTTACTCAACTAATTATTGTGATTGTTAAGCAAGCAATACATTGACAACAACATATAATAACATGAAAAAATAAATAAAGAGCTTAGACTTACCTTCAGTGTATTACATGTACTATTTGTAATCTTGGTCAAGTATAGTACATTTCTTTTGAATTTGTCCTTTGCTGGAAATGGAGTTGTATAAATAATTTCAACCAAAAAGCAGACTGCAAAGATTGCTTTCAAAAACATGTTCATGTTCTTTTGATTGTTAGCAACTATGATCCCTACTGCTGTTAGTTCATTTGCAACCTGATTATTTATATCATGCACCAGAGGAAAAAGATAAGTACCTGACGGTGTGGTTTCCCTCACCCTGAAAATCAAAAACCACACACCATCCTAATGATTAAGTGGAAAGTAATTGTCATAAAAAGGGGGAGATTTTGGTATAAATCTGATTTCTGATTTTTCTTTGGGCTTAAAGCACAATTTTAATGGGATACTGGGAGGAGGAAGAGAAGGAGAAGGAGAAGGAGGAGTTGTTCATGTGGACACTACCACTACCACTACCACTACTCACCTGTTAGCCTGCCACTGCTCTGCCAACTACTTGTACTTGTCAGGACAGCACCTGGCAACTTCAGGCAAAGTTAAAACTATTTTAGAAACTCAGAACTGAGTTTGATGATCTCAACGGACAGATCTAGGCATATAAATCTGTACATACAAGCACAGGCATTCATATGATATAGCTACATGCTTGTAATGTGTGAATACAAGTCTTTCTGCTTTCTGCCTCTTGTGGAAGTATTCTAACAATGTCGATACCCTAGTGAGTAAATGGGTGAGTTTGTACCATACAATAACAACCCACCCTGTGAAATAAGCCATGCAGTGTGGGTTGTACAGTGGGCCTGACAGACGATCAAGCTTACTGTGGGTTGTTGTTCTCCTCTTTCCCCCTTAGTCTTCCAGCCAACTCCAGGACCTATCCCAGAAGACTTGGCAGAAGAACCCGACTTGTCTGCCATCAAGTCTCCCTCCCCGCTCTGATCACAGCACCAGTCGCATCCAGCGCTTTGCATTTTTACCTTTTTGTCCCGTGACAATTGTGCAAAATGAAGCCAAAAATTTTTTTTCTGCCCCAGGAGTGTGTGCACGTGTCTTTGTAATTTTTTAAAAAAACATTTTGCGTGGAGGGGGTGATCAATTTTTCACCATTGTGGAGGTACACAACTATGCACTATTTATAGTTGTGTCAAACCATTTATAGCCTTGCTTATGTTTATTGCCTTGTATGTTTCAGCTCTCAGTGGGAACAAGGTGTAGTAGGGAACATATAAGGTACTTCCCAAGATGGGCCCACATATCCACTAGTTTGACAGCCTTTGACAGCTGACAGGCTGAGGGTAAAGGGGACCAGACTGGCACCTTAGCAAAGTTATCCTTGGGTTTTAAAGTTTGGAATTTAGTCTTGGGTGGCTCCCTTTCGATTCCACCCCTCCGTGATTCTCCCCCAGGTGGTTTTAAGTGTGATCTAGAGTCCACCCCATTCTCAGAGTTCCCCTTTTACTTCAAATTGTGTTCAGTTGAATTTACTGAGCACAACTTTAGTGGAAGCAGAATCAGGGAAATGAAGATATTGGAGACCTCACATCAAAATGATACATTTGTTTATGGAACACATATACACAGACTTGGCATCAGCATCTGGCATAATGGGGCATTTGCCAAGGCATGTACACCCAGCAAGTAGAGGGGCCACTTATGCTTCACCAACAAAACAGGATGCAGATTTACATGAATGTGCTAATGTATATGTGTTGATGCAAATATAGAAATAATTACTATAATTTAAATAGAAATATCATACATCTAACCATATTCGGGAAGACGATGACCAGGGGACCAGTGTGCCTGCTCAGTCTGATGCTCAGGGACTGTGTGGACGGGCAGCTTCAAGACCCTTACTCTCTCGTGTTTTGGTCCTTTACCTTTTAAGTGGACTTGGACTGGACAACTGTTGAAACAGAGGGTGCCTTCCAATAAAGGACTGTCCCCTGATAACCAATCAGCAGTACTAGGGTACACTAAGGGCAGCCTGCCCTGGGTCTCCCAAAATCTGGAGCAAAGCCTGAAACCGGGAGTTATTTATTTGTCCATTTTTATCCTCTTCTCGGCCATTGCTGTCAGCGGTCACATTGAAAGAAAAAGATAATGCCAAAACAATCAGAGTGCAAACAATAAAACAATATATCAGGGTCAGATTCAAAACAGAGCTGGCTTTAAAACAGCACTTTAGGGAGCAATTCTATGCAGGTTTGGACAGTCCTACAACTCCCAGCATGCCTCAGCCAACATGGAGCATGCTGAGAATTGTAGGACTTTTTCTGTATAACCATGCATAGGATTGTGCCCTTACTGTTAAAAGACTTGCTTGAAGAGAGAAGTTTTGGCAGTTAGTTTAAAAGGACCAATCTCGGTGGTTCTCTGGGGTTTCAAGTAGGAGGTGCCAGATGTTTGCATGCAAAACATGTGGTCTGCCATCTGTCATACTGAACTTAGTAATTGAATACTTTGTGGTAACTTATTATCAGGTTGACAGCCTGTTAGATGATGGATTGTTAGATGATGGGGCTGCAAAGAAGTTTGCATTCCCTAGTTCTCAAAGAATGGGAATATATGAAAGAAGATAGTCTTTCAAGTATCCGGGGTCAATATCCTAGTTCCAGGCTATAAAATCCTTTAAAGGTGAGCTCCAGCACTGCTCTGAATTTAGGCTGTAAACAAATCAGCAACTAGTGGAGCTCATATGACTGTTAGAGCAGTACAACAATGGAACCAATGACCTAGGGAGGTTGTGGGCTCTCCCACACTAGAGGCTTTCAAGAGGCAGCTGGACAACCACCTGTCAGGGATGCTTTAAGGTAGATTCCTGCATTGAGCAGGGGGTTGGACATGATGGCCTTCCAGCTCTACTGTTCTATGATTCTATATCAGAACATATACTGGTTCTTCTTCTGTTCTTATGCAAAATGTGGCTGCCAGAATTTTAACTGGTACAGCCAGATAGAATCCCATTACACCAATTCATCAAGAGTTACACTGACTTGCTATTGCGTTCTTAGTCCAAAGCAAAGCACTGGCTCTTACCTTTAGAGCTCCAAATTGCTTGGAACCCAAACACCTGAAGTTATTTGTTTGTTTGTGACATTTGTATACTGCTGAATATAATAAAATCTCTTAGAGGAATCTCTCTCCCATTATTCTTAATATTATTATTGACAACATTTATATACCGCTCAATTATCTAACACAGATTCCAGAGTGGTGAACATAGATATAAAAGTAAAAGAAAAAAGATTGAAAAAGCAAATTAAAATTATTCAATTTAAAAACAAAGGAGCCAGAAAACAGTGGCTAGTCATTTGGGGAAGGCTTCTCCAGATGTTTTCAGGAGGCGCTGGAAGCAGCCTAGTGTTGGCACCTGACTGACCTCCAGGGGCAGAGAGAGAAGGGGCCACCACACTAAAGGCTCTTCTTCTGGTGGATTCCAATCGGGCCACAGGTCCACGTGGAACCACCACACATTTGCTCTCCGACAACCTTAGTGATCGAGCAGGTTGGTAATGGAGAAGGCGGTCTCTTGGGTATTCTGGTCCCAAGTTGTTTAGGGTTTTATCAACCTGCCTTCATCTTAAGATATTCAGAGGCGGCTCTTGTCTGGGTTCCTTTGTCAGGGGAAACTTGTGTAGGAACAAGGCAGAGGGTCTTATCTGGTGCCAATGCTATTATCCTTTTAGCACCAGATTAAAAGTTACTTATTTGCCCAGGCATTTTAAAGTGTTACATTGGTTTACACTTAGTTTGCTCCGTGGTTTTTATGCTTCCAGTTTATTTTATTATGATGTGTTATGGTTTTGTTTATTACATTGTGGCACATTTTGGTTCTTCTAGCTCCTGTATACTGCCTTGACATCCTAGGATTAAAGGCAGGTTCAAAATATTTTTAATAAAAAATAATCAATATGGGAGATGGTATGTATCCCTGGCAGACTTCACATTCAAGCTCCCAAACAGGAATAACAGGTCCTCAGTATCAATATTTAAAATACTCCAACAAGGTAGGAGTGGAAGTGAACATAAGAAAAGCCCTGCTGGATCATACCAAAGCTCCATCTAGTCCAGCACTCTGTTCACACAGTGGCCAACTAGCTGTCGACCAGGGATCCACAAGCAGGACACAGTTCAGCAGCACCCTCCCACCCATGTTCCCCAGCAACTGCTGTATATAGGCTTACTGCCTCTGATACTGGAGGTAGCAGATAGCCACTAGTAGCCATTGATAGCTTTCTCCTCCAGGAATTTATCCAACCTCTTTTAAAGCCATCCAAATTGGTGGGCCATTACCACATCTTGCAGTAGCGAATTCCATAGTTTAACTATGTACTGTGTGAAGAAGTACTTCCTTTTATCTGTCCTGAATCAGCTGTGCTGGCGAGTGGTGTCCCCATTCCCTAACCTCCAGCAGGAAACAATGACTGGTGTTACTGAAGGCCACTGAAGGATATAAGAGATCCAACAGGGTCACTTTTCTCCCTGAATCACTTTTCTCCACCAAAGTAGCCTCAGTACCAAACCTTGCCCTGAAGCTGGATTGAAATAGATTTAAGTGATACATTTCATACAAAAACACCTGCAGCTACTCAACTACTGCTTACTCACCTATCCAAGAATGGAAGATAGGTACTGGCTATAGGTTCCCTGATCTTTGAGTTCAAGGAAAGGTTTTCTTCTTTATTAATATTATTATTATTATTATTTATTTATTTATTTATTTATTTATTTATTTATATAGCACCATCAATGTACATGGTGCTGTACAGAGTAAAACAGTAAATAGCAAGACCCTGCCGCATAGGCTTACATTCTAATAAAATCATAATAAAACAATAAGGAGGGGAAGAGAATGCAAACAGGCACAGGGTAGGGTAAACAGGCACTGGGTAGGGTAAAACTAACAGTATAAAGTCGATAGAGGCTTTTCTGCTGCTTATTTCAAATCAGAAGGAACTATCCCATCCCTCAATGAAGGGTTGAGGATTATCCTAAGAAGCCTTCTCTTCCATTTCTTCTAGCTCCCTAGAATTCGCCAAGAAGGACTAGGCTCAAGTGGTTCAAACAGAACAGTTATTTGCACATTCTCAGGTGTCAACAACCCAACCTGACAATAAGAGCAACTGGCAGGTAGCAAAATAATAACCGAGGAAGAGGGGTGTGGTGTTGAAATCTGTGCTTCTAGAGGTACTTTCCCCTTGGGAGACAACTTTGAATTCAAATGGACCATCCATTGTTAACAGCTTCCTGACTGAAGGCAGAGATGACATGTTCCCTTGTGTCTGACATGTGGAACGGCTGGTGCAAGTTGTATACAAGCCCTGAATGGTTTACAGATCTGCATAGGATCAGCGCAATGTAAACCCCAAGGTGCTGACATGTTAGCATCAACAAGTAAAATAGCAACATGTCATGTAGCATATCTCTTTCCAGAATTTGTATGCAGGTTGGAGACACTTTTAATCTTGACTTTGCTTCTGGGTGTTGAGGAGGCTTCTAGTGAGGAGTGTTTGTTACCAACAATGGTTGGTTTGCCAGCAGCACCCTCTTCTGAGAACAGGGATGTAGCTGCTGTCATTCATGGTATGGTATCTTCTTGATCAGGTTCTCATGATGAAACAGCTTACTATTTGTTAACCATGTTTTGGGAGTGTGCAGAATGAGCAAGCATGCTGGCTCCTGACTATTCTCACTCTTCTGGTGTGTTAAACAACTCAGGAGCACTCCATCTCTGGTTGTTCATTGTGATGTGCATTCCTGGAACTCAAGGTTATTGAGGAAGAAACAAACTAGAACTAGAACCCATGGTTTGTTAATGGATTAAAATTCTGGCTTGTTTCCCTGTAAGAATTCCGGATTCAAATATTACAGAGAACAACCTAGGGATGGAGGCTGCTTAGAGTATAGGAAGCAGCCAAGTGTTTCTGAGCCAGCATACTCGCTTGCTTAACAAACCATGGGCTGTTTCGTTGCATGAACCATGTCCCCTACTATGATGTGATCTTCAGGTGGCTGCCTTGTTCAGATATTTCAGCTGGTCCTGAATGCTGTGGCTACATCAGATGCCCAGTTAGTTTGTGGTCCCAGTTCAATTTTTTTTTGTGTTTTCAAGCCCTCGTTAGGGCCAACGAGAAGCATGTTCTTCCACTGGTGCTCTTCTGAACACATTGGTCTTCAGATTCCAAGTTCCCTAGCCTTCAGAAGAAAGGTTGGTGAGTACTAGGGACAGAATCTTATCCGTTTTGGCACCCACTCTCTGGGACTTCCTGCCTAAATGACCTGAAAAGCTTGCTTGCTCATATTATATATATTAGACAGCTAGCAAAATCATTTTTGTTCCAAAGGCTTTGGGGGTGACTGAGAAATATGTGTGTTATAATTACTTTAATAATGCTGCTGTGATATTTATTTATTTATTTATTTATTTATTTATTTATTTATTGCGTTTATAACCACCTTGAATCCCAGTACTGGGGAAAAGGTGGGAAATAATAATAATAATAATAATAATAATAATAATAATAATAATAATAATAATAATATATCCTGCCTTTTTCCTGCAAAAAAACCAAGATGGCATACATAATTTTCCTTCTCCTCTTCACCATTTTATCCTCACAACAACAACCCTTGCGAGGTAGGTTGGGCTGAGAGTCTCTGACTGGCCCAAAGTCACCATGCAAGTTTCCATGGCTGAGTGGGGACTAGAACCGAAATCTTCAGAGTCTCAGTCCAACACTCTAACCACTACACCACACTGGCTCATGTATGGTTTAGATGATTCCTCCCCCCCTGCTATTAGATATTGATACTTTATGCTTTTATTGTGGTGTTGGCTGTTTTTTTTTTATTTTAAGTAGTTCTGAGGGTCTCTTTTTGGCCAATGAACTTTGATAAGCATGGATCTCTCTTGTGATATATGATTGTAACACAACATTTCTTTATGCACTGTAAGAACAAAACAGAGAATTTGCATAAACCCTATTTGGCATCCTCTTTCTAATGCAGGCAGAGATTAGCAAACTGTAAATGGCCAAACTGTGGGAAAATATGCTGAATACAGAGATTAATGAAAGAAACAAATATGGGGGAAAGGAGTAAGTCATTCTGTCTTTTTTAAAAGTGTGAATAAATTCTGGTGTTATCAAGAAAGAGAGTCATGGGGCAGTTCAAGAGGAAGATAAAATCTTTTATCTCTAAAGTGACGCTGAAGGGAAAATAACAGTACTAAAATGGCTAAGGCAAATGACTGGAAATGGTTATGTTTGTGTAAATAGAAATTTCTAGGACCCATTGGAGAGGCATTCTGAGAATTTGCCCCAGTCTGTAGGGGGAATTTACAAGCTTATGAAAATTAAGTATGGCAGAAATTAGATTTGTTACTTCAGCCAAAATGCATGGGCTGGAAAGTCGATGCAAAGATTAATTCATGCTAAAAGGTATATTAATGACTTGTAAGCAACATAAGTTTTTGATCCTCAACATATTCTAAGTAGCTCTCTTTTTTTCTTTTTTTTAAAAAGGGGGTAACAATGACCTGTGATCAGATATCATTAATATTTTCAATTTTTAGATACGGTTCCTGAAAGCGATTTGCTTATTTTGGGAGAAGACTTGTAGGTACAGATTCAGCTAAAGTAATGACAAAGCACCAGTTGTTATGGATACCTGTGGGCCATTTAGAGTTTTGATGCAGAAAGAAAGCTCTCAATTATTTTATTCGTGAAACAGCAACTTTTATATTTCAGGTTTTGTAAATCTGAAAAAAAATATGTTAGTTTTCTGCGGGGAGGGGGAAAACCTTTTGTTAATTATCTGCACCCTAACGTGCCTTCCAGCCTCCAGCTCAGCTCCGTCTTTCTCACACAGAGAGAACTTAAGAATTACCTTTAGTTGATTCACCCTTAGGTGGGGGGAACATGTCACCTTCTCCAAAGGGCTCTCACATTCCAGGGACTATCACCAAATCTCCTTCTAACAATTAGTTTCCCAAAAGAGACTTAGACTTAGACAGGTATTTGTAGGGAAGAGAGGGGATGGGATGCAGGTTGGACATGTAGATAGCTTGGTTGTTGTCTGAACGGGAAGATAACAGGTGTGCATTAGGTTGCTATGTAGTTCTTGTTAATATTTGGACGTAATGCTGTATTAGTACATATAAAACATATTTGATGTTGGTTGGTGATATGCATAATAGAAATTAAAAGCCAGGGTGGTGTAGTGATTAGCATATTGGACTGGAACTCGGGAGATCAGGCCCCCATCTATACAAAAATGGGATTGCTCCTCATTAAATATAAACCTGATTTTTCATTGATTCGAATGTAGGTAAAGAGCGTCACACTGCAGCAACAGCAATTTATTTCCTCAATTTATTTTTTTATAGTGAGTTATAAATGCGTACATGCACATTATTGCATTATCACATATACAAAGCTACGGAGGAGAGAGGAGCAAAGCTATAAATTTTATATGCGGAGCTCCGCAAATTCATAGAACAGACAAACCAGGAGGGGGGTGGGGAAGGAATGAGGCAGCAGAGGGAAAAGAACAAGACAACAGAACACGTCTCCTTTGTCTGGCTGCCCGTTTCCCCCTCTTCGTTTTTGTGAGCTGCCCAGAGAGCTTAGCATATTGGGCGGTACAGAAATGCACTAAATATATAAATACATAAATAAATTTGTTTTAAGAAGCTTTCTCTGTGGAGCTCCGTAGAGAGACTTCAAACTAAAATCGGTGCGAACGAACGAGGCAGCCAATTGGAGCGAAATCAGGAAATTGGCCAGCTATGTTGTCCTACCCTCAAAGCTCCGCCCACATGCCAAAATCCGATTTAACTCCCCCAAAGACACATAGCCATAACGCGGTGCAAACTAGGACATGATCTAAAAGTCGTGGTAAATCGCGAATGCGAAGATGCATATTATCATGGTTAAAACCTGGCGCTGTGGCGAATAGACAGCTGCGTCATGTAACCTAAAATGTGAATATGCACATTTAAGTCGGGGTAAACAAGCTGTATAGACAAGCCTCTGGGTTCTAGACCCCACTCAGCCATGGAAACTCACTCGGTGACTTTGGGCCAGTCACAGACTCTCAGCCCGGCCACAGACTCTCAGCCCAGCCCATCTCACAGGGTTGTTGTTGCGAGAATAAAATGGGGAGGAGGAGGATTATGTACACTGCCTTGGGTTCCTTGAAGGAAAAAAGGTGGAGATATAAATGCAATAATAAATAAGGAAAAAGAAAAAAGAAAATCTGCAGGATACCCTCTTCAAAACATTTACGCAAATAAGATAAAATAGCTCAATTTGTAATAAAGCAGATGTTTATGTCAATGAGTACTAGAGAAGACAATGCCACCTTAGCACAGGTGCCTTTAGTTGTTTTGGATCAAGAACCTTCTTTTTGTATAGTTTTTGAAACTGTGGTAATTTGCATGTACGCTGGTAGAAAAATGCTACATGCAACTATTTAGAATTGTCATGAATTGTACATTTCTTAGAACTTACACTGGTTGTCACACAATGCAAATTGAGATACATTCACTCAGAAATCAGTCCTACTCAATTCAATAGAAGTTACTTCCAAGTAAGTGTGCATAGGATTGTAGATGTACAGCGGAACCCTTTGCATATCTTCTCAGAAGTAGGCCCCATTGTAGGCTTAGAAGTTACAGCTATTCTGAAACTTTTTAATGTTAATATCAGCATGGCTGCTCATGGCTTCCGGCTTGTATCATCTAACCACAGTCCAGACCCTAAAGACAAAGAAGGAATACAAGCAAATGTACAAACTGTCTTTAAAAAAACCAGTCACTGCTCTTGGGTTCAACATTGGTTTGGTGTAGATAATACTGCAGGAACTCAGCGGAGATAACTTCATTTTGCTCTATTAATTTAGGGAATTTGCTTATTGTTTGGAAAAAGTATTTTATTCATTTCAACGTATGCCTGCCTTTCTGAATGCACCCCGCACTACTAAACTGAGCACATTTTAAACATTATAGTTTCCTTTCACGCATGCTAATCTGGTGCAATGAGAATGGGATTTTTGTTCTTCAGAATTTGCCAGGTCAAAGCATCATGACTGCCGGAGAGTATTGTAATGAAAAGTCCTGGATGAACTGATCCCTACTAGGTAAATGAACAGAACTAAAGCTATTGCTGGATCTACTTGAATACAGAAGATAATGGTAAGAAGGACAAATCTGTCAGACTAATTTGATCTCATTTTTTGATAAGGTAACCTCCCTTGTGGACTATGGGAATGCTGTGGGCGTCATATATCTTGACTTCAGCAAAGCTTTCAACAAAGTGCCCCATGATATTCTGATTAACAAACTAGCTAAAAGTGGGCTAGATGGAACAACTATTAGGTGGATTCACAGCTGGCTACAGAATCGGACTCAAAGAGTACTTATCAATGGAACCTTCTCAAACTGGGGAGAGGCAACAAGTGGGGTAACGCAGGGCTCAGTCCTGGGCCCAGTGGTCTTCAACATTTTTATTAATGATTTGGACAAGGAGGTGCAGAGAACGCTTATCAAATTTGCAGATGACTGAAAGAACTGGGCATGTTTAGCCTGGAGAAGAGAAGATTGAGGGGAGACATGATAGCACTCTTCAAATACTTAAAAGGTTGTCACACAGAGGAGGGCCAGGGTCTCTTCTCGATCCTCCCAGAGTGCAGGACACGGAATAACGGGCTCAAGTTAAAGGAAGCCAGATTCCAGCTGGACACCAGGAAAAACTTCCTGACTGTTAGAGCAGTATGACAATGGAATCAGTTACCTAGGGAGGTTGTGGGCTATCCCACACTAGAGACATTCAAGAGGCAGCTGGACAACCATCTTTCAGGGATGCTTTAGGGTGGATTCCTGCATTGAGCAGGGGGTTGGACTCGATGGCCTTATAGGCCCCTTCCAACTCTACTATTCTGATTCTATGACTTCCTGTTTTTGCCTTGAGTTTTAATTTCCATTCAAACCAGTGAAACATCACCATCTAGTGGCAAAATTATAGTGCAATGCTACCAATACACATGGTGATTTGCCAGATTTATTTTCTAAAGCTGCCCAATTCAATTTCAGAATGGTATGAGGCAGGGCTTGATTTCATTTGATTGGTTCCATTTAGTTCTTCATGGTCCTTATTCACTGTATTATTTCATTTCATTTTGTTTGTGTCCCATTCTTTCCTGCCTTAATTTGCTTTATTATCGGCTCTCTTTATTGACTCTACTTGTGTTCTTATTTCTTTATCTACTGTTTCTTTATGTTGCAATAAATCGCTTAATTTGTTTGTTACAATTTTGAATTTATGATGATTCTTCAGCTTTACCTATTGGGATGTAATCAAACTCAAGTTTACAAAGGAGTAGGCATTCTGGTGTGAGGACAGTTTGCATCTGGCTTTAGTGGCTTGAAAGATATACTGGAAAACGTTTCTTCTTAAAGCCTATTTCTTCTGTCTACCAAGCATTGTAGACTTTATAATAGGAGGCCATAATTAGTTGAGTAGTTCTTGTTTAATTCACTCTGGCATTGCCGCAGCGCATAGTTAAACTATGGAATTCACTACCACAAGATGTAGTGATGGCCACCAGTTTGAATGGCTTTAAAAGAGAGTTGGATAAATTCCTGGAGGAGAAGGCTATCAATGGCTAGTACTCCCGATGGCTATGTGCTACCTGCAGTGTCAGAGACACTAAGCATATATGCAGCAGTTGCTGGGGAATATGGGTGGGAAGGTGCTTTTGCACCATGTCCTGCTTGTGGATCCCTGTTCAACAGCTGGTTGGCCACTGTGAACAGAGTGCTGGACTAGATGGATTATTGGTCTGATCCAGCATGGGTCTTCTTATGTTCAAGGTGTGATAGTTTCCTCCCCTCTCCTACTTCAGGAAGAAAAGGAAAGGGCTTGTTGGTGGGCCAGAGCTTGGAGGAATCTGCTAAGGCCTCTTGCTTCATTGCATAGCGATTGGTTTAGCCCCTTTAAGGCACAATCTGATGCATGTTCAGACAGTAAGCTCCATCACACCAGGTGTTAACATGCTCCCTACCTTCGCTTCTCAGCCTGTGTTTTCATTCCTCAGTTACTTCCTCTTTTCAAAAGAGGAAGTACAGAACGAGTACCAGGCCCATTGAGTCCAAGTTTAAAAAAACATCAGACTTAATGAGGGTTTTTTTTGTTGCACAAGGAAGGCAGGAAGGCACACGGGAGGAAGACAACGTCATGTGAGGGACCTGAGCAAACTCCGTGAGTGCTCAGTAACAAGCGTGCAATAAAACGCC
Source organism: Elgaria multicarinata webbii (assembly GCF_023053635.1). Lineage (NCBI taxonomy): Eukaryota > Metazoa > Chordata > Lepidosauria > Squamata > Anguidae > Elgaria > Elgaria multicarinata. The sequence continues at coordinate 79,955,244 of NC_086173.1, forward strand.
CGTCGGATGGAGCTCAGTAAAAAGGCCTGCAACTAAAGCATGCCCCAGCATAAATTCGCACGTGAATTGTTGCAGCTGTACCATAGGCCTTAGCTAGACCTAAGATTTAACCCAGGATTGTCCCGGGGTCATCCCTGTTCATGTAAATGACACACAGGATATCCTGGGAGCAGGCAGTGACGACCCTGGGATGACCCCAGGATAAACCTTAGGTCTAGCTAAGGCCATAGTTGCATGGGAACTCTAGCGTCCCTTCCTCTCTCCTTTTCTGATGAAAGGACTAGATTCAAGTAGTTTAACATAGGATTAGATTCGAGCATTGTTGAATATACATATCCAGGGGGAAAAACACTTCAAGAAAGTCTTACTCAAGATTTAATTGTGCATTTGGTATACATGAAACATATTTCAAGTTGATAATAAAAGTATTAAAATGTTAAAAATAATAGTATAATATAAAATATAATATAAAAATATAAATATAATATAAAATGAGGATCCATGTCAGCTTAAATAGATTATCAATTTAGTTTATCATTGATTTATTAATTATTATTATTATTATAAAACTATTTATAGAATGCTTGTTATCATAAGACCTCTAAGGAGTTTACATTATAAAAACCAATGGAAAAACAGTGATAAATACATTAAAATGTCGCAAAACAGTAGAACAAAGCCCTGCAATTATAAGTCAGGGAAAGCATGAGTAAACAGGTGTGCCTTCAAGAGACACCTAAAGTCCACCACAGACCAATAATTCCACCTCTCAGACCAATAATCAAGAACAACAAAATATATAACTTAAATATTAAATAATGGCCATAACTTGTATGGTTACTGAGTTTCAAGGAAACCACCCTCTTCATGAAGGACACAATAGTGCATCTTTACATTTAACACAGATTTGCTTTCTGATTGGGATCAGAAAGTGTTTAAAATATATATTATTAAATATGTTAAATAAAACAGTAATAAATAAGTTTAATGTCATGGAATTACTATGGGCAATAAAAAATGTACCCAGCATTTCACACACCCCTCCATCTTCATGGATAAATACAGGCAACCATTTTACCACACCTCTGCACCTGATTTGTGGTATAAATCAATCAATCACCTGTCTGATTTGGCAGGACAATCCAGACAGTAGTTACACACATACACGCAGACGTGCACTCACACACTGTGTTGAGTGACCTTTTGGTAAAAGGTCATTTGTAGTAAGTTTATATTACCAATAATTTGAGAGAAAATAATGAAGAATAAAAACCGAATAATAAAAGGTGATTTCCCTTTGATTCGAAGACATGGCTGCAGGAGAGGTCAAATGTTCAGAATCACTTGAATAGTGTCAGATATGAAAACAACCCTGAGTTTGTGTGGCCTCCCTGTTTGGAACTGAGGGAAAGCAGGCGTTATTGCCATACTGTGCTATAGTTGCTATACCTTTTCCACTGTCGATTTAAGCTGCCTGCTCCATCCATTCTGCATGAAAGCCTTCAATTTGTCTGAGCACAGCTTCCCATCAGACCAAACCAACTTGGGAAGATGCTTCTACTTTGTCGCCCATTTAGAAAGTATTTTAGTATCACCTGCTGGATGGATTATTTTCCATATCCTGATAGATGAATGGGTGAAGAACATGCTTTCGGCACATGCCATAAAAGGGGTGTGGGGGCTAATCAGTCAGACGAGGCGTGCATGTGTATAGCAAGGAACGAGTTGACATATATCTCTATATGACTGTGGCTAAAGAAATTAATTACTGCATTTCAGGTCATGTGAATGGCAGGCTTTTTCTAGTCCTTATTACCATTTGTTGCTGTCATTTGGCCTTGTACGGCTGTTACATAAGCGTTGTTAAGTGCTATTGCTTCTTATATGCACAGTGTCGATATAAGTTTTCGGCATAGAGGTTCACTCTTGGGACGAAATCCTTCATAGTAATGCTGTCAGTTGACAAATTGCATTTGGCCTTTAAAAAGAAGAAGAAGAAACAACAGAGATCTGACATTTTTGTACAGCTCCAACAGTATCCTATTATTATTATTATTATTATTATTATTATTATTATTATTAATATATTTATTTCTTACCTGCCTCTCCCTCTGTATCGAGTCAGGGAACAAAATAAAATAAAATAAAATCGGCTGAAAATAACAGCTTCCAATATTCCCCAATTTTAAAAGAAGTCCCATACTTGGGTTGGTATCATCTTCTCTCAAAGAACACACATACAAGATCAGATATATAGATATAAGAGGAGCTATTCAGCACCTTGGGCATGAATTTTGGTCACACAGACTGCTTCGTCCTGGTCCAGAGAAAGTAAGTCATGTGCGGAAATATAGGTTTCTGCAGCCAGGGATGGATTAGCAAAAATCAGCTGTGGCCATCACACATCCCAGTTTGTGTGTGGGGACCTCATGCACATCCCTATTCAGAAGCCTACGTAGGTAGGGGGTTGAGCAGGGCGTTGGACTTGATGGCCTTTTAGTCCCCTTCCAACTCTACTATTCTATGATTCTATGTAGAAGCTGTCACCAATGATGACTGGTGGGGGCAGGCAGCCTGGTCATGGCTCTTGCAATTTTCTGTACTGAGGCAGCTAACTGCAATTAGGATAACAGCTGAACATTAATTATAGCTGGAGCATGACTGGGAAAGCAAAACTGCCTCATATTCAAATTACATATTTTTGAAAATCTGCATAAACCTGACCGAGACTGAAATGTTCAGTCTCTTTACGCCGATTCAATTTTCAGGCCTCAAAAATAATATATATGTTACAAACCAGGCTTCCCCAACCTGGTGCCCCTCAGATATTTTAGACTTCAGCTCTCATCAGCCCCAGCCAGCATGACTATTTTTATACTGATAGATGATGAAAGTTGAGCTTTGAATTTGGAATTCTCATCACCATTGAAATGAATTACTGGCAGCATCCTCTGATGTAGCCGATCTTCAAAAAAATGAAAGTGGAGAGAGCTCCTCCTCATGTGTACATTGCAAAGATTGGTGATGTTCAATTGAAAAAAGGAGGCTTTCCTCTAACGCTTGCCATTCAGAAAATCTAAAATGTTGTTAAACTGTACAATGAACAACAATATCGCTAATCATGTGGGAGGAAATACCCGCTTTTGATGGCAAGATGTGACAGCCTTAATCACAGTTAATAAAACCAACTTTAGTGATTGAATAACTATAAATATTCTGGTCAGATAAGTTGAAGTAATAAAAAAATCATTTGTAAATACATTTGTATAAATCCATCCCATGCTGCCACAACTACCCGATAGTTTTGCTTTTACAAACGATACTTACGTTCTTAAGCAGGAACATCGGTGGGTATATTTCTGTCAAGTTTTTGCACATGGATGTGTTGACTAGCTTTAGAGCACTGTAGATTTGGCAGAACTTCATTTCGTAAACTGACTTGTTACACTGTTGGGAAAAATGGAACACAACATGATCAGGTCAACACATATTTAATGCAATATTCATACTATTCTGTCATTGGAGGAGGTAAAGCTTGTGTATTGGAATAAATGTAGGAAAAGAATGTTCTTAAGTGTTTCCATTTGTGTTGTTTTAACAAAAGGAATCTAATGACTAACAATTGACATATATTAATACAGGACATTCTACAAACTCAAATAGTGTTAGTGGACCTCCACCAAATCTTTCTATTGTGCAAGCCACATGTACAATGTGCATAGTTTGGAACCTAGTTTTTGCTAGTGCATCATCATTGATACTAGCAGAATGACACAGTTGGGTACTGCCCATAATTTCTTTTTGTGTGTGTCATGTTATCCCAGAGATGTCTTCTGCGAGGCCAACTACTTGCACTGCATACATAGTTTTGGATGATTATGTGTGTAATTTAACATGGCTTTTGAAGTATAACATGAGAAAAGCACATGATTATGTACTAGGGTGCCAGGTGATATAATAACTACAGTGGACTGTACTTGGAGTCTTCAAGACTTTAAGGGAATACTCCTAAGCAAGGGCAACTGAGGGGTCATGGATGTGCAGGCATGGGAGACTGCTGATGGAGGCCTTGTCATTGTGGTGGCAGAACGCTTCGCCGCTGTTCCTCTCTGGCACCTCTGCTCTGATAGCAAGGGATGAAAAGGGGCGTGTCTAGGGTAGATCAGGGGAGGCCTTGGATACCCTAACACAGCTCCCTGGACAGAGCCATTTCCTTCAATCCCAAGTACTCATAATAGATTAATCAGAACGTTTTCAGTAAAAAAAAAATCCTTTCATAATGCGTTTTTTTTAGTGCCCCTCCCACTGTTATAGCCATAGATATTTTTCCAGTCTGGACAATCATTTGTAGACAATTTCTGAACCAAGATATACATTTCGTGAAAGCATTTTGAATTCTCAGCATTCAAATATGACATTTAAAAAATAGTTGCTGTAGAATAATTTGGTATGACACATTTGAAAATCATTGAAGATTTTCAAAATGCCAGCATTTCCATGCAGATAACCCCAACTATTCAGTATTTTCTGCTAAATTTGTTTATGCTTTATTTGTGGCTTTTGCTTGTTATATGTAAAGGTTTCACTTACGTTGATATGATGGAAGTCGATAAGCCTTACTTTTGCCTTACTGCAGTTCCCATATTCCCAAGGCTGTGAAACAAAAAGGCAATAGATCAGACAAGGAGGAAGACCTTTGTTTACATTTGCTGTGAGTGAGAAGCCTGACCTAATAGAATACCATGCATTCTAACATTTCTAGTGCCACTCTCCTTTTCTCCAGTTACAGTATGTGGCCTTTAAAATAATAGAATATTCTAGGGTATTCCCATCCTTTGAATGTATGCTTTATTCCCAGGACATGCATCCATCTGTGACAGGGCACCCTTATCTCTGTACATCTGGGAAAGCAATGCCAATCACAGCCATGAGCACACTGCTTCTTAGCGCGGATGTGAGCAGCCAGAGAGTAGGCTGTGACTCACCAAAACTCTACTGGCCAGTTTGTCGTAGACCACCTAGCACTTACCGGGGGACAGGATTCTTGCAAAACAAAGCAAAGGAAAGCAGAGGCTGCGTGCTCTTCCTTTCTCAGCCACAACTGCCCCTGCTACCATGCAAGACTTTTGTTTGGCTCTGGCTGAGAAATTGGAGCCTTGGCTACCAAAACAGAGCTGCGAGCACGTGGCTGCTGTCCCCACCCCCGTTTTAGAGGAAAGATGCAGAAGGGGCTTGTAGAGTATATGGTCTGAGGACTTAAAAAGGGGATTGGACAAACTGAAAGAAGAATGGTTTCCTAATGGCTATTAGTTATAATAACCCAAAATGAAGCTTTCAACTTCAGAGACAGTATATATGTGATTATTATCAGATCTTCTTGGGGACAAAAGCTGGGTATGGATGTTTCCATCATGCCCTGATAGTGGGATTGCCAAATATGTCTGGCCTGCCCCTGTTGAAAACAGAGGACGACGCCGACGACGATGATGATGATGATGATTAGAAGAATGTAGCCTTGGGAGCTGATGTTCTTGAGGTGAACAGATTTATCCTAACTCCATGTGTGGGAACAATCTTTCCACTGGCCTTCATGCAATAAAGCTTTCTGCATGTGGAAATATCCAGCAAAGGGACCATGGACAGATAATTCAATGTAGATTCCATCATCTGTTCCAAAATGTGAACTAGATATATGTTGTGAAGCCATAGACACAAAGATTTTTTTTTTTTTAAAGGGGAAAAAACTAAGACTTTTAAAAAACTCCCCCAAGTGAGGGTGGAATTTTGGCATAAGCTTATATCCACCCTCTTGAACTGCCATGGTCCCAAATTGGGGTCCATGTGTTCACTCAATTGAGCATGCACACCTAGCTGTTCTAACTCACAAGGGGATAAAGCTGGTTGCTGTCAAATGAAGCACCAACCTGGAGGAGGAAGGGTGCCGTGAGAAGCGGCTGGGGTTTTTGCTGCTATTGCCAGGCAGCTGTGTAGGCCTTTCTGACAAAACATATACAAGCCAATCAGCAAGCGATGCTTTCCCAGGGTAGCTTGTGCGTGGTTAACAAACCACGCGGAGGAAACTGGGTCAGGTTCGGACATCGCGAATAACCACCCTGAAACAAGCAAGGGTGACAACCCACTGTGGGTTGTCACATGTCTTGTGAACCAGGATCAACAAATCAACAAACTCATTTCTGGCAGTTTTCATCTCCATTAGGAGCAGGTCTTTTGCAAAGTTGATGGGTCTTAACTTCCCATTCAAGACAAGGCCACTCCAAAAGATTTTGCATTATTACAAGGATAGCTCACAGCTTGATGGTGTTGGTGGGTAAATCCACACACCCCCCTCGCAGATACTGTGAGGATTGCAGCTAAACTCAGAGGGAACAGGGAAGTCTGAGGCAGATGGAAAGTTACATTATTTTCCCTGCTCATGAAAAAGTCCTGGCGCTTAGAGCCTGAGGGCCCTGGCTCCACTACATTATGGCTCAGGAGTACAGATTTTATTTCTAAAATGAGCAGAAGCAGCTACTGATTTATAAACAGGAAAGTTCTGGCATGGCTCAGTATTACAAAATTTGCCTCATGACTACAGTTACACAACTGAATGATTTGTACGCCATTTTAAAGAATAAATAAGTTTGTTTAAGAATGATACAGAATTAGGTGTCGTTGTCCAATGCACAGATAAAGCATCAATGCTTCCAGAAAACGAGATTGCATCATCAGTAATGGAATGCCTCTTATTGCAACAATTCTGCTGTCAAGGGAGTTACAACCCTCTTCAAAAGAGAGACACTAAGGAGCTCAGACACTTGCATACTTTGCAAAAGTTGATCCAGTAATGAACTGTGCCCATCTCGCCTTCCTTGCAATTGTTAAACAAGCAATACACTGATTGTAATACAAAGCAAAATGATAGCAACAATAAATATATTACCTGCACATGTTCGTTTTGAGGAATAAATTTGCTATTAAACTCGGATAGTTTTCTTTCAAACTTGTTTGGTGGTTCTGTTAATGGAGCGGCAAAAACCATTTCTACCAAGCAGCAGATCGCCAAAATCATTTTCAAAGACATGTTCGTTTGATTGTGAAGAGCTACAAAAAGAATCTTTACTGTTGTAGCTCACTTGCAACCCGAATATTTATATCATAGTGCATGATATGACATACACCAAAGGAAAGTTGATGATGTAATGGATTCCCCCTGTATCAAAACCACATCTCTCTCAGCGTCTTTTTGATAAGATGCAAAATGAGTAATGGTTGCTATTTAATGCAAATGGAGCATTTTAAAGGTATACCTGTCTTCCTTTGGGGCCTAAAGCCCAATTTAAAGGTGACACTGGTTTTTTTTTTTACCCTTTCTTTAGCCCACACATGGGGGGGATGAATTTGGGGAGTGGGGGGGTAAGTGTCTGAGTAAGGAAGTTTAATCCCGTTTGTGCTTGCGCTCAAGAAAAAAGTTAGGATCTCCTAGACCAAGGATGGGCAACTTATGTCCTTCCAGATGCTTTTGCCTACAATTCCCATGATCCCTCACCATTAACTATGCTGGAGTTGTAGGCCAAAACATCAAGAGGGACACAAGTTGCCTACCCCTGACCTAGGCACTATGCATTTAACGTAGAGTCTAGTTTAGCCCTAGGTGAGCAAGAAGAACTTACCTGCGTAGGCATCAGCCTCCAATACAGCATGGCACTTGTCATCTTTATCAGGCTGAAATATTTTAGACGTGCAGAATTGTACATCTAAATGATAGGTATATTGATCTATATCTTAGATATTAGAGAGATGTAAGCATGCACTGACTCTGTTCAGATGACACACTAAGCCACGGTGGTTAAGCATTTTGAGCTAAACATTATGGCTTAGCATGTCATGTGAACCATTCTTAACCATGGTGGCTACATAACCATGGTTTAAATACACTCACTAACAATTTGCTGCAAACGTGTTAGCGGCCTAACCATGGATTAGCTTAATGTTTGAACAGGCTCATAAAGTTACAGCTTGTGTTAATAAGATTAGCTACATTGACACTGTAGGGAGTGAATGAGTGTCTATCAGGGAACAGCAAGTATGGAGTTGGAAGGAATCACCTGTTGTGTGGGTTGTGTACTGGCTCCTTGTGGCTTAAGGCTACAGGTGTATTAAACCAGCATTATTATTATTATTATTATTTATTATTATTATTTAGACAACTAATGGCTGGCTTAACTGCCCCATCATATGCTATTAAATGTCTGGAAATAGAAGACAGTCTTAACCTGACACTGAAAAGATGACAATGTTGGCACCAAGCAGGCCTGAGTGAGGAGCTCATTCCACAGTCGGGGCCACCACAAAAAGGCCCTCTCACTTTTCACCACCTTCCAAGCGTCCCTTGGAAGAAGCACTTGGAGGGGTCCCCCAGATGTTGATAATAGTGTCTGGGTATGTTCAGGTCGGGGGGGTGTTCCAAAATTTATTATATTATATTAATATATCACCTTTCCTCCATGGAATTCAAAGTGGGTTGTATCCAGTGTTAGTTTAACTTACGTCCCACTCATTACAATGGGTCTACTCCATTGTCTTCAACATGCACCTGAGTGCATCAGAGTTGGCATGTTTTATTTCTGAAGGGAGGGTGTTCCGAAGAGTGGGTGCCACCACTGAAAAAGCCCTTCTGCTGGTCATTGCCAGATGGTCACCTGCAGGATGTGGGGAGGCCTTTCTCTCAGTCCCACAAACATTCCAGGCACGCCTGATGGGTATGTGGGAGAGAGCCTTCTCTCTGGCTGCTCCAAGGCTCTGGAACTCCCTTCCCAGGGAGGCTAGGCTGGCTCCCTCTGTGCTACAGTTTCGGAGGCAGGCAAAAACATTTTTGTTTCAGCAGGCTTTTGGAACTATACTGGATCTGTGTTAATATATTGGATACCGCCACCACCCATTTTTAACCTGTTACAGTTTTTAAAATTGTTAACACGTTTTTAATTTTACTGTAGGTTTAATTCTATTTTAACTTTTGTAATTTATATTTATGTTTTAATTGTACATGTTTTAATCTTGTAAACCGCCTTGAGTCAAAGTACTGGGGAAAAGGTGTAAAATAATAATAATAATAATAATAATAATAATAATAATAATAATAATAATAATAGTAGTAGGACAGCCTCTGATGATGATCACAGTGGCCAGGCAGGTCTATACCAGAGAAGGCACTCTCTCAGGTTTCCCAGCTCCAAGTTGTTTAGGGCCTTACAGGTTTATACCAAAACCTTAAACTTGCCTGATAGCAAATTAGCAGCTACTGCACTATTTTCAAGAATTGTGTTATATGACAGTGGTTAGACGCATCACACAATAATCTCAGTGTTGCATTCTGCTCCAGCTGTGTCTGGACCATGCATAAAGATAGCCTCACATAGATATTGTGGCTAAGCTATTCCTGTCTAAAGACTGTTGTGGTTGATGCGTCAGCCATAAGTCCTTCTCACTGCAGACACTTGGGTCTCCAGAGACAAAAACGGTTCTGCGAGTACATTCTTCCATTGGCACACACCCCTGTACACTCTGGTCATTAGGCTCCAAGTGCCTAATTGGAGGAAAGGTTGGTCAGTATGAGAAGCAGCAGCACCTTTTTGGTTTTGGCACCCATTCTCTGGACTTTGCTACCTGGGGTGGCCTGGGAAGGTTGCTGGCTTCCTTCTAGCTTTTAGAACGCTGGCAAAAAATATTTCCTGAAGAATATTTTATTTTGATGCTGCTGGTTTGTGTATTTGTATGACATTCATTTAATTATTTATCTATCAAAATATTTATATCTTCCTGTCCCAAAAGTGCTCCCAAGGCAGAAACTCTAAAAACTATCTCATATCAAAGCAAAGCAAATTAGGAACAGAACAGAATTATCTTTAAAACAGACTTGAGGAACCTCTGGCTTGCCAGCAGCCTGGCCTGGCCTGTGGGGCCTCAGGAAAGGCCCTGCCCATGCCCCAAAGCCTCACCTCCTCTGAGAAGGAAGAGTGGGGGTGGGGGTGAGTGACTGGGAAAGGGGGAGCAAAGCTTGCAGTCAGTCAGCCTCTTATGAGGCTTGCTGTGGTGAGTCCATTTTACTCTTCCTTCAACGTCTCCTGATTGGAGGAGGAGGGGGAGTGAGGCTGCCTCAGGACTCCCGAGTCAAGCCTTATTGGGGAGGGGAGGGGGAAGCATATCCAGTTCTGGACTCAGCAGCCTTCCCCAGTTGGGAAAAGGGATTCTCTGATGAGGGGAAAAGAAGGAAGAGCGTACCTAGCTGCACACTCAGATGGTACATGGAGTAGCTCCTCCTCCAAGCACTACCTGGTGAGTGCACAGTTACTTCACCCACCTCCAGGTAAATCTGGATGATGGCGAGTCTCTTTCTTTAAGCAGATTGCTCCATGCCTCTTTCTGTGCAGAGAATGGGGACAAATTATGTTAGGGGGTAGGGCTTTGTGAGAGACGGAGGGGCTTCAGGGGTGATGTCAATGCCCTGATATCATCCAGCCCCCAGGATCAACCTGGTTACCCACCCCTGCTTTAACATTAATCCCATTTTAAAACCCACTAAAAAAACAAACGAAACTAAAAACAACACAACCAATGGAACAGATTGGGGTCAATCCTACTTCCTAAGGGAGGGAATTCCACAGCCGAGATGTTGTCACAGAAAACTGAGTTTTAGATGCTTGGGGTATTAGATATTCTTGCTTTATTTTATTTTATTGATTTATCTGTGAGACTTCTATACCACTTAATATAATAAAATCCCTAAGTGGTTCACATATAAATACTAAAACTGCATTTAAAGTCCAATATTAAAAACAATTCCAATTACACTAATAGTATAGCAGCGAAAGCTCAGTGTGATAGAACGCATGCTTGGCATTCAGAAGGTCCCAGGTTTGATTCCCCCGTTCCTCCAGGTCAGGCGAGGAAAACAATCCCGCCTGAAACCCTGGAGAGCAGCTGCCAGTCAGTGCCGACAATACTGGGCTAGATGGACCAATGGGCTGACTCAGTAAAAGGCATCTTCCTATGATCCTACAAGGCGCAGTAAGATGGAGCAGTATGAGAAATTTAATTGCAAGCTTTTCTGCCTCCCGAACTGCACAGGAGTTTGTTTTATTGTAGATTTTACTGTATTAATGCTCTGATGTGTGTGGTTTTATTGTAAGCTGCTTTTGAGGGTCTATCAAAATAAAGAGTGGCATATAACATAAAAAAAAATTCTCTCATGCTATATGATTGTGGGCACAAAATTTCTAATAGTGACCAAGATTAGCAAAACAAAAAAGGCTACACTACAGGAAAAGATAATGCTGATTTCAGAACTTATCATGGCAAACAAATATTCCTTTTCTCTTTCTTTTTTTAAAAGGAAAAAAATGCCTATTATGGGCATGATTAAGAACGAGGAGTGCTAGTTCTTAAAATAGACTGCTAAGGGGCAGATATGTCACTTCAAGAAAGAAGGCGATAAAAGATGTTATCGCACAATGACGCTGAAAAGAAAATGAAAATGACAGTACCAAACAAAGAACTGGAAATGGTTATGATAGTTAATTGTGAATGGAGAACAAATTCTTATGAGCCAAGGGAGATTCTGAGAATTTGCCCCAGCGATTTCACGAGTATAATTAAATTAAGAATTGAAATAACTGGGCTTGTTACATCAGCATTAATACATGGGATGGAAAGTCAAAGCACAGGCTAATTCATGGTTAAAGATCTGTTAGTTAGTTGCCAGCAATATCAGCGTTTAATGCTCAACATAGGGTATTTCCAGATCCTATGTGGGATGTTTTATTATGCAGTTGTCTTTATTGAGGGAATCTTACAGGGGGATCCAGATTCCATCATCTTTCACTTGTAACCCTCCCTTATTATCCCATTACTTCTTTCATCATTTTTCTTTCCTACAGACAATTGCTAAGGAGGGAAAGACGTAATAGCTGCACAACATCTCTGGATTGGTAATGCTCCGACTCTGTCTGGAAGCGGGGAATGGTACAGAAAGAACAACAGAGCAGAGGGAGACTGAGTAAAAACATATAGTCCCTGTTTTGTTTGTTATTATTTACCAGCAGATGCACCTTTCTCGTTTTGATTGTGAGGGAATCAAGGGCCTGGCCATGGAGCCAGGCATGATGGTGTCGTTTCTGCTGCCTTGAAGGAGGTGGTGGTGCATCCTGTCATGAAAAAACCCTTTCCTCAGTCCAGAGATTAATATCATCACCCAGACACAAATACTCTCCTTTTGCTCAAGAGAGTAGTGGAGTCTCAGTTGCAGGGGCTCTTGGGTGAAACTGTTTATCTTGATCCATTTCGTTCTCGGTTCAGGCCTGGTTTCAGGATGGCATCAGCCTTGTTTGCCCTGATGGATGGACTTCTTCTTTGGGAGGGGGCCAGGAGGAGGGCGACCCTGTTAATTATTTCTATTTATTTATTTATTTATTTATTACATTTTTATACCGCCCAATAGCCAAAGCTCTCTGGGCGGTTCACAAAAATTAAAACCATCATAAAACAACCAACAAGTTAAAAACACAAATACAAAATACAATATAAAAAGCACAACCAGGATAAAACCACGCAGCAAAATTGATATAAGGTTAAAATACAGAGTTAAAACAGTATAATTTAAATTTAAGTTAAAATTAAGTGTTAAAATACTGAGTGAATAAAAAGGTCTTCAGCTGGCGACGAAAGCAGTACAGTGTAGGCACCAGGCGGACCTCTCTGGGGAGCTCATTCCACAACCGGGGTGCCACGGCGGAGAAAGCCCTCCTCCTAGTAGCCACCTGCCTCACTTCCTTTGGCAGGGGCTCACGGAGAAGGGCCCCTGTAGATGATCTTAAGGTCCGGGCAGGTACATATGGGAGGAGGCGTTCCTTCAAATAACCTGGCCCCAAACCGTTTAGGGCTTTAAATGTCAATACCAGCACTTTGAATCGGGCCCGGACCTGGACTGGCAGCCAATGAAGTTGTAAAAGAACTGGCGTAATGTGATCTCGCCGGCCAGTCCCTGTTAGTAAACGGGCTGCCCTGTTTTGTACCAGCTGAAGCTTCCGGACCGTTTTCAAAGGCAGCCCCACGTATAACGCATTGCAGTAATCCAAACGAGAGGTTATCAGAGCATGGATAACTGTAGCTAGGCTATCACTGTCCAGATAAGGGCGCAGTTGGTATATCAACCTAAGCTGATAAAAGGTGCTCTTTGCCACTGAGTTCACCTGTGCCTCAAGTGACAGTTCTGGATCGAAGAGCACCCCCAAACTATGGACCCGATCCTTTAGGGAGAGTGCAACCCCGTCCAGGACAGGGCAAACATCACCTCGCTGGACAAATGAACCACCCGCTAACAGTACCTCTGTCTTGTCTGGATTGAGTCTCAGTTTGTTAGCCCTCATCCAGTCCATTACCGTGCCCAGGCACTGGTTCAGAACAGCCACTGCCTCACCTGGGTTTGATGAAAAGGAAAGGTAGAGCTGGGTATCATCCGCATATTGATGACATGTATATGTTAAACAGCATAGGGGATAAGATAGAGCCCTGTGGAACCCCATAGCTTAGGAGCCACGGCACAGAGCAATAATCCCCCAGCACCACCTTCTGGAATCGGCCATCCAAGTAGGAGTGGAACCACTGCAACACAGTACCTCCAACTCCCAGCTCAGACAACCTATCCAGAAGGATACCATGGTCGATGGTATCGAAGGCCGCTGAGAGGTCTAAGAGAACCAACAGGGTCGCACTCCCCCTGTCTCTCTCCCGACAGAGGTCATGCCACAGGGCGACCAAGGCAGTTTCCGTTCCAAAACCAGACCTGAAACCCGATTGAAATGGATCTAGATAATCCATTTCATTCAAGAGTGCCTGGAGTTGTCCTGCAACCACCCGCTCAAGCACCTTGCCCAGGAAAGGGATATTAGCCACCGGCCTGTAGTTGTTAACATCCTCCGGGTCCAGATTAGGCTTCTTCAGGAGTGGTCTAATTGCTGCCTCTTTTAAAGAGGCCGGCACCACTCCCTCTCTCAAGGAGGCATTTACAACCTCCTGGACCCAGCCGGCGATCCCCTCCTTATTTGATGTAATGAGCCACGAGGGGCAAGGGTCAAGCACACAGGTGGTCGACCGGACTTGGCCAAGCACCTTGTCCACATCCTCGGGCCTCAATAACTGAAACTCATCCAATAAAACTGAGCCGGATGGCGCTCTGAACGCCTCTACTGGTGCTGCTGCATTAAGTGTGGTGTCCAATTCATGACGAATCTGAGCGACTTTATCTTCAAAGTGCCGTGCAAACTCGTCACAGCGTGCTACCGAGGGTTCCACCATCTCACGCCCTGGCCCAGAGTGTAACAGGCCATGAACCACTCAGAAAAGCTCCGCCGGACGACACTGAGAAGACGCAATGCTGGTGGAAAAGAACTGCCTCTTTGCCACCCTCACCGCCACAGAGTAGACACGATAGTGAGCTCTAACCCGTGTTCGATCAGACCCAGCACGAGTTTTCCTCCACCTGCGTTCTAGCTGTCTCCCCTCTTGCTTCATTGCCCTCAGCTCAGGTGTATACCAAGGAGCTGACCAGGCTCTGCTCAGAGGGAGAGGACGCTTGGGCGTGATCATGTCAACCGCCTGAGTCATCTCTGCATTCCACAGAGTGACCTGGGCTTCGACAGGAGCACCGGCCATATCAGCAGGAAAATCCCCCAGAGCCCTCTGGAATCCAGCGGAGTCCATTAGCCTCCGGGGGCGGACCATTTTAATAGGCCCCCCACCCTTGCAGAAGGGAAAGGCCGCCGAGAGTCTAAACCTCAGTAGGAAGTGATCCGACCATGACAAAGGGGTAGATGTTAGTTCCCCCACTTCCAGATCACCATCCTCCTGCCCAGTCGAGAAAACCAGATCAAGCGTGTGTCCCTTTGCATGTGTTGGGCCGATGACATGTTGAAACAGCCCCATGGTTGTCATGGCAGCCATGAAGTCCTGAGCCGCTCCGGATACAGCAGACTCGGCATGGAAGTTGAGATCCCCCAGAACCACCATCCTGGGGGTCCTCAACACCAGGTCCGAGACAACCTCCGTCAGCTCAGGCAGGGAGACTGTGGGGCAGCGGGGTGGACGGTACACCAGCAGAATCCCTAATCTGTCTCGAGTACCCAACACACAGTACAAACACTCCAGACCAGCACTCGAATGAACAGGAAGCCTAGAGAGGGAGATTGTATTCCTATAGACCACGGCAACTCCCCCTCCCTCGAGTCTGTGCTGGTGCTGCACCGAGTACCCAGGAGGGCAGAGCTGGGTGAGAGCAACACCCCCCCCAGTTCACCCACCCAGGTCTCAGTGATGCATACCAGGTCAGCCCCCTCATCCACAATCAAATCATGGATGAGGGAGATTTTATTCTGGACTGACCTGGCATTCAGCAGCAGCACCACCAGACCCGAGAGCAAGCTGATATGGCCGCCAGGAACTATCCGGTTGGGGTAGGAACCAGAAGAGGGAATAGCTGTAAGGAATCTATCCCCTCTTCTCCTCATCTGGCCTGTTCCGAGTAAACATTCTGAGTAAACATTCTATACCATTGATCACAGTATCCCCTTGGACCAGCCCCATAAGTTGGGGACCCTGTTTTATGGTGGTTCAAATCTTACTTATAGGATTGATTCCAGAAAATGACACTGGGTGACTGCCTCAACCCAATGTAGTAATTGAACTGGTGGGTGGGGGCGCTACAGGAAATTATTCTGTCTTCAATGCCTTTTAACTTTTATATGAAGCTGTTGGAACAGTCATTAGAAGATTTGGAGCAAGGTGTCATCATTATGCTGATGACAGTTAGCTCTGTATCTCTGTAACACTGCGCACATTCTGAACTGGTGCCAGGATACTGTTATGGGCTCGATGAAACTGAAACTGAATACTGGCAAGACAGACATTATGGGTGGATGGTTCTCATGGTCTGGGAATTGGTTGTTTACCCATACTAAAGAGGGGTTGCACTCCTGCTGAAGTCACAGGTCTGTAGGTTATGGTGCTCCTGGATTCACTTTTGTTAGTATTTATTTATAATTTAAAACCATCAAAATGCAGGGGCGGTGCTAGGTACCTAAAAGACTAGGGGCACAGGTCCCTAAGACACCAACTTGCATAAGCTAATTTACATAGAGTATTCTGCATATAGGTGGGATATAAACCGAATAAATAATAAAATAAATATGCATAATCAGAAATTATTATAATTTAAGCGCTTTAGAAGGCAAGCTAATTCACTACTTGCTTGTTTTCAGGACAGAAATGTGCAACATCACAAATCGTGCTTGCTTACAACTTACCCTCCATGCTCCTGCACGTTGCCTTGGTCTTTCAGGACCAAATGCAGATGAGGAGGATGGAGCGCCTGGGACCAGCAAAGAGCTGTATGGCACCATAAACATTTACAGATAAATTGCAAACTGTACATCATGGCACTGAAAGAAGTTGGTGCTGGAACCTCACCACATTTTCAAAGGAGGACATTAAAATCCCCATTTTTTCAAGTAAAAGGGTTTATGGGCAGATATTTAAGATATATCCTCCAATCTATCACTATTATTATTATTATTATTATTATTATTATTATTATTATTATTATTGTTTATATAGCACCATCAATGTACATGGAAGAAAACATCTTGTTTCCTGTCTTCCACACTGGGTTCACCAAGGGACAAATGTTTAAAGTGCTACATGACACCTTAAACATTTACTGATTAATTGCAAACTGAACATGACACATTGGCAATATATATAGGGATATATTCTGGAGGTGACGGACTCGACCTTGGGGAGCTAGGGGTGGCGATGGCTGACAGAAAACTCTCGCATGGGCTGGTCCATGTAGTCACGAAGAGTCGGAAGCGACTGAACGAATAAACAACGAATAAACATAATAACCCATGCTCTTAGGCTGCAAACATACAAACTTACTAGAGGGTAACCCCCGTTAAACATTGTGGGATTTAATTCTGAGTAAATACTCACTCCCCTCACCAGCAAGCACAACAGCACTGGACGGAGACCACAGGACTGGAAGATGTTGCTTTGCCACTTCTGGCCCCCGGAAAGGCACTCAATTCATGCATAGGGGGACTATTCTTATTACTTCACATATTATAGCCTTTAAACATCTCACAGCACTCTGCTACCCTATTTTTTGCAACACCTTCATCCATACACCCCCCTCCTTTTCATCTTCCTTTCTGCATAGGCTGCAATCCTATGCATATTTACTTCAAAGAAAGTCCTATTGTACTCAGTGGACTTCCTTCTGAGTAAACATACATACAATTGCATTGTAACTGTTTTTAAGGTACCATACCACAAGACTCCTTTCCCCAACTAGGTTTGCCATAGAAATAGCTTGACACATCATGTTTGCTTGAATGGAAGGGGGAGAAACACCCTAAAATAAGTAGGGGTGGAGAAGAATTTCAGTACTTCCGCCAATGATGAGCAGCCTGTGAACTTGCAGAACATTTGTTTTTATGGGGAGTTGCTGGAAGACGGAAGAATGAGGAATTGTGTGGAGGCTGGGAACAGAATAGGGAAGCGGGAACTATAAATGCTAAGTGGTGAGAGAAAAGAATGAGGAGAAAAAAACAGTGGCAATTCCATATCGCAGCTCCTGGGTGACCAGAAAGGAGAGCTCAGGCCCACCCCTCTGAGCAGTTTGCCCCCATCCATTTCCCACATCTTTTCAGCACTACATTTCAAATCAGCAGGCTGTGCCCACGGCTCTCTCACCAGACCCATCAAGGAGGTGGTGCTCACCTTTGATATCTGTGAATGAACCAGACTTCAACTGGAGAATGAATAAATGGGTTTATTTGTTCTTAGGAATTTGGTGGTGATGCACGATGAAGAATTTTGGATTGGGAAGCTGGATATTTCAAAGTCAACTCCTAGTGTTAGAAGACAAATGGCTGTTGGGCCTCCTGATTACACATAGAGGGAGGAGGGCCCAAATAGGTTTAGTTTAGCATTATATTGTTGAATTTCCTCAACTTTATTAATACAGATGTGGCCTTAAACACTTAATCTTGTCCTGTGCCTTCATTTTAGGGCATGAAGGCAATAATTGTTAGACTACTATATTTCTGTTTGCATAGTTTTTATTTTGCCTCTTTTAATAGTAACTGTTCTGTACTAGTCAAGATGCATACATTCAGTAAAAAACACACAACACTCTCCCATATCAAAATAATATAAGGTTGGATCCAAACTTCAAACCCATTTAAATCAACAAGCTCAAGTTAGTCATGATCTTGGTAGTCACAACTAACTTAAGTCCATCGATTTCAATGAGTGTACTCTAAGAAAGATTCAGTATGGATCAACCCATGCTAACTTTATCCACAGATCAGTCTTCATTTTCACTCCATTTTTCTGACCAATCTTTTAATGCAAAATCATTTACTAATTCTAATGAACATATGATCCCAAAGATGTGACATTACATTTCACAATCTCGGAACACTGGTCAATATTCTTCTTAATTCTATAGAATTTCTCCACATATTCAGACCGACTCAGAAGTTCCACAAAATCTTCATCGTGTGTTATCACAAGCAGTTGAAAATTACGTTGCTGGGCTCTACTTTTGATTATCCTGTGAAAAACAACATTTTAAACATATAACCAAAAGAACATGTATTCCAGATTGACAAATTGCAAGCATACAGCAAATGAAACTCTAGAATGAAATAGACTGTTATTCTACCCATTTTTCAAATTAAAGTGTATTGTGATGTTTTTGTTTATATGATACAAAACAAACCCTCCACAATACCCACCTCCCAATCACTCACCCCCTTCCATAACTAGTAGGGACAAGAGAAGTGGGGGAGGTGATGAGGAAAGGAGAAAAGGGGGGAAAGCCAAGGTGATGCAAGCAGCAAGGCTTAGAGCAGCTATTGTTGTTGATCAGTGGGGAGAGACATAATTCATGATTTGACCTTTTACCACAAATTTTTGTCCTTTGACTCTGCTTACATTCTGGATTACCCTATTTGAGAATTGCAAATGAACAGGAAATAAAATACTGAGAGGATTCTAGTAGCAACTACAGTGGTACAGTATATGGCTGGATGCTGTGGGCCAGTGCTTCCCTTCCTTACATTAAAAGGACAGGTTGCTTACCTGTAACTGTGGTTCTTCGAATGGTCATCTGTGCAGTCACACATATGGGCTCTGCGCCTGCGCGAAGCCCCGGTTCGGGAATCTTCTATAGCTAAGAGGCATTTTGGGCGGAAACCCCTCCCCCTCTACTGCGCATATGCAGATTCCCCAGTTCTTCTGAGACCTGAAGGCCTTGTCTGAGGAATATAAACACCTGTAGGTGTATTTGAAAAAACTATATGATAAAGCATTATCATATAGTTTTTTCTTGATGGACACCAAGAGGGGAGTATGGTGGGTGGGTTGTGTGACTGCACAGATGACCACTTGAAGAACCAGTTACAGGTAAGCAACTTGTCCTTCTTCTTCGTGGTCTCTGTGCATCACACATATGGGCGATTAGCAAGCTTTTACTCACTGGAGGAGGGTTGGTGTCCTTAGGTGAATACGGATGACAATACTGCCCTGCCAAAGGAGCAGTCGGATCGCGACCTGACGTCCAGTTTGTAGTGTGACACAAACGTCATTGGTCGAGCCCATGTTGCTGCCTTGCATATCTCTGGGACGGTGGTGCCACGATGGAAGGCAGATGATGTGGAGACAGCTCTGGTGGAATGCCCCTTAATTGATGTTGGGGGTTCCAATTTCTGCAGCTGGTAGGCCAGAGTAATACACTGGACCAGCCATGAGGAGAGCCTCTGTGATGATACAGGTTGGCCCTTCCTGTTTTCCCCATGACAGACGAATAGATGTTGTGATTGGCGAAAAGGAGCAGTGCGCTCTTTATAGAATGCCAAGGCCCTTCTTACGTCTAATGAATGTAAGGTCTTTTCCAAGGTCGTTGAAGGAGAGGGAAAAAAAGCTGGTAATACAATGTCTTGATTGACATGAAAGGCAGAAACCACTTTTGGTAGGAATTGAATGGTACGTTTGGCATTTTGTAGAGGGTTGAACAGTTTGTTGAACCACAGTTGTAAGGTCCTCATCTTTAGTCTTGCTAAAGGTACCACCATGGTGGTTGATGCCATTAGTCTTAGCAGTCTTTGTACTGTATAGGCCGTTATGGTGTGTTGTTTCATTACTCGGACTGTCAGGGTCCTTATGACAGTCGATCTGTCTGCAGGTAGATATGCTCTGGTAGTGTTTGAATTTAGGATTGCTCCTATGTATTTTATAGTTTTGGTTGGAGAGAGAATTGACTTCTCTGTGTTTATTAGGAGACCTAGTTGACGCATGAGATTCTGAACACAGTGGATATGATGTTGAAGGGTTTGTTCTGAATCCGCTACCAACATCCAGTCGTCTATATACAGATGGATCTGAATGCCCTGATATCTGAGATGGGCGCAGACTGCTGCAATACACTTCGTGAAGACCCTGGGTGCTGTTGAAAGACCGAAAGGCAACACTTGATATTGGAAGGCTTGATTGCCGATGATGAAGCGGAGGTAACGTTGGCTGTCATGATGAATGGCTATGTGAAAATAAGCATCCTTTAGATCGACGGAGGCAAACCAAGAGTATTTTGTGAGCAATGGTAGTATAGTGGGGAGGGAGACCATCCGAAACTTCCTTGGTGTAATGTAGGCGTTTACATCCTTTAGGTCTAATATTGGACGTATTCCTCCATTGGTCTTCGGAATGGAGGAATGGTCTTCGGCTCCCTTTTTTAAGAGCGAGTAGACTTCCTCTTGTAGAGGTGCGGATGGCGTTGTTCTTTTTAAGAGCCCCATTGGCGGTAGGGAGTCGAACTCTATTCTGTAACCTCCTTCGATTATCGAGAGCACCCATTTGTCTGATGTTATTTGAGACCAGGCCTCGATTGATGTGGAGAGGCGGTTGCCAAAGGGGGTGCTCGTGTCGTGAAAGCTGGTCAAGTCAAAGGCGCCGGTTCTGTTGGTAATCCGGTCTTTGGCGTTGGAACTTCGATTTAGAAGGTGGAAATTGTCTCCTTCCCTGCTGAAATGGTGGTGGTTGTCTGGGTTGTTGTTTGTCAGGTTGATAGTGTGGTGCGCCGGATCCCATTCCGTACCACCTTTTGGGTTTGAAGTATTGCTGTTGCATTACTCCGATTCCCATCTTTCTGGCTGTCATTCTTGCCCTTTGGACCGTATCCACTGCCTGGTCCGTTGTTGAGTTGAAGAGGCCTATGCCATCTAACAGGAGGCTTTCTATACAGGTCCTGGCTTCCTGGGAGAGGCCTGCTGATCTGAGCCAGGCATGTCTGCGTAGGGCCACTGAAGCTACCATAGTTTTCGCTCCACAATCTGATTGGTGCTTGGCTGTCGCAATCTGTTGTGTTGCCATGCGTGTAGCCTCAGCATGGAATACCCTAGCCAGCTCTCTTTGGTCATCTCCTAGATTATCACATAACAACATCATCTTTTCCCATAAGAAGAGCTGGTATCTCGACATTGTTGCTTGGTAATTAGCTATCTTTAAACTGAGGGATGCTGTAGAATAAAATCTGCGTCCCATCAAGTCTAATCACCGTCCTTCCTTATCGACCGGTGCTGTGTGCACCCTTTGCGATCGACCTTGTGCTGACTCAACTATTATTGAGTTGGGTTGAGGGTGTGTGAATAAAAATTCCGCGTCTTTTTCAAAAACTCTATACATGTTGTTGAGACGCTTTGAGGAAGGTTGGAGTGCTGTGGGATCTTTCCAGTGCTCTTTGACAGTCTTTGATAATGTTGGTAGAAATGGGATAGCTACTGGGGTTGTGGCATCTGTATAGATAGCCTCAAACACCGGGTCTTCCAACTTTTCTAGTGCCTGCTTCGTCTCGATTCCCAAGGACTGCGCCATCCTTTGAATAAGGTCCACGAAATGTCCCAGTCCTTCTGATGGGGAGACGGATCCCTGTGCCTCGACTATCGAGTTGGGCGACGGTTGCGATGGTGCTGCTGAGGTAACCTATATGGAATCGGAGCAATCATCCTCCACCGATTGTGGGGAGGAAGGGATTTGTATGGTTTGGATTTCCATCTGCTGAGCCTGATGGGTCGTTGTTCCTTCGGGCCTTAATGATGTTGCACTCTCTTCCACTGGTTTAATTATTTGGCGTGTTTGTACGTCAAAAATTGGTTCGGGTGCTGATATTGTTTCCGATGGTCGGCGTCAAGCGGGCGATCTTTGATATCGATCTTCTAGCTCGCGCCAGTCTGCGTAATGATATGTATGTCTTGGGGGAAGTGACCACTGTGATTCCCTTTCCCAATCTCTCGCAGGGGATCTGGAGCGATGTTGCCTTCGATAATAGTATGACTCGGATTCATGATATCGAGTATTGAAGGAACGAACCGATTCTGGGGATCGACGGTGACTCGATGTTTGACCTCGATATTCTAGCCTCTGATGGTCTGAGGCAGGTAAGTTAGTCGACGGTGAAGCAGTCACTTGGACCGTCGGTAGCAGGTCCCTGCTGCGGACGGAAGAAGCGTCCCTAATTTCCACCTCTGATAACAATGTTGTCGTTATGGGGTCGATCGTCGAAGCCGTTTGGGCGGTTAATACAGATCCCATTTGGGCTGTCGATGATGGTGCCGTTACGGGCGTCGGTATCGACGTCGAAGCTCCTTTATTGGTGTCGTGTTTGTGAGGCACTTTAGATTTTTTCTTGTGCTTTCCCTTGTCGGCGTTTTTTGGCGTTCTTGCCTTCTTTGATAACTTCTTGGCTACCGAAGTAGCTAAGGATCGCCCTGGTGTAGCAGGGGCGTCCTGTCAGGGTCTGTCAGCTCGAATTGTTGTCGGCTGGAAAGGAGCTGGAGGCACGAAAGGCTCTTCTTGCGCCATAGTAGATTTATCTACTGCTCTGAGTGCCCTTTCCCACAGCTCAGCCCGTAATTTATCCGCTCTGTGGCGTCTGGTAAGGTTGGAGAAAGCTTGGCAATGGGGACAAGCGTCTACCTTGTGGCCTTCTCCTAAACAGATCACGCAAAAGTTGTGTCCGTTGGAAGGAGGCAGCTTCGTGCCACAACGGGCACACTTTTTAAACGGGGCCTTGGGGCCCATGCGGACTAAGTTAAAGAAAGAAGAGATTTCTGAGGTAAAGTTGGAGAATATCTATCTATCTATCTATATATTTTAGGAAGGTAGGAGTAAAAGGAAAGAAGAAAGAGAAGAGGTAACGAAGGTAAGTCTTAGCTATTTTTTGTTTGTTTGGTAAACGGAAGCGTTCTCGACGAGGCTGTCGCGGTGACGGTCAAAGAAGAACTGGGGAATCTGGGCGGGAACCCCTCTGCATATGCGCAGTAGAGGGGGAGGGGTTCCCACCCAAAATGCCTCTTAGCTATAGAAGATTCCCGAAGCGGGGCTTCGCGCAGGTGCAGAGCTCATATGTGTGATGCACAGAGACCACGAAGAAGAACTACTGCTTCCCAAGCATAGTAGCCCATTCTGGGTGCTCTTTAATTGGTATTTTATCCCTCTTTAGGGCAACTAGAAATGCACTACGGTGTGTTTTGAGAGCAGGGAGACAAGTCTTTTTCCAATTGAGAGTTGCAGGTTCCCCATACAAAATTTGAGGGAAGATTTAGGGAATACATTCAGTAAGACTCCAAATGATCAAGCATACACCCCCCTCTCAAAAAAACAATAATGTCAAGAGTTCCTGTACAACCACATGAAGAAACTGGGGTTTAATCTCGAACAACAAACCAGAATCAGATCCTAGTTTGTAGTCAGAGATTAAACCACAATTTCCCATTCTGGATGTAATGGCAAACTGTGGTTTTTAGGATTAACAATTCTTGGAGGTCTTTCTTTATGGCACACAAGAAAAAGGAGAAGAGCAAGTTTGTTCTTTAGCTAATAAGGACAGGTTGCTTACCTGTAACTGTGGTTCTTCAAGTGGTTATCTGTGAACTCACACATATGGATTATTTGCCTGTGCAGAACAGTAATTCAGAATATACTAGAGCTAAACAAGAGTGTTGGTGGGAGCCCCACCTATCTCCTCTCCACATGCTCCAGACATGGCTCCTGTCTGCCTCTCAGTTCCAAGTCAGCCACATTGGAGGAATAAAGGTGAAGCATCGAAGCAGGGAGAAGAGTGGGTTGTGTGAGTTCACAGATAGCCTCTCGTAGAATCAGTTACAGGTAAGCAACCTGTTCTTTGTGGTCTCTGTGACTCACACATAGGGGTGACTGAAAAGCAGGAGACATACTGGAGGAGGGAAATGTCCAGGCAAAATTAAAGAAAGGACTGCTCTGCCGGAAGCCGCAATGGCATGACCCCTGATATCCAGGTGGTAGTGTTATCTAGGTGATTGAAGAGAAAGGAGCAACCCTATATAGATTCTGAGATTTCCTAGACATGGATGTGTGAGAGTAGGTTTCACCTAGGGTTGTTTGACTGGAAGCATCAAGATGGTAACTGGTGAAGCTAAGGCTGGATGTACCCCTTTTAAGACCAGGTCCATAACTGGAACTGGAGACACTTTAATCTTTAGATGAAGGGGTCAGTGATGGCTGGGTGAATTATACTGTGACTGTGTAGCGACTCTGGGAGTTTTTTCCAAGATTACAACCTGAAAGAAGTTTGTCAGAAGAGGAGGGCTGATAGTGAGTGGCAAACCTGTGAGCTTGTTAGTGTGGTAGGCTCCAGTAACTCAGTGTCAGGTGGTTTAGATACCATGCAAGGTGTTGCTTGGTTAGAAGTTGCCTTAGATAATTTAAGACAGTGAGGGGAATGAGAATGTTGCCAGGTAGTCTCTATCCCTATATTCAAAACGATGTCTTCTGGTGGTGAACGTGCTCATAATAATGAGAGGGAGACCTGTAGAAGTGGGGGCAAAGAAAATATTGACAAAGAAAATCTTCCAGAGGCCAAGGAAGCCAGGGACGTCTGTCGATACTAAGGGGATTTATACTTTCTTGGAGAATAGATGATAGTATGGTTCCAGCAAGAAGCATTCCCTAGATTCACCTTCTGATATCAAACCCAGGCACTGGATATCATCCAGGCACTAGATATTATCCAGGGACTTACAGTCTTGAGGAAGTTGTAGTTTCTTCTAGGATCATCATCAGCGATTGCATGGTAATTTGAGACATGGTCTGCACCAAGGGCGGCTGAATTGGAGCCAATGCAGGCCTGGGTTTGATGTAGGACTCTATTCTACGAACAGTCTTTTTTTTTGTTTTTTGGTCCTGGAGCCCAGGGAGAAGCAGGGTGTTTGTTTCGGGACTTGGTCTGTTTGACCTGCTCGGTCTTGACCATTGTTACCAAAGGGCTGGTTTTGAGCTGTTGGTCCGAGGGAATGGTCAAAGCTGTCAGTGCTGCAAGGATTGAGAAAGAGTCGGAGCTGGTTTCTTGCAAATGGAGACTGAGGCAGTATGTAGAGGCTAGTTCAGTGCAGCTGATTCAGAATGTTGCCTTGAGGGCTTGCTCCCATAATAGGGCACAGAGGCATGTTGTTCTGTTTTTCCTGGCCTGCTTCATAAAAAAATAGCAGTGGGTACAGGAGTCCACCCGTGTGCCTCTCTGAGGCAGAGAAGGCAGTTGGAGTATTCACCAGGCATTGGTATCTTCCCACTGTAGCCGGTGCAATTTTTAAAGAAGGACTTTGAGACCATGCTCTCCAAAGGGGCAATGAAATAATGAAGAAGAAAACCGCAGAGAAAATTGGAAAGGAAGAGAAAAAAAGAAAAGATAACTCTGTTCAGTGTCCCTGCAGTAGACAGTAGAATTTTTGAAGATTTTGCCATGAGGTGAGAGAATGTTCCAAAAGGAACTGAGAGGCAGGCAGGAGCCATTCCTGGAGCATGCACAGAGAATGTGGGCGAGACTCGTAGCTAAAACTCGGTATAGCTCTAGAATGTTATGAATATCTGTTCTGCACAGGTGTATATCCCATATATTTGAGTCACAGAGACCACGAAGAAGAAACCATGTTTATGACTGAGATAATTCAGTCTGATCTAAGCCATCATCTCTTAAAAAACAGAAAAAGAAAAAAAAGACTGTAGACGACCAGCATTGGCAGTTCCAGATGGAGGGATTAGTCGTGGCTTGACTAAGTAATATAACAACAGACTTTTGGGTACATGGTATTTGGTGGTATCTCACCCTTGATCCGCAAGTTGGTGTGAATAAAGTGTGTATAACAAAGTGAAGACTCTGACAAAACATCTGTTGAAATTTTACACATGCAAATAAAACAGATGAGGTGCATTGGAAAGGGCTTTCTCAGGACTGACCTATAGACATGGGGTTGCTTAGCACTAATGTAGATTTAGGGCCTACATAAGAAATGTCCCCCAGGCTTTTCCATGAAATCTGCAGATACTTACTCCACCAAGGCATGTGCAAGCGATTCAATATTCTCTCGGTCAAGATTGGTGGTGGGCTCATCCAATGCAAGAATGCCACAGTTGAGACAAAAGGATTCTGCTAGGGCAAGACGGATAATGAGGGAAGCGAGAACCTAAAACCAAGAGGTCACAGTTCAGTAAATAAATCAAAACACAAACATTTCTAAAAGCACTTTGATGCAGCAGTAGTTCTTGGCTGCACCACTTCAAAATGAAGATGGGGGTGAACGTGAATGCTTCCCCATATAAAAAATTCCTTCCACATAGAAAGTTAGCAAGTTAGGAAGAAGGCTTCTAGCGTAGCTTTCCTGCTCACATGCTAGTTTTCTATGTGGATTTTCTATGTGAAGCCAACCTGCCCCCCTACCCTTTTCATTGAGCTAATGCTATGCATCTTTACAAGGTCAGGGACAATTCTCTGCTCCCCTCCACAGTTGGAAGTTTGGAGCTGTAAAATGCAGTCGGGCCTCAATGGTTTACTTTGTCTGGCTAAGATGCTCCAGATGCCTTGGCAACACAGTAGTCAAAGGAGGTCCTCATGAGGTGGGAAAGGAAGCTGGTTTGATCCAACAACAGAGTTGCCAAACAATCATCCTTGCCTTCCTCCCATCTTGGCACTGGGAGGAGGCAGGGGTTGCTTACTTGATGATCCTCTGCACACTTCTGCAACTCCAACGCTTGGAGAAAGGCTTGGGACTCACAAGAGGGCGACAGGACATTCACTATGACGAGCAAGATTGTGGAAGCCTGGGTGTGTCCCACTAATATTTGCAACATGTGATGTAGCCCTTAAGAGAATGCTACTGCCTGTTGTTGACTTTCCATTGCTAGATTTTATTTACCACCTTGTAGTTTTACTTAATATATTTTAATCAACTGGACATCCTAGCCCCACTTGAAGAATAAATTACAGGAACAGCACATCTTGCATACTTCTTAGGTGAGAATGAATGCAACTACTACTTCTCTCACAGGCTTTCCAATAGATTCTCTTCTATTTTAAGGGTTAGACATTTTTTTGAAGGCTGCGATTGTTGACAAGATAACATGGTGTGCGCTATTTGAACACTTCCATATCATCATCTACCAAAACCAGGATTCAACAATTATGACTCATTAGTCTGGTTATTATTTTAATTCAAGGGTGAGTGGAAACATATGAGAAGGTTACAGAATTTGTAGTTTACCCTATAGCAAGTACTATCCAACTATAGTGGGTATATATGCCGTATCTTCTTAGCCAATGTGTCTCCTCTGAATGAATGCTTAGAAGCGGTAATGGGCTGGTTGTGGAAAAACAAACTGAAGCTGAATCCAGACAAGACAGAGGTGCTTGCTGTCAAAGGTCTCAACCTGGGTTTGTAGGTGTGTCAACCAGTTCTGGATGGGGTTACACTCCCTGGAAAGACTGTGTTCGCAGCTTGGGGTGCTTCTGGATCCATCACTCCAAATGACAGCCCAGATAGATGCAATGGCCAGGAATGCCAACTATCAGCTTCAGCTGATACGCCAGCTGTGCCCCTTCCTAGAGTTGGAAGACCTAAAGACAGTAGCGCATGCGCTGGTAACTTCGAGGCTCGACTTCTGCAATGTGTTCTACATAGGGCTACCTTTGTGCCTAGTCCGGAAACTTCAGCTAGTTCAAAATATGGCAGCCAGGCTGGTCACCGGTACACCTAGGGGTGACCACATTACAGCAGTTTTAAAATCTCTTCACTGGCTGCCAATTAGTTTCCGGGTGAAGTATAAAGTGTTGGTTATCACCTTTAAAACCCTACATGGTTTGGGTCCAGGCTACCTGCAGGATCGCCTTCTCCTGTACAATCCTCCCCACACACTCAGGTCCTCTGGGAAGAATCTACTTCAGTCAATCAAAGTTAGGCTGACAGGTATTACCCAGAGGACCTTCTCTTCTGCTGCTCCCAGACTGTGGAATGGCCTGCCAGAGGAGACTCGTCAACTTAATAGTCTTTTAGCATTCAAGAAAGCTATAAAGACTGATCTCTTTCGGCAGGCCTATCCAGTGGGATTTTAGGATGCCTTTAGTATGCTTTTAAGATCTTTTTAGGATGCTTTAACAATGTATATTATGTTTTAATTCAGTTTTATGTATTTTATATTTATTGTTGTTCCTCGCCTCAATCAAAATGGAGAGGTGGGTAAGAAATATTATTATTATTATTGTTATTTGAAAACAACTAAAACAAATCAATGTATTTTAGAGTGTGAATTTAAATAGTATCAAATTCTTAGCTGAGATTAAAAAACACAATTTACTTGTGGTTTACAGCCTATACCTATACACATACAACATATTTCTCTCCCATCAACAAACTGTGAGAGAATGTCACAAACAGACAACAGCAAATTACTCTCCTGCCCGGGTTTCTCTTTCTCTCACATAATCCTGACCCCTAATCCCATCCTTTCCATCGCCCTATCCCACATGTGATGTGTTTGCATCATCAAGTGGAATTCAATATAACACTTTGCAACTGACTAAGGAGTGAAGATTATACTACATAGCATGGTGAGTTCTAAACAGAAATTTATACAAAAGAGCATCTTATCTTATTGTATGAGGCCTAAGAATCACACTGTACGGCAAGAAGAGGGACAAATGGGCAAAGTACTCTCTCTTAACTTCAACTTTCCCTGAGTAAAATGGAATCAATATCCTGCCTCTTGGAGTTACTATCATAGTGAACAAGAAACCCTCACTTCCACTAATATCGAAACTGATAGATGGTTCATAGAACTGCTTCCCTTCACAATTTTCAGACCCAAAACAGGGTGACTATGTTCAGATGACTGTATCTTGGCTTAATAAGCTGAGCTACAACAAGCTTCATGCCCCTATACACAGCTGCTCTACGGTTTCCTTCACATGTGGAGCAAGCGGGCCAAGAACTCCTCAGCTAACTATAGTTTCCTGTTACATCAGAACTGGAAAACTATGATTAACAGGCTTTGGAATAAACCAGGATACAAAGTTGTGGTTTGAAAATGGCTTTATATCCTGACTTGTTCCAAAGCCATTAACCATATTGTTCCAGCTTGGAAGAAATGGGAAACAATAGTTTCTGGTTCATGCAAAGCAGCAGCATGAGGCGTGTTCATATTAAATGAAGATATGATTGTATGAATGTGTCCACTTATTCAAGTTTGTTTTGAACGTTCATGGGAACGGGTCCGTTACATAGCTTGTCATAAGGTAGCCATTTATATGGTAGAAGGCCATGTAAATAGTTCCTCTGTTCTTTTCCATTCTGCTTCATTAACTTACAGTTCCACACATTTTTCCTTATTTACAACTGTCCATTGACCTAATACAAATGAACTGCTACAAGTGTCCTCTTACATACCTTTTGGCCAGCACTGCATCTGCCCCTCATATCTAAAGCAGTGTCTCCTTTTATCATTACTACTCTATAATTGTAACTTCTCCTCTTGTCAGAAGCAGAAACATTCTCATCTGCATCAGACCGAATTTCTATGTATTCAATATCTACAGGGGAGAAAATACAGTTTCAAAATACAAGCAATAGATGTGTTGGCCTTGAAGCAATCTGAATACAATCCGTAGTCTATGCTTCTGTATGGAGGTATGATGCACTATATGCAAACATTCTTATAAGATTAGCCCGTAAGACAACCATTCTCCTTACGAGCTCTCAGGTATGCAAGACTAGGTATACTCTGCTAAAAAGAGAAAAGGAAAAGAAATTCCACACCAAGAAAAGCTGTATACGTAATGTACTTTGCTTCTTTTAGCCAAGGGGATAGGCAAAGAGCAATGCAAGGCATAACCCCAGTAAAACTGCTTAGCCTCCACTACGCCCTCTCTAAGAATCCACAAAGTATTGGCTCTTCTCAGTATTCTCTCTTCAGGGACCTAAATACCAAAGATCTTGCCTTTTTTAAAAAAAAGAAAAAGAAAAGGAGCTGGGAAGAAAATTATAATTCTCAGAATGCTGCATTCTAGCACAGAGGCCTGGTTACAAGACACGTGAAGAGCAAAGGAATTATCAAGATGCACCATGACAAAGGTGACCATATGGTAAAGAATATGTTTATCAGGATAAATCAAGATGACTCAAGCTGGTAATGCCGTATTGCTTATTACAAGGTGACTTCCCTCCCTGGTCATAATTTTAAAACTGGTTTTATCTTAACAGAGGACTGTATCAGAATCCCACACCCACCAAAAAACTTAGTGACATTAGTGATGACGTTTTCTTAGATAGATGAATAAATATTTCTATATATTTGGTACCTTGCCCCCTGTAGGTACTTCGCCAAAGGTCACGAATTATCTTGTTGATTTCTTCCATTTTCATGCTGTGAAACATCATTATTGCTCTAAGAGAGAAGGAAACGGAAACCTCAGACTTTACAACTTACTTCATGAAATTGAACTCCTTCTACCAGACTTTACTGTCTCTGTGCTCTAACAATGTAAGATCGCACTACAATATTTGAGTTATGGATGCCAGAAGTGTTATAGCACTGAATTTAAACCATGCAATCCTAACTTTTGCTTCTTTTCTGGCAAAAGGCCTTTCTTGTTTGTAGGATCAAATCCTATGATTCTATATTTTGAATTCTGTATGCTACCTTGAGCCATTATGAATAAAAGATTTAAATCTCACGAGCCCTTTGCCAATAGTTAAGTCCACAATACAACAGTTTGGTGTGCTGAAGGCCACTGGTTTTAACTGACCTAAGTGTGCTGGATTGTGACCTAAGGTAGAGAAGTGTTCAGGAAGGGCCAAAGATAAGGGACAGGAAGACAAAAATTAGAAGTCCTATGCATTAGAAAAAACTACTTTCCACAATTAAAAGGTTGGAAAATTTACCTGGAAAGTAACAAAGTAATTAAATCAGCAAATATAAAATATTTTTTTAAAAATAAAAGGGACTATATATGAATTGTAAAATAAATAAAAAATCCTACCAATTTTTAAAAACCTATTTTTCTGAAGATGCTGAGTTTCAGATTTAAGCCTTTTCAATTCTTACAAATACATAAAGGTTTTACAACCATGAGATCATACTTGGGATATAAAAACCATCAAAAGCATTCATTCAATAGGTAATACACATGCAAACCCTATCCTTACACCCCAGTTTAAATGTAACACTAAACTGAAATTCCTGGCTTAATAAAGCAGTATATTTGTTCCTCTCTTCATTCAAGCGATCTAAGAAGCCAAAGCTCATCACTCAAACACAGAAGCCTATGATATGTGAACTGGGAATTATGGTTAACTGCTTGCAAAGATGCTGGGTTCTGTCAGCCAACTTTATTTATTATTTATTTATTTAGAGTATTCTTATCCCGCACCTCAGCCAAAAGGCTCTCGGAGCGGCTTACAATGTATCAATAAAGAATGTACCCTCAGGCATACATTCTAAAAAAAGACATGACACACAAGGAAAAGTGTATGGGGAGGGAAGAGGGAGAAAATAAAAAGAAATTAAGGAGACTGTTTAGGCTGGTGGGAAGGCCCTGCTCCGTCCTCTCATCTCCCAATGGAGGGGCAAACCAACAGCTCCTTCTTCCCCACAAGATGAAGATGGCAGTTAGCCCTGTGTGTGTGTGTGTGTCCAACTGAAGCAGGCTCTGATGGTGCATGCCTGCTCCAGTCTCCCTCGCATCTTCGTGCAAGAAAATCTTGTATGTATATATATCCATGTCAAACTAAACTTATACAAAACAAAAACATCAATAATGAAGATTAACTCATGGCCAAATAGTGATACCAATCAAGACACTAATTCACTGGTCAATGATGCATAGGGCAGCTCCATTGTGCTTTAAAACAGCTGGATCAGGCTGAGTATGCATAATGTTATTTTGTCCTTTGAATACCAGAAAACATCAGGCTTGAACATTTGTCTACATGCCACATGTTTTGCGACAATAATACTAGATGTGAAGATGGAAGAGAGATAATACAAAGCGCTAACATAGCATGGAACACCTTTATCCTTCGCTATACCAAGAAATATTGCTTTCCTTATTCTTATTAGTTATCTTTAGTCATAACTTCCATTATAGTAAAGGTTCTTACAGCAGCTCTCCGTTTGATAACATCAAACATGTTTAATGTTGAGTCACTGTTATTTTTGCTGTTGAGCTGAGTTGCATTTTTAGCTGCATCAGATAAAACTGCAAAAAGACAAGCAAATTTGCCTCTTATCATGTTTGAGGGGGAAACCCAATGGCAATAAAAGATGCATTGTGGGTTTTTTTAAAGTAGAAGAACAAGGAAAAGCTCATATTACATTTCCACCCTTCATAACACTTACCACATTCCATTTCAAATGTGTGAAATGATTATCATTGTTAGATCTTAAGTAGCTTAAGAACATAATTCACAGGTTTACATGTTACAGCAGCCAGGTAAAATCTTTAAATTACCAAATGCCTCTACAAATGTGCCTCTTGTCCAATTCTTCTGAGCAATTCCTCCTTTCCACAGCATCTCCCTGTGCCACATCCACTACTGTTCAGAAAGGTTACCAAACACTCAGGAAGACTTTTCAGAGAAGGGAAAATAGAGAGCTCCCCTTTAGTGAGCTTCCATCCTCTCATGGTTCACAGCATCAGAGGCTGTAACTGCAGCATCAGAGGCTGTAACTTTCTACATCTGCCTTTTCCCCCCCGGGATCATCCATGGATCATCCCTGTGCGTCCACAGGGGATCCTGGGAGCAAGCAGGGACAATCCCTCCAGTTTCCTGGGATAATCAAGACCTCGGTTATCCCGGTTTTACCCGTGGTCCCAGGACAATCCCAAGGACCGTGGATGGTGTGTGCATCCATCCAGGCTTCTTCCCTCCTCCCCACGAGTATCGGGGGTCAGCAGACGGGAGGAGCCGGGCTGGAGGAGGAACATCAAGGGGGGGGGGGAGCAGAGTCAGGGCTTTTTTGGTTTGTTTTGTTTTTCACTTACTTTTTGCTGGAGTGCAAGGGTGATAACTGGAAGATAGTTTTTCCTGAGTGATATTTTGCCCATAAACGATTTCAAACTTTTCTTTTTTCATATGTAAGACTAACTTCCCATAATATACAAATAAATTCTTGACACTTAAAGGGAAAACTGAAGGCTGCAAAATCATAACTGCATTTCTGCTTGACAAAATGGAAGTCTGCTGCATGTCAACACTTTATCTTGAACATCTTTATAAATGTATTTGTGATCCCCTGTGACCTAACAGACTCTCCAGTTTTGAAGAAATGAATAAAATGTTGCCAGTTTTTACTCAGGTAAGGCTACTGCTACCACTCCGTTTTGCCACATTCCTCTGGCTAATCCGGGAACATACTTTATAAATCTGAAAATAGTAGGCAAGGTCATGTGGGAGGATTTTAGGGAAGGAATTTCTTCCTTGACAAGAATTTCCAGAGGGGTCATCATGTTAGTTTGTTGCAGCAAAAACGAACTTTTTGCTGTTGTTACTCCGTCATAAGGAGGCACACTAGGGGTTTCACACATTCCCAAATGGGCTTATTCATTCATAGGTGTAAAGGACAGTGTTTCAGATAAAAAAAACAATGGTTAACATACAGAACATATACTGAAGCCTAAAGGAAACAAACTTGTTATAGTTTTAGATACACTATTTCTAGGCTTATTTAAAAGGAAGGACAACTATATATGTGAAAAATGCTAGGCTTAGATCAAGGCACCTAGCTTCTCTCTGACAAGGGCGCATCTGTCCTTAAGGTAGCTGAGGCGGCTGTTACCTAGGTGAGTGTGCTGTAACGTTGAGAGGTTTTGGAAGGTATGAAGTCTCATATGCTGAAAAAATGCATGCTTTCAACCACTTTGCTAGAGTGGATCTAGTTACTTTTTTACCCATGGCTATAGAATGAAAACATACGAATAGAGAGTCAGGTTATGTGAAGGGCTTTGTATGGCCTGCGGACATCCAGCTTGTGCTAGTCCTTTTCCTGTAGGTAAGAGGAGTCAGGTCAGAAAGAGGGTAAGATCAGTTCCTGTGAGCTATGGAACAAGGTATTAACCTTTGGAATGAACATTGGGTTCATTCTGAGAGTGCCTGTGTCCTTTAGGAAGCTGGTGAGCCCTTTACTTACTGAAAAGGCTATTATTTTTATATTCTGCACACAAAAGTGATGGCTACTAAGAACAGGACCTTTTGGGACAAAATTCAGAGTGGGAAGTATTTGAGTGGTTCAAAAGGGGCTTTAGTTAATGTTGATAGAACCACGTGTAGTTTCCAAGATGGAAATCTGTGTACCGTGAGAGGGTTTATCAATGAGATTCTGCATAGAAACCTTCTGAACTCAGCATGTGAACTCAGCGATGGGCGTCTTGATTCTGAGGGAACTAAAGATATGGGTGATGTTTGCCTGTGCAAGGTGCCTGGTTTTAGACCCATGTCAATGCTGGCTTGGAGAAATAGTACGAGTTCCTTGATGCCAGCTGATTCTACGTGGATTTTTTTTGTCTACATCATCTGAAGGAGGCTTTCCAAGTGGTCTCATAAATTCATGAGGTGGATTCTTTGTGGGGTGCTACCAGAATGCTTATGACTGTAGCGGGACAACCTGGGTTGGTGTAGATGGAGCTTTCAACAGCCTTGTGGCTAAGCGAAGCCATCCTGTGTACAGATGAATAACTGGTCCCTGGGCAGTGGTCCCAACTGAACCATATGCAGTAGTTGAAAAATAAACAAAGCCACAGAGACCTAGGTGATGGAAACAGTCCCAAATGCAGGATTTCTACACACAGGAACATTAGGAGATCTGACACACGATCCCTGCTTTTCTGGGTGATAGGGCAAGTTTACCCAATGTAGGGTCTTTGCTCAACAACTGGACATAGGTAACCCAGATTTAGCAGTCCATTTTCCACCTATTTCATTTGGACCAGTTCACTGCTTTTACCAAGAACTATTCAAGAATGGAGCAGCATAAAAGTCCTAAGTTTTGAAAAGCTGCAAAAGAAGTATGATGCCTCAGTGACTGATAGGATAAAAATGTTTTTTATCCCATTGTTCTTCATTTTGCTCCCCCAAATATTTTCTCATAAATATATTATTGATTTGTGAAAGAGCTTTATTGAGGTTACTTTGCAATGGAAAGATTGTTACCATATTATATTACTCACTGATCCAGTGCTTTGTAGTAAATGTCAAGATCCTTGTTTGCCAGCTCCGTTGTTCTCATAACTATCATCATTTCTCTGTATTGCTCTTCAGCATCTTTAAACTGTGGATCTCTCAGTTCTTTCTTATACCTAAGAATCTCTTCCTCAAATCCACGCTGTCGACCAAGTGCCAAACTGTGGTTTCTTTTCAAACTTTCTATTTTCTCCTCTAAGTGCTGCTTGTCCCTGGCAAGTAAAATCAATATAGAGCTTTGTTACATTTTATAAAGTACACACTGACAAATCTTCCATATTTGCACGATCCTGCTCCCACTGTAAAATTTAATAACTAAATTCCTCCCAAAGAATTCTGGATTTGAATATGGAATTCCAATAGCTAATACAACACAGCCTGGCCTCTTGGTATAAGAGTAATTAAACCTGTCTTATCCTTATGGCCTCTCAGATGGGAAACAAAAGTGCCACACAATTAGTAATGAATGATTGGGTCATTGGTACTGTTTACTGATAAGAAAAGAACCCAAACAATGCGCCAAATTTTGCATATGGGGCACCAGAATGTCAGTGCCCATATTAGATTTATAGTAACCTAAACCTAAAGATCATAGAAACAGAAATATTATCAGAAAAGGTAACGCTAAGGATCTTCTCAGATTGTAAATACTTTTATTTATTTATTACATTTCTAATCCACCTAATAATTAATGTTCTCTTGGAGGGTGGATTACAAACAGAGAGATATACTTTGAAAACACATACTCACAAGATTAAGATTAGAAATGTATCCTTAGGAATATAGCTTAATAACCACTTAAAATATTTTTAAAATATGGTAAGTGGTATATAAACCTATTAAATATATAAATAGGACATACATTAAGTAAAAACAAGCTAAACATATTTTATAGCCTCTAAAGAGCACATAAAGATGACTTTAAAAATGCATCACTGGGAGCACTCCTTTTGGATGATCTACCCCCAATGTGTTGCATGCAAACCATCTCAGTAAGCTTGAACCAACACTTGTTATGCTCTACTTTGAAGCCTTGACTTCAAATGATGTTGAATGTTTGAACCTATGCATGCGTAAACTTTGCAGTTAGTATTGTTATGTTATAGGAAAGAAACAAAAGACAAATCTTGTCTGAGAAAGTGGTTTCTGGAAATAAAAAACCCTCTGTGTTATGTCTAGAGTGAAGAATTTAATCTTACTTTAAAGATGGAATCCAGTTGTGTCAGAGAGCTGGATATATTAACTAAACCGGAAACCTGGGGTTCCCTATGTACCGTTAATGCATTTTGAGAGAACCTATGAGCTAAGGTATAGGCCACAACATGATTATGAACTGAAAAAATATTGCTGAAATAACTGTGTTATGAAAGCAAATAGTATTGACATTATTTCGATTTAAACAAATGATTATCTAAGATGCTAGTGAAGCCAAAAGGCATCTCTCCAACCCTCAGCACTGAGGAAGCAAAAGTCCCTCCACAACAGGAAAGCATTGTTAAAGGAAATGCAAAGTAAAAATAAAAAACTGTATTCTTTTCAACGATGTGTGTAATGCATATTCATGACGTTCAAGGCAATAAAATAACAAGAAATGCATATACAGACATTTTGCAGTTTCAAGATTATTCTCATCTCTGAAACCAAGCACTTTGGGAGAGGCAAATACTTTTTGTGAACCGGCCAGAGAGCTTTGGCTATTGGGCGGTATAAAAATGTAATAAATAAATAAATAGGTGCCCTGGACTTCAGAGGAACAGCAATGGCCATAATGACAGTGTATCAATTCAGAGATGCGCACAAACCATCGTTTTTAAACCCCCTTCAAACCAGGTTTCTGATTTTAGTTCGTCAGCCAATAACAATGCATGGATTGTCAATTCATTACATTATAAGCCACAGTTAAGATTCCTCAGCCATGATTACTATACAGTTGGAAGGAAACTCAAAAGTCATCTAGTCCAACCCAATGCAGGAAATCCACTGCTACAGCATCCCTGATAGGGATTTTAAAATAGAGGCTAGATGGCCACCTAACAAAAGAATATCCATCACCTTCTGAGGCAGTCTATCCTACTGTCAAACAGCTCATCCCAATATTGAGTCGAAATCCCCTTTCTTGTAATCTGAACCTGCTAGCTTGGGTCCTACCCTCTGAAGTAAAAGAAAAAGAAAAGCTCCATCACGGCAGCCCTTAAGAAACATATTTTCTTTAAAAGGGAAGATCAGAAGATACTTTTTGAGTTGCGGGACTTCCATTTGCCCCATCTCCATCAAATGTTGCTTTATGCTATCTTCAACCTCTTTTAGGTCTTCATTTCTTTTTCTTAAAGTGAGATTGTCTTCTAACCACCGCTCCTGAATCTAAATTCAAATAAAATATATTAGTGAGTTATGCTGCATTATTTTGTACCAGTACTGTTTGACATGCATGGGTTTTAGTTATCAATAAACCATGTCTTTACTACACAAAACCTAGCAGTATTTTGTCTATAGTCAATGCTGTACATTAATTGTTACTTTTAGACAGCAAAGTCATTTTAAGTGAAGTTTAAGGTGAACCATGTCATCTGATGTCCAATAAGAATGAAGTCTGGATACTATTATATAAACAGTATAAAAATCAGTTTTAAAATCCATACCATAAAAACCAATACTTTTAATCACCTGCCCTGGCCTTTGACACGGAGGAACGATATAGATCGGAACATTGGCACTTACCGAGAAGGTTCCTTCTGGGTTGGTGTAAGGAAGGCATCCCACAATGGGTTATCTCCCCCTATCACCCAGGAAAAGCAGGGACTCATGTGACTTGAGTTTTAAGCCCTCCTCCTAGCCAGTTCTGTCCATGGCTAAAGCTCAGAAATTGAGGAAGAAAATATTTCTTTGTATCATAGGTAAGGAAGAACCACAGGGGAACAGATACCTAGAAATCAATCTGAAAATACAAACTTTGAGGATCCTTAGAAAAAGGTCTGGCCAGCCATCTGCAAAGACAAGTGACCTGATTACCTATACAAATAGACTCGGTGTTGTTGTAGGGCATGGTTGGGATGCCTTCAGCACACCAACCCAGAAGGAACCTTCTCAGTAGTACCAATGTTCCATTCTCCAGGTTGGTGTAAGGAAGGCATCCCAGAATGGGACATGCTAAAGCTAAAAACCCTTATTTGGGTGGGAAAAACCTGATCCTGATCCTATTGTACTGTTACTCCTTGCTGGAGGACTCTCCTGCCAAAGGAGGATTCCGCTGAGGCATATGTTTCTATTTTGTAATGTCCTATAAAGGAATTAGGACTTGTCCAGGTGGCCACTTTGCAGATTTCTGCCAGAGGGGCGTTAGTACTTAAGGCGGCTGCTGCGACTGCTGCTCTAGCGGAGTGAGCTGTGACTCCTAATGTCTTGGGGAGGCAGGAAGCCTCATAGGCTGAAAAAATACGTGCTTTTAGCCATTTAGCTAGGGTAGATCTGGTAACCTTCTTGCCCATAGCAACAGGGCGAAAGGAAAGAGACAGTGAGTCAGATTTTCAAAGTGCCTCTGTCCTTCTTAGGTAAACTTTAATGGCTCTGCGGACATCCAGCTTGTGCTAGGCCTTCTTCTGTGGATGAAAAGGGTTAGGGCAGAAAGATGGCAGAATAAGCTCCTGTGACCTATGGTATAGCGTGGCTTAGGGATAAAGTTCAGGTCTGCTCAAAGGACAACGAAATCCCTATGGAAGGTGATGAGGCTTTTCTGATTGAGGTGGCAGAGAACTTTGAGATTCTGCGAGCAGACATAACGGCCAAAAGGAAAGGAACTTTTTTGTGACAGAATTCATAGCGGGATAGATCCAATCGTTCAAAGGGAGGTTTAGTCAATGCAGAAACTACAACTTGTAGGCTCCAGAAAGGAGTCTTATGGTAGGACTCTTGAGTGTTGTTCCACAGAGAAATCTTTTGACGTGAGGGTGTGAACTTAGTGGCTGCCTACCAGGCTTGGAAAGGACTGATAACAGGGCTGACATTTGTCTGCACAGGGTACCCTGTTTCAAACCCCTCTGGAGGCCTTCTTGGAGAAAGGCTAGGAGTTCCTTGACACCTGTTGCCTGTGGATTAAGTTTCTCCCTTTCACTCCACCTGCAGAAGGACTTCCAGGTTGTTTCTAAGATTCTGGTGGTGCAGTCCTTGTGTGATGCCAGCAGGGTACATATGACCTCCTCAGAATAACCCAGAGTTAAGTAGATGGACCTTTCAGCACCCAGGTGACTAGTTTGAGCCAATTTGGGTCTGGGTGGAGTATTGGTCCCTGAGACAAGAAATCTGAGATCTGGGGCAGGAACCATGGACCTTGCACTGCTGGGGCTAGGATCTTGGAGAACCAGGGGCATCGCAGCCAAATGGGGGCTACTAGGACTACAGTCGCTTCTTCCTTTCTGATTTTCTGCAGAACTCTCGCTTAGAAGGGGATTGGAGGGAATGTGAAGAGCCTCTTTCGGCTGGGTGGGTGTGAGGTGGTGGGGTGGTGAAAATAAAGGCTGGTTGTGAGGGGGGAAAAGGTACGGAGTTTAAGAAATCTTAGAAATAGAGATAAGTATAGGCTTGATATAGGAGGAGATGAGACCTAGATCTGTCCTGGGCGAAAAGCAGGGATGAACTGGCTAGGAGCGTCAGACCCATAGTGGGCTTAAAACTCAGTCACATGAGTCCCTGCTTTTCCTGGGTGATAGGGGTAGATAACCCATTGTGGGATGCCTTCCTCACACCAACCTGGAGAAGCTGGACTGTTCTTTGTTATATCCTATAAGTAAATACACTTGTAGGGCATTATTTTATTAATGGGGGTCACTCCTTTGGCCCTTAATATTGTTGTCACTGATGTGGAATCATACAGAAGCTATTGTCTAGCATTTGTGGATATCAACCTAATATTGGTAATAACATTTGAATAAGACAAATCTACCTTCTGAGTATCAATATCTTGCCTAATTGTTCCCATTTCTTTATTTATCTTCTCTTTCTTTTTCTCACATTCTGCTAGCTGAACCTTGACTTCATCAAGTTCGGACTCCTTTTGCTATAAAAGGAAAAGAAACATTTTAATTTTAAAACATTAGTATCACTTTAAAAGGTACACACAATGTTTTGTAATTACCTGTTTGTATTCTTCTTTCCCTTCTTGAATGTAATTGCCAATCTCTTTTACAAAGTTATGGATGTTTTTAACTTTTTCCTTTATGTCGTTTATCTGTAAGAAAATTGATAAGGAAATGTGTTTGCTTATAAGAAATGCACATATATTAATTCAAAAACAGAAACAAATTGTTCAAGCAAAGTGCATTTTAAATATTACACATCCCAAGCACATCTTATAAAAATCAGATCAGAACTTTTTTTTTAAAAAATGTGAGCTTTATAAAATTCATCCTAAATTGCCCTAATTAAAAAAAATTAAATGGGCAGTTCTTACAGTGGAGGAATATAAATAGTGGATCCCCAAGGATCCGTATTAGAACCAATGTTTTTAAATTTGTTCATAAAGGATGGAGAATTAGGGGTGAACAGTAAAGTGTCCAGATTTGCTGACAAAACTACATTATTTAAGATGTTAAAACCAAAAAAGGATTGCAAAGAGCTCCAAAAGCTCTCTCTAAACGGCATGAATAGGCATTAAAATGGCAAATTCAGTTCAGTGTAAGTAAATAGAACATGATGGATGTTGGGGACGGACGGACGGACATCCTAACACCAGTTATAGACCTGCTTTGCACAACGCAGTATGACATGGTGGTTTGTCACCATCAGTAAGTAGCTTGTGATATCTGAAACTGAGCGCCACCCTGAGAACTCATGGCTTGTTGTTGAGTTGTTCAGGGTGGCTTGTTGAGTGGAAACCTCTGTCCTTCCCTCAATCTCACGAGTGTCACCGCCATCCTTCCGCATCCCTTGTCAGTGCCCTTCACCTCGTGCCCCTAAAAATCAAGAAGAAAGGACACCCCAAAGTGTTCCAAACACATTCTCCATCTTATTATTATTATTAATAATAATTTTGGGATCTTGCAAAAGTGTGCACATTTGAAAGTCTGCCACTACGAAATTTGCATAATTTCCCCCTCTGCTTTACTACGCTGCCCTGAAATGCGTGTATATTTACTGAACCCGCTCACTGCTATGCCTTGAAATTTTGAGTATATTTAGAGATTCACCTCACTTGTCAGTCTTGAAATTTGCGTTTGTTTACTGATAAACCTCACTCTCTCCTCTGCCTTGAAATTTGCATTGAAGTTTGCAAATCTACCTCAGTCTCTGCTCTTTCTTGAAATTTGTGTATCTTTACCAATCCCCATTACCAATCCCCATTACTGAAAATTGCATATCTTTACTGGTCATGTGTATATTTGACAGCTAACAGCAAAGACCAGCGGAGGGAAGCAAGAGAGAGAAACCAGTTGGGGGCTGCAAAAGGAGCTTTTTGGGCAGGTATAATTATTTTAGTAGTATGTGAAGCAGCCTTTTTTTTTAAAAAAAAAACTTTGCAAAGGCATTACCACATTCCTCAGGGCACAGAAAATTATATACATTTGACAATCTAATGCTGGGGGGTGGGGGGGTGAAATTTCCCTTCTGAGCCAGGAACTCCAGCGGACCAATTGCAACAATGGATCTGACACAGAAAACAAGA
This sequence comes from Elgaria multicarinata webbii, assembly GCF_023053635.1. NCBI lineage: Eukaryota > Metazoa > Chordata > Lepidosauria > Squamata > Anguidae > Elgaria > Elgaria multicarinata. Next base: position 79,997,547 of record NC_086173.1, read on the forward strand.
AAACAAGGATTTCTGCCGCAATGGCACCTGGGATAAGTACCAGCAGTGGCCTGAACGCTGAAGGGGAAACAAATCATGGCAAGCTGCTGAGTCCACTGGGATGGTCCATTGGGAGTAACGAGCAACCCACCAAGGCTTATTCTCAGGGTGGCTTAGCATAACATACGGATTTGCCCATACACTGATGGGATCAGAACTGATGGTAACTAACCAGGAAGAAGTTCTTAAGGCTATGAAGATATCAACCCAAAGTGCAACAGCTGTGAAAAAGGTGAATTCTGTGCTACGGCTTATTGAAAAGGGAATAAAAAAATAAAGCTTCCAAGTATTGCAATGCCTCCGTCTTCTCCTCTCCACCCTTCTCCTCTCCTCCTCCATTAACTCTTATCTCCCATCACCAAAGGGGGACGGGGACAATTCTGCCTAATTTTGAGTGTCTTCAAATTGTTTGTAGCCACCAAAATTCATGACAAGATAGAGCTCTAACCAGGAATTATATACACCCTTGCTTATAAGAAGCAGTATTTTATCAAACCAACTGAGGATAGGTAGTCTTCACCTTCTCTTGTGTCGCTTTATAACTTGTGTTCTTTTTGTTAATTAACTCTTCTTTCTCTTGTTGCAGTTTTTCTAAAGTTGTCTCCAAAGGAAATATCTGCTCCTTTGCTTCCTGAAAAAGAAACCACCTTTGTGTCCATTATGATTTTGAAGTTTGTCTTTGCCGTCTCTATGCAGGCACATTAGTCTTTTTTATGATTTGGTAGAATTTGAAGCTCAACAAAACTGAAATACACTTGGGGCAGGGGAGAACAACCCATCAATATAAGATACTCATCTTACCTTGATCTCTCTGTTCAAGGACTGCACCTCAGTAGTCAACTCCACAGTTTGCTCTTCCAGCTGCTGTCGACGCTGCATGCAACTGGAAATCTGAAGTTTCTCTGCTTTAAGCTCATTCACAGTACTCTTTAGATACTGGACTTGATTTTGCTGGTCTTGTTTAAGAGTTTGCTTCAATTCAATTTTGCCAGTAACTGCACATATAATTAAGGAGATGCACATTACAGTAAGCTAGAGAGTCAAAATACAATTTTCATCTTAACAAGATGAAAACTTATCTGCAGTGCTATCAGCAATGGAAGATATAATTTTACTTTGCTCAAAATGAAAAACAAGGTATCACATGAGCACAAATATACCTGGTAGATGTGTATTTCTAGAAGTAATACGATCTGGTACTGATACTATTATGATTTATCACAGGAGACCGGAACTAAAGACCGTAGACCTGCAAACATTTAACATTTGCCACACTGGTGTTAGCAAAAATCTTTGGGGGGAAATAGATCTCCAGACCTAAAACAAACCCAGAGCTACTCTGGGTTTGTTTTTGTTATTTAATTTGTTTGTATATTGTTTTAAAGTGTTTTTATCCTATGTAAACCACCCAGAGAGCTTTGGGTATAGGGCGCTATACAAAAGTAATAAATAATAATGTGGCTTCATAGGCTCAGTTCACACAACACTTTTTCTCAACAGTGTTGGAACAACTCCACTGTGGAGTTGTTACACCACCATTGAGAAAAGTGTTGTCTGGAGGGAAAACCCCACCCCATGGTGTGTTTTTTTTAAAAAACACGCCACCCTGAATCTCCACGCTGTGCAGAGGAGAATTCCTGCACAATCGTTGTGTTCCATGTTGTCTGGAGGGCTCCGTGGAGTTTCCTGTTGAGTGGAGTGGCCATAGAGTTCCCTGGCAAGAGTGGCGAAAGGAGGGAGTGCCACTTTAGGAGAGCCGCTGGGATTGTTTTTTTGCAGCAATGGCTGGTGGGATACCATTGGGAGGACTAGGGGAGAGAGGGTGGAGGAATTGTCAAACGCTGCACTGACTTTTACTCCACTCCACAGGAGGCCACACCCACACAATAGTGAAGTTGGAACATGTTGTGTGGTGAGTACCCCCTACAAACTCCGAGTGGAGTTTTCCCACTGAGTAGAGAAAAGTGTTGTGTGAACTGAGCCATAGTCAATGGCCTGGTTTGCACATAATGCTAACCCATGGTTTATTTAACCTATAATTTGTTGTCCTACCCAGGGCTTGTCTGTTTTCTCAATCCTTGGTTGTTTTTCCCTCCTCCGCCCACTCTCTCCCTGTATCCCAAATGCCTTTATGCCACTGCAGTACTGGCATGTAGAGAAGCTGGGGGTTTTGACTGCTCTTGCCCATGGACTGTGTAGCATGGTGAAACAACCCATGAATCTAAGGTGCTGGGTTCCCACATAACGACAACCCATGGTTTAAACAACCCAAAATTAACAACCCAACAATAAAGCATGGCTATGTTCAGACATCACAACAATGCAGAATTCAACAACCCATACCTAAGGTTAGCATTATGTGTGAACAAGGCCAGTGTGTACCCATGTAGGAAATACAGAAATAGATTTCAGAGCCTCAGTTATGGAAGTAGTTTAGCACTTTTTCATATCTGGTTACCTGTATCCCACTGATGTTTTCTCTCTTGCTTTTCCTGGCTCACTTGTAGAAGAGTTCGACCTAAATCCACTCCCTGTAACTTAGTATCCTGCTGTGCAATTTTTCGCTCAACATCTCTTAGATCAGTCTGGAAAACAGCAGGAAAATGCAGATATTCCTGTATTGCTCGATATCACGTTTTGGACTCCAATGAGTCCATTGTAGGTGCAAATACCCACATACATAATGATCCCCATAGGGCATAATGGAACCCTCTTTTTCCCATAATAGCTTGGTGCACTGAGTGCATGTGCTATGGGGGAACATGCAGCCTATGCATAGCCCTTTTCAACACTCTTTGCCTCCTCACATGTAAACCGCTCAGAGAGCTTCGGCTATGGGGTGGTATAGAAATTTAATTAATTAATTAATTAATAATTAGTAATGCGAAGGGGGGCTTTAATATGCAGCCTAACCTGTTCAGTACACTTACCTGATACCTTTCCATAAGTGTAATATCTTGCAGACATGCTTTGGCACTTTCTTCCTCAGGCATGATAGTACCCAAGAGTGTTTCCTGTTCTTCTATATCACCTTTAAGGCGTTGAATCTCTCTGTTGAGAGTTTGTAGTTTGTTCCTTAAGTCAGGTATGTCCTTTTCTTGGAGTTCAGTTACCATTTGCCTGAGCAAGAAATATAAAATTTATAATGATAAATTCTTTCTATAACAGCAGCAGATTCAGCTCATTAGAATAGACAGCTCTGCTTGGATTCAGAAGTGGAATGTACAGAATAATTTTACACAAAATATTCTTCACTTAAGTTTGATTAAACTTAATTTGTAAATTATATTTAAAAACTCATGTATATTACCAAATGTCACTAAATATTGCTGCCCCTGTGAATAAAAAATATCTCCATCACCACCATGAAATGACAAAAAATAGTAATGGATTGCACATATTTAACTGAACATATATTCCTAGTGCTGCGCAGATGTGACCTACTCCAACCTTTATAACCAAAACAAAATTAAATGCTGGGACAGCCATTCCTAGTTTGCAAAATTCACACATTCTAGCATGTATTTATTTAAGTGTGCATATGCAAAATGCAAGGTGAGAAATGGTCTTGGAAGGATTTACAGCCTCTTGGCTCTACCCCTTCCAAAACCTGACTATCTCTTCATGCACTCTCCCTCGGCTTCCCTTCAGATTCCAGAGAAACAATGGAGACCCTGAATCTGTTTCTGAAGGCTGCAATGGGCTGAATGTGGACAAGCTCTAAGCTTAGTTTTAATCCAGATATGACAGAAGTGATTTTGCTGAGTAGGAAAGCCAAACTGGGAATGGCTGTATTGCCTGTTCTGATAGGGTAGCACTCATTTTGGAAGACCAAGTTTGCAGCCTGGGAGTACGTCTCAGCTCAGTCATGCCACTGTTGGCAGGCGAGCTTTTGCACAATACAGTAGCTGTGGCTCCTTCTAGGAAAGGCAGATCTGACCACTGTTGCACATGTTTTGTTTAAGTCTAGGTTGGATTATTGCAGCACACTTTATGTGGGGCTATCTTTGCCACACTATTTAGAACTTACTGTTTTAATATTTTTGAAATCTGCACTGCCTCCCGGTTTATTTCCAAGCCCAATTCAGAGTGCTTGTTATAACATTTAAAGACTTATATGGGGTGGGTGGGGTTTGTGTGTGGCCCAAAATATTTAAAGAGCCACTGCTTCCACATGATCTTGTTTGCTTGCTAAGATCATTGCAGCAACTGTGCATCCTACCACCACCTTCGGTGGAAATTGTTAAGTTCATGGGACAGAGCTTTTTCAGTGATGATGCAGAGGCTCTGGAACACTTTGTTCCCCCTTGCTTTCAGCCTTTAGGACAGGGGTACAGAACCTCAGGGCCGGGGGCCAAATCCAGTCTTCTGGGATCCCATCCATTCCTCTGGGGTTCTCCAGAAGTCTATGTCCCTTCCCCTGACCCTATCTCCTTCCCCCCAGCCACCAATCGTTTGGTGATTTTCCAGCTCTTGTGCAGTTTCCCCCATTCTAAAAGGTTGAAATGCCTCTCCTGAGACTTTAGTTACTGGCAGTAAGAGCTGTAAGTGAAAATGTGTCATTATTCCTTGTATTTTGGCCCTCCCCCTTTTGCCTTTATTGCCTCCCACCACTGGAATGCAGCCCTCAAGAGCCTCTCCAGAATGGAATTTGCTGCTTGGGCTGAAAGAGGTTCTGCACCCCAGCATTAGGAGGACTGTGAAAACTGTCCAGTTCAGATTATATTTTAATGCTCTCTACCTACAATTCTTAAACATTCTGTTTTGGTGCTATAATTTTGTCTAATTTTGTTTTATACTGTGATTGTTTCTTTTGGATGTTACTGGCTTGGACCCAAACTTCCTGTGAGTGGAAATCCAGTCATCGGATACGCCTAGTTTCCCTTTCACCGTGTGCTGTTCAAAAATCTGCTCAGTATGACTGGGGACCCTTCAGAGCAGCATGGAATGTGGCATGTGGAGGGGAGGGCGCATGAACAATAACAGCAACAACAAAAGCCCTCCTCTCCCCCTTCGACAACAAACAGACCTCTCCCCTCCCCCTTCTGCCAGCTGGAGCCTCCATTTGATTGGAATGCCTTCTCTTCATAGAAGGGCAACCTAGGATCCAAATTGTTGTATTATCTTATTTTGGAAGCCACTCTGGAGGCCATGGATGCTGCATAAATCTTATGCAACATATAAATATTATAAATAAAGGTATGTAAAAGCTCCTTCCTAAAGATAGAGAGCCCGTCCAAGAGGTGATTTTAAAATAGCTGTATTCTTTGAAAACTCTGTTCACTTCTACAATTTTTGCCTCACCTGACAGGTTTAAGGGACATCATTTCATCACGTTTTTTCTCTCTCCGTTTTAGCTCAGACTCTGTTGCCTTTAGTGTGTCTGGAGCACGTCGCAGCTTGGCCTGAAGATCATCTATTACTTCCTGCAGTTCTACCTCTGATTGGAAGACCCTCTGACAAACTGGACAACATGATTCTTTTTCATCTGTTAATTGTGTGATGAATTGCGAATAAACTGCCGTGGCTCCAGCAAGCATGGCTGTTTTAATGAGAAAAAATTATTAAAATTACATTCGTTATTCATCAATAAAGGCAATAAGGGAGAGATTAAGCTTGTATTTTTAATACTTATGTTCCTTTCCCACTAAAAAGCCTCCAAAGCAGCTTAGAATCAAAGTCAACAAAGAATATGACGGCAAAGCGAAAATAAAAACATAAAGGAAATATTCAAAAACAGATATAAACAAAAGCAAGCAGCAAACAGCAGCTAAAATACCAATTCAACAAATCCAACCAATTTAAAATGCCAATTCAATGAGCCTGTTCAGAAGACACCTTAAACCCTGCTGGTTAAGGCTTTTGGTTAAGCAGCAGGGTTAAAGGTGCTGTGTGTGATGCATTTTGCTAAACCCTGGTCACTTTCTAACCTTTGACAGACCGTCTGCAGTAGGGTTAGCAGCTGTAACTGTGGCTTAAGGTGTTGTGTGTGACAGCATGGCTTGTGGTTAGTGCTAACCCCAGAGAACCACAGTTTCATTAACCACAGAGCCTGAAGTGTCATCTGAGCAGGCCCAATAAATCCAATTGCAAAACAGCAGAGGTACAACTCTGCCTAATGATATTAGTGTAGGCACCTCACAAAACTTTTGGGGCAGGGTGATCTTACAAACTGCTATGCTGAGACCCTCGGTCTTTGTGCTGGCATATAAAAAATACCCGAACTTGGGGTTGGACCATTTTGTCCTGGAGCTAGGAACAGGGATGCATCACAGTGCACATCACTGATCAATTGAAGTAAAAGTATGTGTGGCAGATGTTTCAATGTAAAACAAAACAAAACAAAAAGCATAAAGCAAGTGGAAGTCTGAAGCATTTAAAATTTGTACAGGGAAGACTTGAGAAATAATTCTTATTTCACACTAACCCTTTTCATCTTAAAAAATAGCTGCCTTTATTATTATAATTACAGAAAAGGAAAGTGTAAATAAGTTACAAAATAGGGCAATACACTCATCAACATCCAACATAATTTAATAGTGAAAAACAACTTTACAGAACAAACTATAGGGGAGTGAAAAGAGAGTTGTATGAACTCGCCTCGCTTCTTGGATGTTTTTTCAATTTCATCCTGAAGTTTGTAGAGATCACTTTCAAAATCCTGGCTTCCACAAACATCAAAAAGCTTTTCTTCATAACTGGATAATTGCTCCTCTTTTTTCTTGAGTTCAGTACTAATATGATTTTTGTTTTGCTCTGCTGAAACAAGTTCTTTGCTGAAATGCAAGTATTGTTATAATCAGAAATGAGATTTAAAAAAGTGCATGAGCAATTTTGACTTTAACTAAGTGGCTGAATTTTTTGCTTCTTTGAAAATGCTGCCTTTTTCATTCAAAGTAAATAATGGAGCAATCCTATGTTCTCTAGACAGCGATTGAAGGAAAATAGGATTGTTTGGTATCCTGGCTCTGAGTGCATAGACAGGGCTCTAAGGTGGGAGCCAGGAAACAGCGTTCCTTGTCCGCTCCCCACTGTAGCTGGCACAGAGAGATCCATGCTTTCTACATCCCACAGAAATGTGCCCTAAAGAGTTGTAACCATAAGCCTGTCAGCCTGTATGCTGGACGGAGGCATTTGCTTGCCAGATGATATACATCAGTTAAAAGCAGTCATTTTTGTTGTTATTACTTAGAGCATTCTGAGCATGTGTGCAAGGGTTTAAGGCAAGATTCTCAAACTGGCTTCGTTCAGATAAAATCATATAAACCATAATTTGGAGAACTGGGAATCTACCTTGGATTTATGCAATTGCTCTTCTACCTTAGCTCACCCAATATGTTCCTTAATTTCCATGTTGCTTTAACCATACGTTTCCGTGATGTCTGAATCAGGTAGCGATGATTAGTGCTAGCTTCCAAACTATGGTTCGCAAACACATTTTAAATTATGCTTTGGACTTTGGAGAGGAAAGAATCAGTATGTAATAAGGGAGGGGAGGCAGTGCACGAGCCTACAGTATGATCTCAACAGGAACATGACATCACAACAGGGCCACCATCACAGAGCCTTCCTCAACCTGGAAAAATAACTGTTCAGTCCTCCTGACCAATGTGTCATATTCAGGCCAGGAGAGAGAGAGTGAGAGATCCTTGTCACTGACAAATATTATTATTTATAGTTATTTGAAAAGCTTACTAGGTTCATTTACAAATGATAAAGGGGCCTTCTGAGAAACCCACAAGGGCTGTATTCAGACCTCGTGAGGGCGAGAACGGAGCACCAGTCCTGAGGTTTTGCACCCTTAGTTTAAAATAATGCATTACTTGCCAGTGAATCAAATTACACATGGATCAAGACAAAATTATACAAGAAAAATTCCAAGAACTGCACATTCCTAATTGCATAAGTAAGGGTCAAAGACTTCCAACATCTAGATGACTGGTAAATTTCAATGCACACAACCCCTTCCCTCCCTTATCATGCAGCTACCCAAATAGCAAACCAAAGCAGAATCTCTTTCTCTCTAGCATGTTTCCATCTCAGTCATACCACCCTCTCTCCCAAGTCTGTCTCCTCCACTTCCTTCCAACCTATCTCCTGATTTTGTTTTTTTGTCTCTGCCATTTCCTCCCTCAAAGTCCGGTTCTGACTGCTAAAGCGTGAAACAGCCAGATGCCAGGGTATCTTAAGAACTGCTCCCATTCATGTAAGCCTGCCTGACCTCTGAGATCAGATGCACAGGCCCTGCTCCATATTCCCACCCCAACCCAGCTACCACTTTCATCAGAGCATTATTGCCACTAGCACACTACAGTGCGGAATGAGTAATATTCCTAATTCCTGTGAATACTGTGAAGAATACAGTTATTATTTATTTATTTATTTATTTATATAGCACCATCAATGTACATGGTGCTGTACAGAGTAAAACAGTAAATAGCGAGACCCTGCCGCATAGTAAGAGGACGTACTATAGATTTTTGGACACAGTCATCCATGCTCTAGTCATTTCCAAATTTGAATAATTTGTCGTTAATAATTTCTGCAGACATAACAACTCACTGAAGGCGGCTTAAAAAACAAGAGGCTGAAATGTGTTGGGCTTTTCTATAATAAACCTTTCCATAGCATCCTAAGACTTCTCTCCCTTTTTGTGCGCATCTTGGATGCTCACCTGCCTTGCAGCCTCTGCCTAAAGAAGGTAGCCTGTTCCCATTACTCCTTGTCTTTCAGCAAGCAGCTGTGACTTAAGATTTTCAGGTATGGCCTTTTAAAACAGGGTTCTGAATGCAGCTGGATAACTTTTGATATTTTATTTTTTGCATGCTTGTTTACAAGTGTTGGATATATTTGTAATGAAAAAGAAAGATAAAAATGTTTAAAAGAAATATTTTTTGGATGCCAACCACCATGCATAATTATTCATTAAAATAGCAGTTATTGCAACAAGCACAGGTTCCTTAGTGGCAATACTTAGCAGATTATGTCCTGAAAAACTGAAAACTGAAAACAGAAAAAGACATTTAATGAATACAAATCACCCCTCTATTGCAGAAAAAATTATGCACATTTCAGTTGAACGAAACTTACTTGAGTTTAGCATGTTTGTCTCTTGTCTGATTAATTTCTTTATTTTTAGAGTGAAGCCAATCTTCAAGCTGTTTTTTGTTCGGAAAATATCCCATCAAAGAGCTTAACTCTTCACTGTGCCTGGATTTTATTTTTCTGATTTGTTCTTCTTTGTCTGCCTTTAAAAAAAAGATACCTACAAATAGGTTTTGGTTTTGTTTGGCAGTTACAAAATTAGTTTCAGAACACTTAATAAGCAAGTATTCTGACATAATGCCAAAATTCAGGCTAGTGCACTCGTTTCTTCCCTTGCATGCTATGATTCCTTCCTGCCTTGAGGCAAACCACAGTTTGCTTTGAGCCAAATGGAATCTCTGACTCATTCACATAGTGCCAAACAATGCAACACTTGACATATTCTATATATTCTAGCATATTTATAGTGTTAGAGAAAATACACTACTTTATCTTTCTTCAGCATGTCCATTTGGGTTATTATTGTAGTATTCAAGTTCAACTGCTCCATTTCTTTATCCAGTTTCCGAAGAAAGCCATCCAAATCTGCTTTCTCTCTTTGCAGTCCTTGTATTTCCTTATCTAGTGCTTCAACATTACAATTCTTCTCAGCTTCATCTAATTCATGTTTCTAAACAGAGAAATAAAAGCAAGTCGGATTTTTTTTAACTGTTAGGAACACGTACTCTAATAAATGTAAAAGGCTATCAAAACTGGTATGTCATACACGGAATGAACAACAGTGCCAGCAACTGATGCAAGATACTTTTTGTAGCTGCTGAAGTAGTCCTTTCTTAACCATTAGTTCTATTTCTCACTGATACGGTAAATGTAAGTCTAAGTTGTACTATTTCAGACTGCAGGTAGTGGCTTACATGGCTGGATGCTCCTCCCAATGAAAAAGTTCCCTGCACATGAAAAAGCAGCAATTCAGGGAGAGAGCTAGGTTAGAACTTTTCTCCCTGAAATGCTGTTTTTCCATGTATGGGGGAGCTCATGTGAACCCCCACATTCAGTCTGCAGCAATACAGCCCAGACACAAGTTTACCACCTTAGTACGTATCAGAAATGAGGAAAAAAATCAGAGGAGTCCAATTCTCCACTGGTGTCACATCGTTCATATTGCAGTCTCCATACAGTGTCAACACAAGGTAATAAAAGGGAAAGACAGAATTTTCCATTGCCTCCCAAAGTATCATACAGCACAAAGAGATTCAAAATATGTACATGCTTCTTGAGGATAGGACTGGGGTGGGATGGTATAGATTACCCATGTCAGAATTGAGGTTCATACTTGAAACCACTGTTGACAACAGGCTAAATGTTGCATGCTTCCACCTCCTGCATTATTTTAGTATCCCCAAATATGTATGTGGAATTACTATCAAAGTTTTTCTATGGGCAAAGACGATAAAAATGAATGGTACGCTACCACTATATACACTCAATTGTAATGCACGTTTGTGAAACTGCAAAAATGATATCCCTACAGCAGCACAAGAAGCCAATCTTGTAACAGCATATTTAAGCTTGAAATAGGGTACTTGAAAAAACGTAGTAAAATGTAGAAGCAAACAAGTTTTAAAGCCATTAAATCATAAACAAGTGGGTTCTTTCATCATAATGGGCCCTATTCAGACAACATGCTAAACCACGACGATTAAGCGTTTTGAACTAAACATTATAGTTTAGCGTGTCATGAAAAACCACAACTTAGTGTGCTGTGTGAACTGTTCCTACCATGGTGGCTACTTAACTACTGTTGAAACATGCTCACTAACCATTTGCTGCAAAAGGTTTAGCGGCCTAATCATGGCTTAGCATGTTGTCTGAACAGACCTAATGGACAATCGGAGGCTGCTAAACGAATTGATCTTGTATTTGCATCTAAGAGTGATTTTGATGGCTGACTGCCCATACAGGAAAACGTACACTTTTCTTACTAATGTTTATGTTTTCAATATTATTATTGCATTTTTAGACTGCCTAATAGCCGAAGCTCTCTGGGCGGTTCACAAAATTAAAACCATTCAAAGTATAAAACAAACAGTATAAAAGCACGATATAAAATACAATATAAAAGCACAACCAGGATAAAATCAGCAGCAGTGCAGAAATACAAATTTAAAATACAAATTTAAAACAGCAAATATATGTCCAATATAGATAGACAGATACACACACACACTTCAAAGCACGCATTTTATGATTTTTGGAGGACTAGTTTATGAATACACTTAATCTAGCAATAGAGAAAAGTATAAGGGTGGATATCTTCTTTTCCCACCTTTTGTTCAGTCTTCCTTAATATATAACAACAGCCTTATAACACATGGTTCTAAATATGCAGAGCTTATGCATGATGAGGGGGATCATACCAGCCCAGGTTCCAGAGTTGGGAGAAGGCTCTACATGTAGAGCATCATATGTGAGCCTGATCACAAATAATCACAGCAATCTCATGTCATAATTATGTACAGAGATCCTATGTAGGTCACAAATGCTATGTGGCTTCTACAGATCTCAGACAGGCACAACCCCACTGCCTCAGTGTGCATAGGCTCCACACAGTTAGCCTATCTGTATAGGGCTTGAACTTCCAATAATATAGATGAGATACTTGGAAGAACAAAAGGAATGTTGTTGATTGATCAAGGCACTTTCAAATAAGTTAATCGTTACACACACAACTTGATTTACAAAACATTAAACCTTACCGCTTTGGCAAGTTCCTGATCGAGTTCCAAGAGTCTATCTGAGGACCCTTCAAGCTGACGTAACTCATGTTTCAGGTTCTTTACTTCAAGCTGCTTCTTATTTTGAATGTCTGATTTTAGGTCAATGGTTCTTTCAAGTCCAGTTTTTTTATCTCTTATTTCATCTAGTTGCTTCTGCTTCATTGTTTCCTTCTCACCAAATTCTCTCTGTAAGAGTCATGAAATTTACTTACACAAAGGATTCTGAGCCAAAGCATACTTTAATTGTTAGTCCCACAGAATCAACACGACCTAGTTGCAGTTAATTGTGCTTTGGATGAACTAAATACACTCCGTTATATTCTGTTGCAAGTCCTTTATCCAATAAGCTTGAAAGAAAAATACTCATAACACTTCCACCCCCAGTCCTGTGCAGAAATACGTGTCACTACCAATTTTACAAACAGCCATTAGAGATAAAAAATCTCTTTCTAAAGGCCTAGGCAAAAAAGTATTTTGCCTCTCCTCTTTGAAATCTGGAATATGAAGTCTGCTTCACAAATTTTTGCAAGCCACCCAGAGAGCTTCAGCCATTGGGCAGTATAGAAATGTCTTAAATAAATAAATAACAATAACAGCCAGCAAGCCAGCACAAAAGCCAGTAAACAAATGGAGTGAGATGTTGTTAGATTGTCATAGTTCCCCTTTCGTAATCTTGAAGTGGCCTTGGTTTGCGGGGAGAGTGATTAGCAATGGGCGAACTACATATTCAGAAATACACAGGATACCGTCTTCCTGAACTGTTATTATTTCAGACTACATACAAGGGTTTTTGTGTTTCAGTCTTCCTCTGCACATAGAAAACAATATGTCAAGTAGGTTGGTTTACAATTCTTCTCACTGAGATGTGGAACTTTTAGGTTTATGGAGGTTTTATCAATAGGACAAGGCACAATTCCATGTAGCGCTTCTCCTTTTAAACATTTTATATTTGGTTTAAGCATGCAAAGATGCGGTAGGAAAGAAGTAAAGTAGTAGAATGGACTGTACCACTTCAACTGTAGGAGAGGAACATTTTTTAAAAACATTCTATATATAAAAGGGGGGAATCCCTGTAAAAACTAAAAGCAGTGAGAGAACTAGACAAGAATCTCTTCCTCATATACCAGTTTGCTTTTTGATGCTTACGTCTGTATGTGTATGTGTCTCACAGGGGCGGGGAGGGGCGGGAAGAGAGAGAGAGAGAGAGAGAGAGAGAGAGAGAGAGAGAGAACACTAAAAAATTCCCCACCTGTAATCTCAAGTGGTATAAATTCACCATTTCAATTTCATGCACAGGTAGATTACTGGATCAGCATGGGAGAGATTTTCATTCCTACCCAGGTACATATTTATGCGTGCAGAAGGCATAACTAGTGCGTGTAGAACATTTCCTTTGGTTATATTATTTAAAAGTGATACCAAGAATTTTTCACCTTTTCAGAAATATACTGGGCAGATGGGAAAAAATACAATAAAATCTGAATTTCATCCCATTAGTAACTACTCCTCATTACCTCTGTCAAACATAAGGCAATCTATATTACTTATTTTAAACCCACACCTCACAATCAATCCTACTTTTTACCAATTACAGCCAGAAAGAAAACTCATGCAAAGGCTTAATTCATACCAATGCTCCAATCTAAAATTCACTCAAAAGTGAATTTATCTGAAGTAAATGTGCTTGTGTTTGCACCCTAATGTCTCTACATATTTAGAATGGGATCATCTTTTTCTATTTTACTTTAACTGAACATTTAGAAAATATAGCAACATTAATATTTACCATCAACTGATTAGCAGTTTCCATGTCTCTGTCCTGTCTCTCTTTCACAAGCCTGTGGAAACTGTTAATTTGCCTTTCATTAAAAGGTGCTCTTTCAAATCCCTCCAGTTCCAATTGAGCTGCCAAAGACTGAATTAATGAATCCCTGGTTCTAATATGCTGTTCCTGACGATCTGCTTGCAACTGGAGGCGACCTTCACAGAAACAGAAACAATGAGATTTGAATACATAAACATTCATTTTCAGTGCTAAAAAGTTAATGATATACAACTCTTATTTACTAGAAGTAAGAAGCTATAAGAAGTTCAACCTAATCTGAAATAGAACAATTACTATTTACCTGGTCACGTGGGCTGAATTTATAGTGCATGATTTATAACATGGATTGAATTTTGTGTCTTAATATATTATAAACTGCTACAAAAGAGACAGCCCTGAAAGGAGGCCTATAAATATTGAGAATAATAAAATAATTCTAGGTATGAATGCTAAATATTTCCCCCTCCGTTTTGGTTCCTCCTTCCTTTCAGTCTGATTCAAAGTATGCTTATTCAGAAATAAGTATTTCTGAGTTTAACAGAATATATATATATATATATATATATATATATATATATATATATTTATATATGTAAATGTATAGTTTTGCTTTAAGTCAGGGCTGGGCAACCTTTTTGGCCCTGAGGGCCCCATGCGGTGCTGGGTGGTGGGTCAGGGACCATGCACACATTTGCACACACAGGGCTGATGGTCCCTGTGGAAGGAGAAGGCTAAAGTCTCCTCCTATCCCAGATCTGGATTGCTACTTCCCAACCACCATTAGCAGCAGCAATCCCAGCTGCTTTGGAGTCAGTGAAGAAGGGGAAGGCCAAAGCTTCCTCCCACACCAGCAATTTTGACCAGGATCACTGGTCTTTTCCCTACAGCCCAGCTGACAGCTTGGGGGCAGGGAAAAATGTGTGGGGCTCCCTCAGACTCACGAGTTGCACAAATATCAGCTGGACTTTGTCCATCTTTGCTTAAAGATTATTTAAAGATTAAAAAAAAATAATCCGCTGTGTGCGGGCAGGCATGTTAGTATTTTTGTGATTTAGTAAGTTCTATACTTGTTTGCAACCTTGCTTTCAAAGTCCTCAAAACTGCAGTATGGGTCAATTTATTTTGTGTTCCAATTCCTAATCTTACCTGTTATACTTTATTTTAGAGAAATATTTGGTCAGCTAGTTACCAGTCAAAAATATCAAGGCCTGATATCAATGCTTAGAATTAAGCATTTTAAAGAATGTGGCTGGCTAACTAGTCGTTGGTGGGTTGTTGTTGTTGTTTTAAGAATCCTTAAAATTGAGGCTTACATTGATATTACATAGAAAATCCAAAGAAACATATAATTATGGATGTTCTCTCTTCCAACTTGATAACTTCCCATTCCCCCCCCCCCCACTACAAGCTAAAGTGTGAAAATGTGTTTTTACCAAATCTCAGTAAAAATTTGGTGAAGCCAGATAAAGTGATGCTGGAGGCAGTATCCAGCCCATAGACTATCAGCTGGCCATCCCTGCTCTAATTGTTAGATAACTGGATGATGTGATAATATTCTTGATTAAATGAGTATAATTGGTATGATCAAAGTAATGACCCACAGAAATCTAGGATGTGAACAGATTTTGATATGCAACTGAAGGAAAGTATATTAATTTCTCATATACGTTTTTTTTTCAAATTTATATTAAAAATTTAACTATACAAAACAGAAAGGACAAGGTCCTCAATAACAGGATCAATACAAACACTCCTGGTATAAAAGACCTACAAAACATCTCTAAATCAGTTAAATACAAAATGTATAGTAACTAGAAGTACAATTATGCCAACTGATTTTACAAAACAACCATAGCAATTATAACCAGTCAGCCAAATAAAGGAGACTATTTTGCTTTTATTGACCAATATACTACTGAAAGAATTTTTCCACTCAGGAAGTGGAATTATTATTTTTCAACATTATCAGTTACTGTAAATTGTTACTAAACATGTTACAGAAGTATCTGATGAAGACTTTACAGTCAAAACAGAAACGCACCGAGGTTCCATAGACTGACTAGCATAACAGATAATAGCTGTGAATGAGCAGCATAACTGATATAATTGTTTTGAAATATTGGCCAACTGCTTATAATTGATATGTTTGTAAAATCAATTGGCATAATTGTACCTCTAATTATTATAAATTTTGTATTTAACTGGTCTAGTGCTGTTTTGTATGTCTTTTACATCTGGAGTGTTTGTACTGATACCATTAAATATTTAAAACAAATTGACGACAGTACCTTGTTCAACCAACAGTTCTGATTTTTCTGTGTTGAATCTTTGGCATTCTTTATTTGCTCTCTCCAACTCTCTTTGACACTCTGTTAATCTCCTCTCCTTTTCTCTCACAGTTTTCTGATGGTTTTGATACCTTTCTTTAAGCTGCCCATCAGTTCCTTGAAAAACCTAATATTAAAGTGCAGAAAAAATAGTGTTTATCATACTTCATTGTAGCAGTCTTGTAGGGCCAAAGTAGACATGATTTATTTATTTATTTGTGAACCGCCCAGAGAGCCTCAACTATATGACGGTATAAAAATGTAATAAATAAATAAATAAATTTACAATTACATTATTTATTTACAACATTTATATACCATTCCACATCTAAATATATTCTGGAGCAGTGAAATAAAAGATAAAGATAGAAGAATAAAACACAATATTAATAGCAGTAAAAAGCATGGCTAGTTAGTCAAGGAAGGCTTCCTGAAATAAAGATGAAAACAACACAATGTTGGCACCAGCCTGACAATCAGAGGAAGGGCATTCCATAGAAAGGGGGTCAATACATTGAAGGCTTTTCTCCAGGTGGACTCTATAGGTCCATGCGGAACTACCAGAAGCATACCATCTGATGACCTCAGTGAACACGCAGGTTGATAAAGAAGAAGGCGCTTTGTTGGGTATCCTGGGCCCAAGCTGCACAGAGCTTTGTACACTAGGTTAGAACCTTAAACCTGACCCTGTAGCAAATAGGCAGTCCCTCAGCAAAGGAATTGCATGCTGAAAAGTGCTAGTTTTTGACAACACCCAAGATGCTGCATTCTGCACTAGCTGCAGCTTCCGGAGCAACCTTATGGGCAGCCCCACATAGTGCACTGGATTAATCCAGTCTTAAGGTTACTAGTGCCTGTACCACTATGGCAAAGCTACCCCTGTCCAGGATAGACTGTAACTGGCAAACCAGCCCAAGATGGTAAAAGCCACTTGGGCCTCCAATGACAGTGATGAAAGAAAGAAAATACATTACTAATAGGGCTGACTCAAAGGCTAGGACACTCTTGTTACCATTTTCAGCAGCATAAAAACCTCTCTTTTCTTTTGGTGATTTTGGATAATTGCAGCATAAGAACTTGGTTTTTATTTTTATTGTTTGCAATACAAGGAAGTATTGCCCTCACTCTTAACTGCCTGTTTGCCCTTACTGACACTGTCATGTAACCAAGTCTGACTGCTTATGTAGTGTCATGATATGCTGTTCACTATGACAGCGGCATCCAGAAGGTAGATCTCCTGATGTTTTGGACTTCAACTCCCAGAAGGCCCTGCCAGCATGGCAAATCATTAAGAATGCTGAGAGATGAAGTCCAAAACATCTGGAGCTCCACTTTCAGCCCACCCCTGCACTAGACAACGCCTGACTGGCTGAGATTGTCAGTAAAATACAAGAAATAAATATAGCACCAAAGCAGCAGCAGATAAGGAAAAAACAAAAGCATCAACAAACAGCATAAGAACAAAAAAGGCAACATTTGAGGGTAGGTTTCACTAAATGTTTACTTTTGACCTGAACATTGAAATGGAGAACATTGGATGTGAAGCTGTTCACTAGAAAATTGGACATATGAAAATACAAAATATTCCTAAAACAATGTGGCTCACATTATGATTGAACAAACATAAAAAGCTGCTGTGAGAAAAAACCCCCCACTATCCTTTACTACGCAACCAACATAAATTTTATTATGGAATTCATAATGTGCTTCAGAGGAGACAAGAAAGCAACAATGTATTCTCAAGCAAACCTTCTCCATCTTTTGTTGCAAATCTTGGTTATCCTTC
Source organism: Elgaria multicarinata webbii (assembly GCF_023053635.1). NCBI lineage: Eukaryota > Metazoa > Chordata > Lepidosauria > Squamata > Anguidae > Elgaria > Elgaria multicarinata. The sequence goes on from NC_086173.1 coordinate 80,015,346, forward strand.
TCCATCTGTTTCTTCCGACTTTCCATAGCTTTAATTTCATTGTCAAGTCTCATTACTTTTACAAGAGTCTGTTCTATTTCTGTCAGACGACCCTGAGAAGGAAATAATATAAAAATAAATGGACTGTGTAAGAATCATGGCAATTATAATACAGCCTTTAAATATGCTCACAAAAGTTACTAGCTTGCAAGGTTTTTTACTAGCCTACTGGAGAGATGGAGAACTCTGCCGCTCTTGCAGTACGGCTCCCACTGAATTTCTATGCTGGACAAGAAGGAGGCTTCCCTTCTCTGGCAGCCCACTCAGTTTCTGTGCTGGACACAGAGGAAGAATGGAGCATCGTGCCCCTCCTCTGTCAGCCTGCTCATTAACCTGCATGGAATTCCATGCATTTGCCTGCATGCAATTCCTTGTCCAGGCAAGTGCTTAACAAAATAAATTATATCCACTATGTTTCAAACTAACATTGCATCACCACAACTGACGCACTGGCCGCTTACGCAAGCAGGGCAAAGTCAACCGGCTCTCTTCTAGCTGGCCTGCAGTATCCAAACCTCACACAGAAGAGGGATGCAATCTTTAAAACAAATATTCCAAACCGAACCCCTGAAGTTGAACAGCTTGAGTATGAATATTACACGCTAAAGCTGCAATAACATGCATATTCCCAAGTTAGTAAGGTCCATGAAATACACTGGGACTTCCACCCAAACAAGCATGCATAGGAAAACCTGCTTATATGTATGCTGCAAAAAGGTAGGTCAAAATAGCAGTGCATCAAGATAAAACAGATAACAATGCTCTCTGCTGATTCCATTTTCTAATTGTACATGACCAGAACTGTCTCAGTTGTGAACATAATTCAATCAGAAAAAAATCCTTTTAATTAAACAGACTATTTGCCATAAAAATTATTTAGTATGAGAGGAGAGGTAAGGCTTGGGCTCATACACTCCCTGTTTTCCACAGGTAGGAAATAGCCTATAACGCAGTGCAATACCAGGTTTGTCTGTTCAAGAATTTTCTTGAATCTACTATTCTCACCTCAAGGAAATCAGTAGTATTGACAGCACATTCAGAGAGATCTCAGCCACAGATAAGAACATAAGAAGCACCGTGCTGGATCAGACCATGGGTCCATCTAGTCCAGCACTCTGTTCACACAGTGGCCAACCAGCTATCGGCCAGGGACCAACAAGCAGGACATGGTGCAACAGCACCCTCCCACCCATGTTCCCCAGAAACTGGTACACACAGTCTTACTGCCTTGAATACTGGAGGTAGCACACAACCATCAGGGCTAGTAGCCATTGATAGCTCTCTCCTCTAGGAATTTATCCAACCCGCTTTTAAAGCCATCCTGATATTATGTAAGGTCATATGTTACTTTCTATCTAGAAACAGTGGGGCAGGGCCCTCTTTCCTGTTATACTGGTTCTAAAAATATCTGTATGCACAAGGGTACAGATTAAGATATTCATCACTCCAGGGTCAGGGAATTTCCCTTGTAAATGCATTTAGGTTCCTTGCAGAGACAACTACTGCTGCATCAAACCTTAGCTATGCAACCAGAGACAATGAATTACCTTTAGAGGTTCAAGGTGGTCCTCAATAGATTTGACATTTTCCTTGGAGGCAGCCAACTGGGTTTCTCTATTAGTAAGTTGATTCTGAATCTCATGTGCTTTTTCTTTATTCTGTTTCAAGTACTTCAGCTCCCCCTGACACACTTTAATCCGCTGTCCTTGTTTCATACGTACCTGACGGAGTGTTTCCAAAGCTTTAATGTACCTTTTAAAAAGAAAGCCATCCGTATGTTTTAAATCTAAATGGCATGAATGCCTTCACCAGATTTTTTTTTTTTTTTACTAATGAGCATTTTTAAAATGCTATGATCTGTTCAAATTAGAGGAATCAAAAGGTGTAACTTGGGGTCTTATTAGTAGTAACTTGGGGTCTTATTAGTAAAATCTATCACATGTTGTTAAATATACAAAAGGAAATTACCATTTTAAGGGGAAATGAGAGAGATATAGTTTAACCCCTTCCACAGAGTAAACGGGTGTGGATTTGGAAAAATGTTCCATCTAGATTGACTTCAACTGAACTAAAGGAAAGTTTTTATAAAGTTGGTATCTTAACCTCCATAGAGTATCTTTAATCTATAATATGGGATATGATGTGTGTTGATAATGCTCTGTATCACATGCTAACTGGTTTCATATTTGGGGGGAATGTCCATTTATTAAGCAATTTTGGAGAGAAGTTATTAGATTATTACCAATGGATTCTAAAGTGGTTATGTTATGTTATTTGAAGAATATAGTTCCAGAATCTGACAAAGTTAGTAATAAATTCATTGACAGAAGCTAAGATAACACAGAGCCAGAAACTGGAGGAAAAAAGTAACGCTCCTTCTATTTCAGAATGGTATTTAAAGACATGGCACCTTGATGTTATGTTTAAGATTACTTATTATTTAAGAAATCAAAGGGGTGTAATACCAAAGGATTTATGAGAAATTGGGTTCTGGTTGTAGCATATTGGAAAAATAACCTTCAGGATGATATTTAACCTTCCATTTTTTCCTTTGATGTGAATACTTGTGATTTATTTTTTCATACTGTGTTTAGGAAATTATGCATATTAATGCTCTATGATTTGTAAATAATGAAATAAATAAATGCTATGATGAAAAGGAATCAATCTTTTAATTCTATTAAAGAAGCTATAGATAAAAGTTAACCTTGTTGCTGAAAATATCTCATCAAATTTTTGTTTCAGAGCCTTTCCTTCACTTAGGGGCCAATTGGATTCTTCTTGATGGCAGAAAATGACATTATTAATCACAGACTTGGAAACACCAAGGGCACCAATCATCTCTCGGTCAATTTCTGCACATTTGGAGCTCAGGCTGACCTTCTCTCCATGTCTGTATGAATGTAGACAGGAAAACATGAGTTTGACAATGTTAGTACAACCCCAAAAACTCTCATGAAAAGCAATTTTAACAAGGTCAGACCATAGGCCCACCATTTCTTTTCCATAATGAAGGGCTCATTTATAAGAAAATCACTCTTGATATAGAAACCCTTCTATACCTTTTATAAGAATGTGACATTTTATAGTATTTTCTTCTAGCTTTTTTCAATACATCTGTATTGGGATTGGTCGTAAGAACGGTGAGGAGTCAAGTGTGAACATACACAGCATCCTATATAGCATCTGTAGTGCACAGCGACTTCTGTATATTGGGCATTTTACTGTGGATATGCTAGAAGTAGATTTCATATTTACTGACAGCATAGATGGTAACAGGTGGCAGAGAGTGAACAATTTCACAGCTGCATGGCTCTTCCTGCTGCTTACTCATTCCTTAGATAAAGATGCCTTTCACTGTCTCGTGAGAAACTGGAGCTAATGCTCTCCTCACTCTGAGAAGCTGAGCCCCCTTCTTTTGAGGGAATGATTTGTTTCCTAGCCTGCATTTTTCATGAAACCTGGAACTTAGGAGAAACACCTATAAAATCTAGCAGGCTGGCTTGCCTGTTGTTCTCACTTTGGGAGGAGGAAGAGCACTTGCCTGCCCAGAGATTTAAGGCCTTTGTAGTGACACCCTGTTATATACTGAGAACTGATACAACAACAGTTGAGGAGATTATGGTCTACCAATTGAGGAGCATGTATAAGCTTTCTTTTGCATTTGTTGTTCATATCCCTCATCCATATTCCAGCTGTGCATTCATTAAACTGTATGCTATTCATTGCACAAGTGGTTTGTTTCATCTGGGTACCCTCATAATCTGTTTTGACTGGGCCCTGAGTGGATCAGGTCCCCAGGTTAATACATCATATTCTTCCTTAAATGCAATATTACAAAAGCGAAGTGTATGATATCTACAGGGGAGGGCAGAAAGCAGTTCAGTCTACTGGTAGATCTCTGCATGATTTCCAGTAAATCAGCAAGAACTTATGACTCCCAATTATTTAGCAGCAACAAAACTATTTTTCCCACCTAAATTAGGTGGCCTTTTGTGTGACAGGTCTGGGGGCTCAGTTCAGTTCTGATATTTAAACAAATTCCTAGACCCAGAGTATGTTCAGAGGCACCCTGTTCTTTAATTTTAAATATGACTTTTGCATCAGGCTCTGGTTGATGGACCTTGGTGTTCTAATAAAAAAACAAAGTAGATCCAACAAGCCTGAAGTCTGCCCACCCGAATTAGGTAATCAACTAGGTAGTTAACAAAAAGAACAAGAAATAACTGGATGCACTAGAGAAATATCATTTGGATCTCAGCCATTACATTTCATAAATATTCCAAACAAATAAAGTGTCAATGTTTTATTTTATTTAGTTGTACCTGGTTAACAGCAGATAGGTGTTAGAAATGTTGAGTAGGCATAAGCAAAAAAACATAAGTAACAGAAAGTTCTCATATCTACCCACTCACTCACTTTGTTCTGGTAATGACTCCTTCAAGACTTTTAAATTCTGTTTTCTTTCCTTTCTGAGTGCACAGCATGGATCGTTGGACAGCTACAAGCTCTCCATTAACATCGCGAAACTGAAGTCGAATTTGAGCTCTGACATCGGTTTCATTGGCAACCTTTAGCAACAACAAAAAAACCTTTGTAAAATAATCTCAACTAATTCTAACACTATCGCCATCATCACTTGCTCTCTAGTATATGCATAAAGAGTGTCCCATTCATTTCAATGAAGAATGCAGATCTGAAAACAAGAGGAGATGAGCATGTAGATCTATTTATTTTTAAATCAAATCCTGGCTATAGAACTCCCTATCCAAGAACGTTCACTTTCCACTTTTCTTATTGTCTCTTATACAGCACAGGAAATCCTGTATTATTATTATTATTATTATTATTATTATTATTATTATTATTATTATTATTTTAAAGTCATTTCATAGGGGTTTGTGAGTTGTTCCTCATTCTTGTTTGATTTTATTTGTTTATGGAATTTTATTGGATTTTATCATAACCTGTTTAAGAGGATGTTGCTTTGGGTTTGGGGAGCTAAGACATATACATTAAAATGCTCAATTTGCATGCTTCACACAATTTGCTAGTTTCACATTTTTTTCCTGTGAGGTGGGGGTAGGGGTAGGGTTGGCCTAATATTTTCTGAGGAATAGCGAAAAAAAGTGTTTAGAAACGGGTGAGAAATGCAGAGAGATGATACCTGGACTAAGAAGAGCTTACACCTCTGTGACTGTAACAACCACAACTAAAACATTTTCTATTTTTTAAGCATTCAGGAAAACATGCACTTTTGGGAATTCCTCTGCCACTATGAAAGCTAAAGTGTCTTCTTTTTCTTTAATGATCTGACCCACATGGAAACCTATACGTCAGGGGTGCAGAACCTCATGCCTGGGCCATAACATTTTGCAATCTGGCTCCAGATGACTACACCCCTTTCCTTCCAACCACTGATCATTTGGTGGGTTTTTGTGCTGCTTTTCCCCATTCTAAAAGGCTGAAATGCCTTTCCTAAGGCTTAGTTACTGGCAGTAACAGCTTTAAGATAAAATATTCTGGTAATTTTGGCCCCTCTCCTTTTGTCTTTGCCCACCACTGGAATATGGCCTCAGAGCTTCTCTGAAATAGCATTCCGTCCTTAGGCTGAAAGAGGTTCATCACCCCTGTTACACATGGTCATAGAAGAGGGCAGGCCTAAGGTGGGAATAATCCAAATCCAAGACTGTCAACCTGAGGTAGAATAAGGACACACACTGATAATAAACATATTTTATTTATTTACTTAGATGTATTTATACACTGCTCTTCAATTCTGATGAGGCCATAGAGCAGCTAGCAATTAAAACAACCAATTGTATTAAACAGCAGAACACTGACAGCAGCAATAGATGTTGAAACCACGTAATAGAAAAGTCCATAAAACAAAGACACTTCTGAAAAAGCATCTAAAAGGCCTGGGAAAATAAAAAGGTCTTCCTTCAGCTTGTGTCGAAAAGTCATTATGCCTCTCTGGATAAAATCGAACATTTAATGGAAGTACATTTTATATACATTCAGAAGAATAGCACTTCATGTGGCTTGTATTATTTAATTGCAAAACAAACAAGATTTTGCAAACAAATCAAGAATTCATAATAAATAAGATATAATGGAACAAATATTATTTCTACAAACAAGACTGATCTGGTTTGCACATAACGCTCACCCATGGTTCATTTACCAATTTGTTGTTAAATTCTGGGTTGTTGTGATGTGCAAATGCAGCTCCGGTAGCAAACCATGGTTTCTTACCACAAACAACCCAGAAAGAGAACCTATGGTTTATCTTTGGATTTTGAATTCTGGGTTGTTTAAACTATGAATTGCTGTTACATATCAGCCCAGAACTGTGGGTTGTTAATGGGTTATTTCACCAGACTGCAGAGGCATAAAAAAGCCTGGTGCTCTACATACCCGTACTACAGCACTGCAGAGGCATTTGGGTTACAGCAAGGAAGCGGGTGAAGGCGGAAGGAAACAAATAACCCAGGGATTGAGAAAATAAGTCCCTAGGTAGGACAAGAAACTAGGGATTTAGTGTTGTGTACGAACCAGGTCACTTTCTCAACTGGATGTTTATGAACCAGTTATTCTGGATATATCTTTTATCCTGTTTTTCTACTTTTATACTTCAATATTTTTCTGTTATGGAAAAAGTCTACATCTTGAGGCATGCATAAAACATGCCAGCTGTCACTTTTCTTTTTCCTTTATTAATACATTCAAGTATTCCTGATCTGCCACAATCATGCTATTCTACTTGCTGGTAGTTAGTAGTAGTTGTTAAACACACTAGCAACCTTAATACTTACTTTTGGATCATGGACAAATGAATTTCCTTTGGTGCCAGGCGGGAAATCCCCAGTGCAAATATACTTGAGGCATTCTATGATTGTCTAATGAAAATGTAAACAAGTGTCAACAATAAGACATAAATAGCTGTTGCTCTGTTGTTTCCAGATGAGATAAAACAAATAGAGAGCCAGCTCATACTTTACTTTTTCCTGCTATGTGGCATGTTTAGCAGTTTATGCAACATGTTTATTTATGGGAACATTAATGTTGGAAGAGGTCATCTCATGGAATTATGTAGAGCAGCCTCCATTAGCAGGGATCCAGATATTCCAATCATGGAGGCTAATTTGCATAGTTCTGCAAATTCCTTCTGCTAGGTGTTACACTTTTGATATGAGCTGGTCACTCATTCGAGCTGTTAAACATGCAGGGGAGGCAAGTAAAGTAATTGTGCAAACTTGGCTTCTTAAATGCACATTCATGCACTATCAAGATCTCCCATAGTCATAACCAGCATCTTCCTCAACATTTTCCAGTCATAACCATAGTCTATTATTTTAAACACATTATAATGCATAGATATGTATTGACAAGCATTACAAATCCAATCCAAGAACCATTATAATTCAGCAAGATAGTTGTGTTCACTGCACAAAGGCTCACATCCTCAACTAATGACTGGGCAAATAGATCTGCATACCCATGCACACTTTGTTGAAGAATTGTATCCTCACTGGGCCGTAACATTTTGAAAATTGAATTTTGTTATTAGCCACATCCCCATGCAATTCAGAGGGCATGAAAATTAATTTCATCTAAAGTGAAATTAAATCCACTTGAATCTTACCGTTTTTCCAGCGCCATTTGGACCAACCAAGAGAGTTAAAGGATTAAAGAAAGTGATCACTTGCTTGTCTTTGTCTTCTACACCAAAGCTCCTCACACCAAGGATACTCATTTTATCAATCTTAGACATTTTGAAGAATATTCCTCTTTCTGTAAGCACTAGGTTGTATTTTAAATATCCTGCAAAATAACCATTTAATTGAAAAATAAAAAATGTTACTTTCCCGCATTTCACTCTCTTCCTAGTCAAGGCAAAAAATTGACTGGCAAAAACTTTTGTTTTTGTTTTATGTATATAAATCAGCTGATTCTCATCCTCAGGTCAGTATGCAAAGTAGAGATTTTATGGCACACAGCAGCATAGACCATAGATGACATTTCAATCAGCCATATCTAAGTTAGCTACGCCCAGATTCTAACATACATGCACTTTTAGATCATGATCACAAGATAGAAAGAAAGAAACCTGAATGAAACATTGATACATAATGAACCTAACTATCAAATGGTTTTATGGCCTTGTAAGCATCTAGCAAGCAATTTACCAGGCTGAATTATAGTGTTGGCACAAATGGGTAAGAGTTACTAGTCTCAAAATTGCTACTTGATAGGTATAACTGAAACTTGGTGGGATGTCTCCCATGACTGGAATATAGCAATTGAAGGATATAACTTGTTCAAAAAGAACAGAAGAAATAGAAAGGGAGGTGGAGTTGCACTATATGTTAAAAATACCTATCCCTGCACAGAAATACAGGCGGATCAGACTGGGAGCCCCATCAAGAGCATCTGGATTAAAATAAATGGGGCAAGGAATAAAAAGAACATGATAATCGGAGTCTACTACCGACCACCCAATCAAGGAGAAGACGAGGATGAAACTTTTGAGAAACAAATTGCCAGTGTTTCAAGGAAGTGTGATGTAGTAGTGATGGGGGACTTCAATTACCCTGATATCTGTTGGGAGACCAATACTGCCAAAAGCGGCCCTTCCAAGAAATTCCTGACATGTGTGGGTGATAACTTTCTCCTACAGAAAGTGGAGGAAGGAACTAGAGGATTTGCAATCCTTGACTTGATATTGACCAATAGGGATGACTTAGTGGATAAAGTGGCAGTTACGGGAACTCTGGGGGAAAGTGACCACGTCATACTTGAATTCTTGATTATGAAGGAGACAAAAGTTGAGTGTAGCCATACACGTGCTCTGGATTTTAGGAAAGCTGATTTTAATAAACTCAGAACTATGATAAGTAAGGTCCCATGGCAAATGAGCCTAATGAGAAAAGGAGTGCAGGATGGGTGGGAGGATTTAAAAAAGGAAATTTTAAAGGCACAGTTACAAACAATTCCAACAAGGAGAAAAGATAGAAGACAACAGAGGAAACCAATGTGGCTCCACAAAAAGCTTAGAGATGACCTGAAAACAAAAAGGGACACATATAGGAAGTGGAAGGAAGGCCAGGCTACAAAAAAAGAGTACAGACAAGTGGCGCAGAAGTGCCGAAATGGCGTCAGGAAGGCTAAAGCTCAGAATGAGCTGAGATTAGCGAGGGATGCTAAAAGCAATAAAAAGGCTTTCTTCAGATATGTGAGTAGTAAAAGACAGAGGAAAGAAATGGTGGTTCAACTGCTTAATGAGGATGGCAAATTGATAACAGATGACAAAGAAAAGACTGAAATGCTCAATTCCTACTTTGCCTCAGTCTTCTCCCAAAAGTGGGTCTATGACCCCCCTGGAAAAAGTGAAGCAGAAGTTGAGGGGGCAGGATTACAGTTTGAGATTGATTAAGAAATGTTCAAAGAACACCTAATTTCCTTGAATGAGTTCAAATCTCCAGGGCCCGATGAACTGCATCCTAGAGTAATGAAGGAGCTAGCGGAAGAACTCTCAGAACCTTTGTCTATTATCTTTGCAAAATCATGGAAGACGGGTGAGGTGCCGGACGACTGGAGGAAGGCTAACGTTGTCCCTATCTTCAAAAAGGGCAAAAAAGAAGAACCTGGGAACTACAGACCAGTCAGTCTGACATCCATCCCTGGGGAAATTCTGGAGCAGATTATAAAGAAGTCAATCTGTAAACACCTTGAAATCAATGCGGTGATCACTAGAAGCCAACATGGATTTGTCAAGAACAAGTCCTGTCAGACAAATTTGATCTCATTTTTTGATAAGGTAACCTTGCTTGTGGACCGTGGGAACGCTGTGGACGTCATATATCTTGACTTCAGCAAAGCTTTTGACAAAGTACCACATGACATTCTGATTAACAAACTAGCTAAAAGTGGGCTAGATGGAACAACTATTAGGTGGATTCACAGTTGGCTACAGAATCGGACTCAAAGAGTACTTATCAATGGAACCTTCTCAAACTGGGGAGAGGCAACGAGTGGGGTACCGCAGGGCTCAGTCCTGGGCCCAGTGCTCTTCAACATTTTTATTAATGATTTGGACGAGGAGGTGCAGGGAACGCTGATCAAATTTGCAGATGACACAAAATTGGGTGGGATAGCTAATACCCTGGAAGACAGAAACAAACTTCAAAGTGATCTTGATAGGCTAGAGTGCTGGGCTGAAAACAACAGGATGAAATTTAATAGGGATAAATGCCAAGTTCTACATTTAGGAAATAGAAACCAAAGGCACAGTTACAAGATGGGGGATACTTGGCTCAGCAATACTACAAACGAGAAGGATCTTGGAATTGTTGTAGACTGCAAGCTGAATATGAGCCAACAGTGTGATATGGCTGTAAGAAAGGCAAATGCTATTTTGGGCTGCATTAATAGAAGTATAGCTTCCAAATCATGTGAGGTACTGGTTCCTCTCTATTCAACCCTGGTTAGGCCTCATCTAGAGTATTGCGTCCAGTTCTGGGCTCCACAATTCAAGAAGGACGCAGACAAGCTGGAGCGTGTTCAGAGGAGGGCAACCAGGATGATCAGGGGTCTGGAAACAAAGCCCTATCAGTCTCTATGAAGAGAGACTGAAAGAACTGGGCATGTTTAGCCTGGAGAAGAGAAGATTGAGGGGAAACATGATAGCACTCTTCAAATACTTAAAAGGTTGTCACACAGAGGAGGGCCAGGATCTCTTCTCGATCCTCCCAGAGTGCAGGACACGGAATAATGGACTCAAGTTAAAGGAAGCCAGATTCCAGCTGGACATCAGGAAAAACTTCCTGATTGTTAGAGCAGTGCGACAATGGAATCAGTTACCTAGGGAGGTTGTGGGCTCTCCCACACTAGAGGCCTTCAAGAGGCAGCTGGACAAGCATCTGTCGGGGATGCTTTAGGGTGGATTCCTGCATTGAGCAGGGGGTTGGACTCGATGGCCTTGTAGGCCCCTTCCAACTCTGCTATTCTATGATTCTATGAAAATGTATTGTTGTTCAACACAAAACAAAGACAACATTCTGGTGGCCCATGTATGCCATTAGCAAACAAAAAGTGCTATGTACATTGATCATGTTTTATGAATATGAAGTCATAACAATCATAGGGTTGGATCCAGCACTTTATTCTGCTGGCTGGAGTATCCCCTCAGCCAAGTTCCAATTCCCCTTCCCTCTGCAGCCCCCAGCACCACTTCCCCCACTGTTCCAGGAGCAGCTATAGTGCCTCCTTAAATGTTCAGTTTTCATTTGAAAAGACAACACTAGCCCTTTTACCTACAGAGGTACATCAGACATGTACAGGCTCTACTCTTCCCACTTGCTCACTAAGAAGGAAATCTGTTCACAGTGCCCAGTATTCCATACAATTGTTTGTTTGTTTATTTCGGTTATAGACCAGCACATACAATAAGTTCAAAAGAACTGGGATGACAGAAATACTTTGCAGCCTACACACAGTCCAGAAAGTGATCTAATTTAGTATGCTTATTTTGCTCGTTCTTTGTAAACATCAAAGCTTTAAAACATGACATTTGACAACCATTCATCTATTTCAAGGGAGTTCAACTCTCTTCCACTGAGTTTGCTGGGGCACCTTCAATTTCATTGTCACTACTAATTAGTCCCATTTCGCACTGAGACATATGTTTTTCAACGACTCTCTCACATACTTGCTAGGGATGATCACTTGAAAAACATGAATTACAAATTTGAAACAGCCAAGTTTGCCTACTATTGCATTTGCAATTTACATAGATTCATTATTACTGATAAACTTATGAAATGGAAAGATTTCCACAGAAAAATTAAGCACTGAAAAATTTCCACACCACATCACTGATGAGAAGAAAGGGCAGTATCCAATACTGTTACAACACTTCCGCTCATTCTGTTGCATCAGTGGGACACATCACTAGTGCAACAGGCAGCTAGTGGTTTCTAAAGCAATTCCAGAAATGAGCCAAAACACTAGGTTTTGGAATGGAACAGATCAGCTGAGCAACCTTATGCAAGCTTTGCTGATCTGTATCTTTCCAGAAACAATAATTTTGGCACATTCCTGATTGCTTTGAAACTGCTAACTTCCTGTTGCGGTAGCTGTGGGTTCAGCTGGTGCAGACTGTGCTGGATACTGGCCAAAGACATGGGTAGAAAGAAGGGTAGACACACTGAAATAAGAAATTATTTCAATGAGTCTACTTTACATATTTATTTATTTATTTATTACATTTTTATACCGCCCAACAGCCGAAGCTCTCTATGTATGGCTAAGTCTGAATCCAACCCACTGAAAATAAATAAAAGCTGCCCCCTTCTTACACTGAAGGGGTTTAAAGATGGATTCCTGACCTGATAACAGCTCTTCCAATACCCACCCACCAGGCAAGTGGTCATTTACAGTAAGTAAATCGTCCTGAGTCCTCCCACTGTAAGTGATAAGGCGATGATAAATGATAAGGCTTCCCCTCTATCCACCACCAGTGATTCAATAACCACAGCACCATGCCTGCCAACGATCTGGGGAGGCCGGGTTCCCTTGCACCAGCTGTGACTTCAAGGAAGGATCAAGCCCTGATATGTCTCATTGTAGGAACCAAAACAGACATCACTTTAAACCTGTCTAGCAGATAACTGTAGAGTAGGTGTAGGGGTTCCAATATGAATCTTAAAAGTCCCCACTACTCTAGGATCCCAATCCAGATCAGGACCCCTGAGCCTACTCTAGAGTAAAAATGAAAAGACGTAGCTGTTAGACACATGCTTAAAGGAATGTTAATTTTTAGTGCAGAAATTTGGGATTTTCAGATATTACTACAACTGAACGGGTTCAAAGCTGTTTTCTGCATTTGGTTTTAGGAATCCTAAAATCTACTCCTGCTTATTTAAAAGCCAAGTTGAGTGAAGAGGCTTAATACATGTCAGGATGACTAATTATTGGTGCAGAATAAATCAAATGGGTGAAGACAGACTCCCTAAGATGTGCCTTGAGGAACGGACAGCACTAACCTTGGGATGATCCCGGTTTCAAAAGTTTGCAGTATGGCTTGCAGTACTGCAGTATGGATTCTCAGCACAGCCACTGCATTCACCTGCAAATCAACCAGAAACAGTTTCAAACAAAGAGTTCTAGATGTGGGAGGTCAAATGGACATAGCTGCCTATTCCTCTTTATGTACTGTATGCTGGTTAGCAACTGCAAAATGTCAGCATCAACATGAAAAATACTTGTCATTCTCTATGAAAATGGAACACAAGAAGGGTTTTACCCAACTCCATTTTGAACAGATAGAATCAAAGGTTCAACTGACAAGAATCCTGAGCATATCAGATAAAGCCAGATTATGCATTTGTGGGCCAGCAGCACTGGAGGATTTGCCTGGCTGAATTTTGGCTATATTAGAGAGCCTATCTAAACCCTTTATTAAATAAAATAAAATGTTTATTTGTGGAAGAAAAATTAAGCCCTTTGTTACAAGGAACTAATCACTATGTAATTGTGTGTAGCTTCCTTTGCAGTAAAGTCCTTAGAAAAAGAAACTGGGAATCCATCACTGTTAACTGTAGTGGAGATTCTGAGCTCTGAGGACATAAAACACACACTGGTACCTTCTCAATTTAAATTGCATTGCTTCTAGAATACTTTTAATTCTTGGTCTTGATTAGTAAAGCCCAAATATTAAACGCTGTCCTAGGTATAATTTTATGCGGCACTTTTTATAATTTTATGTAGAATTTTAAATGTGTTTCACCTTGTTCTCTTTGGACTAATTTAATAAACTCTGTTCTAGTCTACTTAAAGAAGTAGTTTTGGCCCTCAATATCAGCGCCCTAGAGGAAGTGTGGGTGGCTCGTGTCCTTCGTTTCAGGGGCTAATGAAAATGTAAACAAGTGTCAACAATAAGACATAAATAGCTGTTGCTCTTGTTAGAAAAAGAAAGCTATGTTAGCCAAAGTGAAGCCATTTTAGAAAGGAAGTAGAATTGCAGCCATTTTTACAGCAAGCGATAAGTCAGCTTGTTTCCCCCTTTATTTAACAAAAACAGTTACTTCTAGCTCCGGCCTGGAAGGTCATTGTTGATGTGGAACAAAGGAACAGTGTTGGTTGTTGTAAGAGGAAAGGAATACAGAGCAAGATAACTGTTATGCTAAACTTTATGTTCTGATTGGCTAACACTGTCACTGGGCAAAGCCCAGATACTAACTATATAAGGGTACTTAACTTTCGTTTTCTGTCTGACCACTCGCCTTTTAGAGCTCAGATCTTGATTTAAATCAATAAAGCGCTTTTTGAACCCTCTGTCGTTGTGAAAGTAGAGAGTCGTGCTTTGGGGCTAATTAGATCTCGCCCCTGGGCAAAAGAACCTTTGTCTAACACTCTGTTGTTTCCAGATGAGATAAAACAAATAGAGAGCCAGCTCATACTTTACTACTGCTACGTGGCATGTTTAGCAGTTTATGCAACATGTTTACTTATGCAACGTATTTTACCTTGTTCTCTTTGGACTAATTTAATAAACTCTGTTCTAGTCTACTGAAAGAAGTAGTTTTGGCCCTCAATATCGGCGCCCTAGAGGAAGTGTGGGTGGCTCGTCTCCTTCGTTTCAGGGGCTCCCTGAAAACTGCACGGAGCTGGGTGGGTGGGAAAAGGGGCTTGTGCATTTGTGGGGCTGCTCTGAGAGGAGGGGGCGTCATGTAAGGGAGGGGAATTACCTGTCTTTTGAGGGGACTGAGAGGACCAGGCGGCCGCAGGAGAGGCGTGGCTGAAGTGCAAGGGCTTTACGAGGCAAAAAAAATGAGGCAAATAGGCGCGCACACACACGGCAGATTCCGCACTGGCTGGCAACAAGGTCTCAGGAAAGCGAGCCCGACCACCTCGCGCCCCGACCGCTGAGCCGGCAAAGCTTTCGCGCCACTGCCGAAGCCCCTCCGCTAATCAGGCGCCACGTCGACGTCACCGGCACGACCCCTCCCGTCACCCCAACATAGAGATACGAAAAAGTATAGAATCCTATCTCATACGGGCACTTCCCTTCTAAAATGGAACTAGCTTTGCGCGTTGGCTTCCCAATACAAGTGGATAGAGATGTTCTCAACGTAGAGATAGGAAGGTATAGAGCGACGTCACTCTGAACTCATTAAAAAGAAAACCATGGCCGATGGCGACTTTCAGTTATAACTATTATAATACTATTATATTACGATATTATTATAATACAACAACAATTGTTGTTATTCGTTTTGCTGCAACAGACTAATACGGCTACCTCTCTTCATCACTTCGAATCCATATGTCTATCTCTAAGATCTCCAGTCACCTCACGTGTTACCCTGCCTTTGAGAAAAGAAAGTCGCCCCGCGTCGACTGGGGAAGATTGCATCCAGGGGGAGTACAGTTCATGGTACTCACAGACTTCATATGTAGCCTGACACACAGGCTTCAACTTCCTGGTCTCCTCACTCCCAACTATATAGAGATAAGCTATATAAATTTATAGAGAAATCCAAGATTTTAGCGCACCCCAAAAGTAAAAGTTGCCATCAAACACAGGCGTTTTCTCTAATTCAGGTCTTACTTCGTGCGAAAGTCTCCGTCCCTCTTTTTAAAAGCTTTTAGGGCGCAATCCTATGCATGTTTAGACAGAAAAAGTGACCTACAAGTCCCAGCACATCTAAACAAGCATAGCTGCCAGGAGAATGCTGGGAGTTGTAGTACTTTTGTCTAAAAACATGCATAGGATTGTGCACTTTAAAAGTGCAGTGAATACAAGTTGGTAAAGGACACGGTTTCTTTATGTAACTTTGGAGGGGTGCTGAATTTTGGTTGGAAGGGAGCTAGAGGCAGGAATTTTTATTATCTTTTTTATAAATATTTTAAATTGAAGTTTTCAGTCAGCAACATACAAAAAACAACCACAACATGTTCATTAAACAGTGGTTAATGCATAAATATGTCTATCAAAATTTCATTAAATATAGAGAGTAATTACAATTTCATGAACAATTCCATCTGAAGACAATATATAGTAAATACAATCTTTGTATTATATTATCCCAGGAGGTCTCTCCAAAGCAGCTCAGGTGTAATAGGAAGTCTTTATTATTGTTTGCATATTGATGATGTATATCATATTTCACAGAAGCTGGCTTTACAATCTTCTATTGTTCCTAACTTGTTTTATTAACTTTTCCATTAGCGCTATAGACCACCTTCCAAAGTATCAGAGGTGGGAATGTAAAGAGATTGGCCTTTGCTGCAATCTAAGGGGTGTTTTGTATGGTAAAGTGCTTCCTGTGGTCATTCTGAAGGAACCTAATGGGCCATGCGCAAAGTGCGGACCATTCCAATGGTGCACGCCTCCAGCAAAAACTCTTAGGATGCTTAGGGCCTTATTACAAACCTCCACGAGAATTTTGGGGCTCCCCTTTTTTCTGGGGCTGCCTGACAGCCCAATGTTTTCCTATGGCCATTTTGAAACCAGCCTGTTGTAAGGTGTGGGCGCTGTGGCGGGGCATATAGAAACATTTAAACAATGTTTGGCATGTTGCGACAAAATTCCTTTCTCATATTTGGGTGTTTTAGAACTGGTGCTTATAAAGCAGCGTATAAAACTATTACCCTCTTTTTATTGCATTCTGATTTCTTCTTGAATTTGGGGGTGATCCCTAGAATCACAGTGTTGGGGGTCATAGTAGTTGTTCCGTAAAACCACTGTTAGTTTGCATTTTGATTCTGCGTGGTTTTCTATGAAAACGAAATGTTTAACTCCTTTAGGGATTTTGATTTGTAGATGATCCCTAAACACCTCCAATAATTTCCTATGGCCATTCGGAATAAACCAATGCATTTCAACGGCCATTCAGTGTCCTTTGGTTTAGTATGTCCCTCTTTCTAGTTCACACTTGTTACCAGCTTCACAATAATACATATTGTTGTGGCTTTCCAAGAAAATGACAAAGAGATCAGTGAGACATTAGCAACAGCTTTATTTTCGGCAGCAAAACAGAGCACCTATGCGGGCTGAACCCCGAGAGGAAAGGCCCAGAGAATAGCTATGGCAGGCGTTTTGTATTGCTGAGTAAACAACCTCAGTGTGTGTGTCTTTTTTCCATGGGAACTAGCTAAAATGCATTATCTAATAAATTTCTATTCCATAGTTCTGGCTTATGTATGTGCAGCAAGAAGTGTTAATCACGACACAGACTCTTCTTCGTGCTGCAAGTAAGATATCAAGGGTCATGCAGTTTTGTAGTGTGACTTGTGAAATCTCTTGTTTCAGCTTAAAGGGCAGAAATGGCATCAATTGTGGCAGTTTCAATTGGCCTCTGCTGTGTCAGAGGTTTACTGGAAGCAAGATCTTCATGAATTCATGGGATCTAGTGTATCCCGTTTCCAAAGGATTATTAATAGCCCTTTTGACCTTATGGTTGTAAATAATGTCTGCTGTTAAACTGGTGTGTGAACTGAGACCAGGCAATAGTTCTATGGCAGGATCTTATATGCCCATGGTCCACATAGCCAATAGAGTCTGTGGACATTTAACGCTGGATAGATTAACCATTTCTCACCTTTGGAAAAACATACTGGTAGAGGAATATGCTCTGCACCTTCTGGAATACCATATAACAGAAGAGGGAGATCTCTCTATTATTTGGTTGTAATCCTTACGGCATTTTGCTACACTGGGTTTACTGATTTTACCATTATCTGTCAGTGTGTAACTGCTTTTGAAACACGGCAGTAAAGGAGGAAGAACAGTGCTACTAATAAAGAGGTCTTTGTATTTGCTAACCATCTCTAGCTTGAAGCCTCCAATTGCAGGAAGTGTCTACCTGAAACTTGAATGAAGTCTAAAAAATTAACATTGTTTTATCTTTAAACCAGCAAGTGCAATCACATTATGGTCAAAGGAGAGTAGACAAAGAACTCGGAAACCCAAAATCTTGTGCAGCGTTCTATCTCTTAAAGCTTTCCCATAATTAGTGCCAATCAAGGCCAAATCTACACATCGTACTGAAGGCGCTTGTGTGCGCCGTGAAAACGATGGTGTAGATGGCGAAAGAAGAGATGGAGGAAGAGGCGGCTGGGGAACCGGCTGCGTCCTTGCCGCTGCCGCCTCCTGCTGCCGGGGTAAGTGCCACCCAGGTTGGAGAGCTCGGCTTCCGGCGGCGGCAGCGGCAAGGATGCGGCCGGTTCCCCAGCCTCCTCCTCCTCCACCTCTTCCTCCGTCTCTTCTTTTGCCGTCTACACCATCGTTTTGACGGCGCACTGGAGGCGCACGCGAGCGCCTTCAGTACTACGTGTAGATTCCCTCCAAGTAATCCACAATAACTTTTGCTGTTTGCCTAATCTCCTACGGGTTGTCACTGAGTATGTGTGGCATTCTGATATGGGCCATTGAACTGGCAGCATAGAGGGGTTTCAGACTGGGATGGATTATATTCCATCCTTTATTTCCTTATTTATTTATTAAGCACTTTTATCCTGCCCTTTAGCCAAAAAGGCTCTCAAGGCAGCTTACAAAAATGTTTCTTAAGACAGTCCCTGCCCACAGGCTTACAATCTAAAAAACATCCCTGCCCACAGGCTTACAATCTAAAAAACATGACACAAAAGGAAAGGGGGTGGGGAGGGAGGAGGAGAAAAGGGGATGGAAGCAAATTCAGTCACTAGATTCTCAGCTGCAAAGTCTATATATCTCTGTACCAAAGTTTGTTCATTTTCTTTGGTGATGTTTTGTTCAAACTGGTATGCCTTCTACCCTTCTTTTGCCCGAGATAGGCAGGCACACCAATTACAGGTATGCCTTGTTCATGATGGGCTGGCATTTTTAATTATTATTATTATTATTATTTATTACATTTATATACCGCCCCATAGCCAAAGCTCTCTGGGCAGTTTACAAAGATTAAAAAGATTAGATTAAAAAGACTGAACATTAAGAATCGATATACAAATTTTAAAAACAAAAGCATAGGAACAGCTAAAGTTTAAAACAATAAAAGCACACATCCAACAGTTTAGTAAGGTTAACTATTTCTGCTACTGCTATACTTAGTTGTACTATTCCCTTCTTTATTTCCCGTAAAGCATAGTTCAAAGAGAACAAGACCGCCGTACTGGAACAGAGCGGCCGTCTCAGTCATCGTTGGCTGCCTGGCGAAGTCTGTCTTCATGCAGCTGGCTGGACTTTTGCCAACTCTACCAGTAGGATGAAACCTTTTTGGTTTCTGGAGAGTGGCTGGGCATTATTATGGCCCTTAAATATTTGTAGAGTAAAGTTAGGTGGTCTCCGGGCATGATCCGCTGGGTCTTGGGAGAAGCAGTAGACACCTGCTGTTGGCCGTGTCGAGGAGAAATCGCCTGCGTTGTCCTTGAGAGCACCGCCTCGGTTGCTGTCTACACTTGACTGGCAAAATCTGGGTCAACGGCCCTCTTGCAGGGTGATGTGTGGATCTGGGAAGATCTGGTAGGGACCTTTCCACCTGGACGCCAGGGCACTCTTGTCCACTGAAGAACCGTGATGCCGGTGGTCGTGGCAGGGCTCATCTGGGTGTCTTTAATCTGTGAATGACAACCTAAAACTACCTCATTAATGCACGGCCATAGTCTTAATACTTGATCATCTGTTAGCTGGAGTTCGGTGGCCTGAAATTTAGTAGGGGGTGGGGGGGAGTCATTGGTTTACCCATGAGGGTTCCCATAAGGACTAATCTCTTGTTCGTAAGTGCCAGAGGCCGGCCACACACCCAACTGCTCTGCCCAACTAGAGTAATTACGCTGTTAATCATGGCGTTATCAACTGCATATAGCTCAGACTACACAGAAGGTATGAGCTTGCCCTTTCCTGGAAACATGGTGTGCCCTGATATCCTTGATAATCCCTTTTCTTAATTGCAAAAAAAGGATTTCATCAAATTCCAAGACCCCCAGGTGATCAGGCTGGAAGTTTGGATTTCATGAAGCGGAATCAGGAGAACACACACACCATGCTTTGCAGCAAGGTCACAACATATTTAGGGCATCAAGAAATGCTTCATGTGGTGAGTAAACCTTCATTTACAGAATAGCTTTCTGCTTAAAGAGGAAGCATGTTGGTCTGGATAGTGAGGCGGTTAGTTAAGAAACATGCCTACAACAGTTATAGTTTTTTTAGCAGACATTGTAGCTGTAAGGAAATCTTGAAACGTTAGTGTAGATCAGCTAGCTTTATGAGGTGTCTGCATAAGCTGGCCAGGCTTATTAGGACACTCATTTTCTAGCGACCAATTTCACCACAATAGTGGCAATATTCTAGGGTGATTTTGCTTTTTGCTCACACCATGTTCTCATCCATCGCCTCTGCCCTTGAATCTACCATGGATTCTGCATTGTTCTTGTTTTGTGGGCTTCTTAAAAAATGAGATTCTTAATTGCTTGAACTCTAAATGCAATTTAACTCTTCAGAGTCTGAAATTTCTACTCCTACAATTCAATACTAGTGATACATTAAAAAAAATGCAGGTAGCTTAAATATACAACAGCCTAAAAATTCTTTCTTTCTTTGCCAGGAGAAATCTCCCTCCCCTTTCTTTCTCGGTTCTTGTCTCTAGGCTCCACAAAACCTTTTGCTAGGTGCCAGATTTAAACTCTTCTTCTTCTTCCTGTCTCTTTGCAAACTAAGCCACAAACCATTCAACTTCTTCCTAGCTATCTTAAAGAGAATCTGAACAATTTAAGTGTTTTCGAATTGGCAGGTTCTGGCCCATAACTTTTGTACATATACACCGTGGGTGTCAACGACAGCTCTGTTCACTTGCTTCCTCAGGTACCTGTTTTACTGACCTGTCTTTTGCACTGGGCCCAGCCATGTTAAACCTCATCTGCCCCTCCAATGGACCAGGCCCACTTTTCTAAGTCTGTTTTGCTGGGTCTCACAGAAGTCTTGGGTTGGGAGTCCAGTGTGAATCAGACCCACGGTGTCACCTGAAACAGAAGGCTAAGCCAATAGGGATTTCAAAAGGTCTCTTACCTTGGGTACGTGCTGGAATGGCAGTCCCCAGAGAGCTTCTGCCTGTGTGCTTCTGACGAGTGCTGTCAAATCCCAGACGAGGCTCCCCAGGTATTGTCGTGGATCTCCAACGCACAGACAAAGAGACCAGTGAGACACTAGCAATAGAATTATTTCCCACAGCAAAAGAGAGTTTGCACAGCGGTGGGCTGAACCCCAATAGGAGAGGGAAGGCCCAGAGTACAGTTACAGCAGCATTTTTATACTGTGAAGTAAACAATCTCAGTGCAAATGTCTCTTTTCTGTGAGAACTATTTAAATACATTCTGAACTCAGCCTTCAATATTAGAAGCCTGTGTTCTGTTAACTCCAAATTACAAGTTTGTGATCATGCCTGTCAGTTCTGAAATCAGCCATCCCCATGAAGAGGCAGGCCAGGCTGCTAAGTCCCTGAACTTCAAGCATGGCCTTCTCCATGAAGGAAGAGCTGGCTCTGCTTCCTAGGGCACCTTCACTGGCCTGAGACATCCCATGAAGGGAACCCTGGCTGTGTGTAACACAGTTCTAAGTCCAGGTCTGGCCAAAGGTATTTTGCTGCCCGAAGCAATACCCAAATTACTTTAGCAATCCCCAATAAAACATGACTAGGTCATGAAACAATTAGGTCGACCTGAGCCAGGTGAGGGATGTGCAAGCCTGCTTGTGTCCTTTGCCGGGAGAAGGACCTGCAACCCTGTGGACTCCCTTGGACCTCTTATGCTATCCTTCTGGGAAGGCTGTCTTGGGTTGGGATGTGAAGTTGTGTATTGCAACAGTTCCGCTCCTGCCTAGAATGCCCCTTAGAGAAGGTGGTGGCAGGGGATAATGGGTCTGTCCTATGGTGGTCTTGCTACAGGGTGCCTCAGGGCTGTAGTTGACCCCCATGCTTTCCAACATCTACATGAAACTGCCGGGACACGTTAACCAGGGGTGCGGGCTGAGGCATCACCAATGACACGTAGCTCTACCTCTCCTTCTCAGCTAAACAGAGGTGAGGCAGTTGAAGCTCTGAACCAGCGCATGGGCAGAGGAGTGGGCTGGATGAGGGCCCAATAAACTGAGATTCAATCGAGACAAGACAGAAACACTGTTTGTGGGTGGCTCATCTATCCGGTTAAGTGTCAGTCACCCTGTTCTGGAAGGGGGTTTCAGACTTCCTAAAGGGTGAGGTCTGCAAGTTGGGGACGATGATGGATCCGTCATCGTCCGCAGAGGCGCAGGCTCCCTCAGTGGTTCAGAGCACCACCTTTTAAAGGGATGTTTTTACTTCTTCTTAGTTATTTTAAATATTATTAGACACTCAGCGATTTTAGTGATTTTCTCTCCTGCTGGTTTTAGTTTAGTATATTTATTTCTGTTGTTTGAATCTTGGCTAGTTTTATTATGTTTTAATTTCTTATTATTTTAAATGCTTGAAGAACTTTGGGATTGGGTCCAGTAAATAAAAAGAAAAAAATGAACTAAAGTAAAATAAAACACAACTAAAATACAAATGGAAATTAAAAAAAATTGTGACCTCAGTTGTTTTGGACTACAATCCCCATCAGCTCCAGCCAGCATCGCCGATGTAAGGGGATCATGGGAGTTTTAGGCCAAAACAACTGCAGCTGTTCCTCCCTGGCCTAAGCTAGTGAGAAGCTACTCTGAGCCACGAAGGGAGCCTGTGCCTCTACGGGCAACGATGGATCCATGACCATCCCCAAACTACAGACGTCACTGATTGGGAAGTCTGAAACTCCCCGCCAGAACAGGGTCAATGTCACTAAGCCGGAATGATGAACCACCTGCAAACAGTATTTCTGTGTTGGCTGGATTGAATCTCAGTTTATTGGCCCTCATCCAGTCCATTCTCCTGCCCGTACGCTGGTTCAGGGCTCCAACTGCCCCACCTCTGTTAGCTGAGAAGGAGAGGCGAAGCTAGGTGCCATTTGTGACGCCTCAGCCTGCACCCCTGGTAAACGTCTCCTGGTGGTTTCATGTAGATGCTGAAAAGCTTGAGGGTCAAATAAAGCCCTGAAACACTCCGTAGTAAGACTGCCATAGGACAGATCCATCATCCCCTACCAGCACCTTCAAAATTCTTGGCAGGAGCAGGACCATCACAATAATGACTTCACATCCCAACTCAAGGCAGCCTTCCCAGAAGGATGGCATGAGAGGTCCAAGGGAGTCCACAGGGTTGCAGGTCCTCTGTCCTTCTCCTGGCACAGGTCGACCCAAGAGTGACCCACCCTTCTCTCAAACAGGAATTTCTGAACACCTGGACCCAGCCGTACATCCTCTCTTAGATGAACGCTTCTTGGCTAGGGATGTGCGTTATCAGGAAATCCAGTCCTTTAAGGGCTCGTGGGATTTCCAATAGGAATCCTGGACATATGCTAAGAATTTAGGAATTTAGGCACATCCTCAGTAGAGGAATCAAGCGTGATCAAGATCACAAGTGTGCTCACATGTAATTTCACACAAGAATACCACTCTTAGTACTCCCCACAGTCAGCCATGAAATAAAATGTAGTACACAACAACTAAAACCCTCAAAACGCATGAAAGAGGGGCTGGCTCTGCTTCCTAGGGCACCTTCACTGACCTGGGATATCCCCATAAAGGGGACGCGTACCTGTGTGCAACACAGTCCTAAGTCCAGGTCTGGCCCAAGGTATTTTGCTGCGTGAAGCAATCCCTAAAACTGTGCCACCCCACACAACCCCCCCCCCCCCAAAGTGACTAGGTAATGCAACAATTACCAGTAATGCAGCAGGAAAACCAACAATGTCTTACCTTCCAAGATGTGATGGGAGCAGGCCTGGTCCTCAAAATCTGCAAGCATGGAAGCTAGGAAGGAATCTTGGTAAGGGGAGTTTAACCCTATCACTGCCAACCGTTCTTCCTCTAAATCACCCTTCCCCAACCTGGTGCCCTCCCATTTCACAGTCAAACACATTAGCATTTGCTTCTAATTAAACACACATAGGATTGTGTGATAAACCCTAAAAAAGGGCACAAACCAACTCTTTGCAGTGAAGCACTTTGGGCAATTCACAACAATTAAAACCACAAAATGCATGAATGCTGGCCATGCCTGCTAGGGCATCTTCAATTAACCTGAGACATTCCCATGAAGGGAACCCTGGCTGTGTGTAACACAGTTCTAAGTCCAGGTCTGGCCAAAGGTATTTTGCTGCCCGAAGCAATACCCAAATTACTTTAGCAATCCCCAATAAAACATGACTAGGTCATGAAACAATTAGGTCGACCTGAGCCAGGTGAGGGATGTGCAAGCCTGCTTGTGTCCTTTGCCGGGAGAAGGACCTGCAACCCTGTGGACTCCCTTGGACCTCTTATGCTATCCTTCTGGGAAGGCTGTCTTGGGTTGGGATGTGAAGTTGTGTATTGCAACAGTTCCGCTCCTGCCTAGAATGCCCCTTAGAGAAGGTGGTGGCAGGGGATAATGGGTCTGTCCTATGGTGGTCTTGCTACAGGGTGCCTCAGGGCTGTAGTTGACCCCCATGCTTTCCAACATCTACATGAAACTGCCGGGACACGTTAACCAGGGGTGCGGGCTGAGGCATCACCAATGACACGTAGCTCTACCTCTCCTTCTCAGCTAAACAGAGGTGAGGCAGTTGAAGCTCTGAACCAGCGCATGGGCAGAGGAGTGGGCTGGATGAGGGCCCAATAAACTGAGATTCAATCGAGACAAGACAGAAACACTGTTTGTGGGTGGCTCATCTATCCGGTTAAGTGTCAGTCACCCTGTTCTGGAAGGGGGTTTCAGACTTCCTAAAGGGTGAGGTCTGCAAGTTGGGGACGATGATGGATCCGTCATCGTCCGCAGAGGCGCAGGCTCCCTCAGTGGTTCAGAGCACCACCTTTTAAAGGGATGTTTTTACTTCTTCTTAGTTATTTTAAATATTATTAGACACTCAGCGATTTTAGTGATTTTCTCTCCTGCTGGTTTTAGTTTAGTATATTTATTTCTGTTGTTTGAATCTTGGCTAGTTTTATTATGTTTTAATTTCTTATTATTTTAAATGCTTGAAGAACTTTGGGATTGGGTCCAGTAAATAAAAAGAAAAAAATGAACTAAAGTAAAATAAAACACAACTAAAATACAAATGGAAATTAAAAAAAATTGTGACCTCAGTTGTTTTGGACTACAATCCCCATCAGCTCCAGCCAGCATCGCCGATGTAAGGGGATCATGGGAGTTTTAGGCCAAAACAACTGCAGCTGTTCCTCCCTGGCCTAAGCTAGTGAGAAGCTACTCTGAGCCACGAAGGGAGCCTGTGCCTCTACGGGCAACGATGGATCCATGACCATCCCCAAACTACAGACGTCACTGATTGGGAAGTCTGAAACTCCCCGCCAGAACAGGGTCAATGTCACTAAGCCGGAATGATGAACCACCTGCAAACAGTATTTCTGTGTTGGCTGGATTGAATCTCAGTTTATTGGCCCTCATCCAGTCCATTCTCCTGCCCGTACGCTGGTTCAGGGCTCCAACTGCCCCACCTCTGTTAGCTGAGAAGGAGAGGCGAAGCTAGGTGCCATTTGTGACGCCTCAGCCCGCACCCCTGGTAAACGTCTCCTGGTGGTTTCATGTAGATGCTGAAAAGCTTGAGGGTCAAATAAAGCCCTGAAACACTCCGTAGTAAGACTGCCATAGGACAGATCCATCATCCCCTACCAGCACCTTCAAAATTCTTGGCAGGAGCAGGACCATCACAATAATGACTTCACATCCCAACTCAAGGCAGCCTTCCCAGAAGGATGGCATGAGAGGTCCAAGGGAGTCCACAGGGTTGCAGGTCCTCTGTCCTTCTCCTGGCACAGGTCGACCCAAGAGTGACCCACCCTTCTCTCAAACAGGAATTTCTGAACACCTGGACCCAGCCGTACATCCTCTCTTAGATGAACGCTTCTTGGCTAGGGATGTGCGTTATCAGGAAATCCAGTCCTTTAAGGGCTCGTGGGATTTCCAATAGGAATCCTGGACATATGCTAAGAATTTAGGAATTTAGGCACATCCTCAGTAGAGGAATCAAGCGTGATCAAGATCACAAGTGTGCTCACATGTAATTTCACACAAGAATACCACTCTTAGTACTCCCCACAGTCAGCCATGAAATAAAATGTAGTACACAACAACTAAAACCCTCAAAACGCATGAAAGAGGGGCTGGCTCTGCTTCCTAGGGCACCTTCACTGACCTGGGATATCCCCATAAAGGGGACGCGTACCTGTGTGCAACACAGTCCTAAGTCCAGGTCTGGCCCAAGGTATTTTGCTGCGTGAAGCAATCCCTAAAACTGTGCCACCCCACACAACCCCCCCCCCCCAAAGTGACTAGGTAATGCAACAATTACCAGTAATGCAGCAGGAAAACCAACAATGTCTTACCTTCCAAGATGTGATGGGAGCAGGCCTGGTCCTCAAAATCTGCAAGCATGGAAGCTAGGAAGGAATCTTGGTAAGGGGAGTTTAACCCTATCACTGCCAACCGTTCTTCCTCTAAATCACCCTTCCCCAACCTGGTGCCCTCCCATTTCACAGTCAAACACATTAGCATTTGCTTCTAATTAAACACACATAGGATTGTGTGATAAACCCTAAAAAAGGGCACAAACCAACTCTTTGCAGTGAAGCACTTTGGGCAATTCACAACAATTAAAACCACAAAATGCATGAATGCTGGCCATGCCTGCTAGGGCATCTTCAATTAACCTGAGACATTCCCATGAAGGGAACCCTGGCTGTGTGTAACACAGTTCTAAGTCCAGGTCTGGCCAAAGGTATTTTGCTGCCCGAAGCAATACCCAAATTACTTTAGCAATCCCCAATAAAACATGACTAGGTCATGAAACAATTAGGTCGACCTGAGCCAGGTGAGGGATGTGCAAGCCTGCTTGTGTCCTTTGCCGGGAGAAGGACCTGCAACCCTGTGGACTCCCTTGGACCTCTTATGCTATCCTTCTGGGAAGGCTGTCTTGGGTTGGGATGTGAAGTTGTGTATTGCAACAGTTCCGCTCCTGCCTAGAATGCCCCTTAGAGAAGGTGGTGGCAGGGGATAATGGGTCTGTCCTATGGTGGTCTTGCTACAGGGTGCCTCAGGGCTGTAGTTGACCCCCATGCTTTCCAACATCTACATGAAACTGCCGGGACACGTTAACCAGGGGTGCGGGCTGAGGCATCACCAATGACACGTAGCTCTACCTCTCCTTCTCAGCTAAACAGAGGTGAGGCAGTTGAAGCTCTGAACCAGCGCATGGGCAGAGGAGTGGGCTGGATGAGGGCCCAATAAACTGAGATTCAATCGAGACAAGACAGAAACACTGTTTGTGGGTGGCTCATCTATCCGGTTAAGTGTCAGTCACCCTGTTCTGGAAGGGGGTTTCAGACTTCCTAAAGGGTGAGGTCTGCAAGTTGGGGACGATGATGGATCCGTCATCGTCCGCAGAGGCGCAGGCTCCCTCAGTGGTTCAGAGCACCACCTTTTAAAGGGATGTTTTTACTTCTTCTTAGTTATTTTAAATATTATTAGACACTCAGCGATTTTAGTGATTTTCTCTCCTGCTGGTTTTAGTTTAGTATATTTATTTCTGTTGTTTGAATCTTGGCTAGTTTTATTATGTTTTAATTTCTTATTATTTTAAATGCTTGAAGAACTTTGGGATTGGGTCCAGTAAATAAAAAGAAAAAAATGAACTAAAGTAAAATAAAACACAACTAAAATACAAATGGAAATTAAAAAAATTGTGACCTCAGTTGTTTTGGACTACAATCCCCATCAGCTCCAGCCAGCATCGCCGATGTAAGGGGATCATGGGAGTTTTAGGCCAAAACAACTGCAGCTGTTCCTCCCTGGCCTAAGCTAGTGAGAAGCTACTCTGAGCCACGAAGGGAGCCTGTGCCTCTACGGGCAACGATGGATCCATGACCATCCCCAAACTACAGACGTCACTGATTGGGAAGTCTGAAACTCCCCGCCAGAACAGGGTCAATGTCACTAAGCCGGAATGATGAACCACCTGCAAACAGTATTTCTGTGTTGGCTGGATTGAATCTCAGTTTATTGGCCCTCATCCAGTCCATTCTCCTGCCCGTACGCTGGTTCAGGGCTCCAACTGCCCCACCTCTGTTAGCTGAGAAGGAGAGGCGAAGCTAGGTGCCATTTGTGACGCCTCAGCCCGCACCCCTGGTAAACGTCTCCTGGTGGTTTCATGTAGATGCTGAAAAGCTTGAGGGTCAAATAAAGCCCTGAAACACTCCGTAGTAAGACTGCCATAGGACAGATCCATCATCCCCTACCAGCACCTTCAAAATTCTTGGCAGGAGCAGGACCATCACAATAATGACTTCACATCCCAACTCAAGGCAGCCTTCCCAGAAGGATGGCATGAGAGGTCCAAGGGAGTCCACAGGGTTGCAGGTCCTCTGTCCTTCTCCTGGCACAGGTCGACCCAAGAGTGACCCACCCTTCTCTCAAACAGGAATTTCTGAACACCTGGACCCAGCCGTACATCCTCTCTTAGATGAACGCTTCTTGGCTAGGGATGTGCGTTATCAGGAAATCCAGTCCTTTAAGGGCTCGTGGGATTTCCAATAGGAATCCTGGACATATGCTAAGAATTTAGGAATTTAGGCACATCCTCAGTAGAGGAATCAAGCGTGATCAAGATCACAAGTGTGCTCACATGTAATTTCACACAAGAATACCACTCTTAGTACTCCCCACAGTCAGCCATGAAATAAAATGTAGTACACAACAACTAAAACCCTCAAAACGCATGAAAGAGGGGCTGGCTCTGCTTCCTAGGGCACCTTCACTGACCTGGGATATCCCCATAAAGGGGACGTGTACCTGTGTGCAACACAGTCCTAAGTCCAGGTCTGGCCCAAGGTATTTTGCTGCGTGAAGCAATCCCTAAAACTGTGCCACCCCACACAACCCCCCCCCCCCCAAAGTGACTAGGTAATGCAACAATTACCAGTAATGCAGCAGGAAAACCAACAATGTCTTACCTTCCAAGATGTGATGGGAGCAGGCCTGGTCCTCAAAATCTGCAAGCATGGAAGCTAGGAAGGAATCTTGGTAAGGGGAGTTTAACCCTATCACTGCCAACCGTTCTTCCTCTAAATCACCCTTCCCCAACCTGGTGCCCTCCCATTTCACAGTCAAACACATTAGCATTTGCTTCTAATTAAACACACATAGGATTGTGTGATAAACCCTAAAAAAGGGCACAAACCAACTCTTTGCAGTGAAGCACTTTGGGCAATTCACAACAATTAAAACCACAAAATGCATGAATGCTGGCCATGCCTGCTAGGGCATCTTCACTACCCTGAGACTTCCCCATGAAAGGGACGCTGCCTGTGTGTAACACAGTCCCAATCAGTGGTCCTCGTGAAGAGGAGGCAAAGAAGTCCGCTAAGTTCCAGCACTTAGACCATAATGTTCTCCGTGAAGGAGGGTCCTTGGAAGATCACCATAGCTAACCTGAGATATCCCATAAAGGGGTTGCAAGCTGTGTGTAACACAGTTCTAAGTCCAGGTCTGGCCCAAGGTGTTTTGCTGCCTGAACCAATACAAAAAATTGCACCACCCCGCACAACCCAATAAAACGTGACTAGGCAATATAACTATTACGAGTAAAGAAGCAACAGAACAATGTCTCTGATAAGTTGAGTTTTTATGATTCTGCTTTCACACATGTAGAAATTATACACTTACCTTGTCAGAAGAGATGGGAGCGGGCCTGGTCCTCAAAGTCTTCAACTGATGGTAATGATCCTGTTTGGACGCGTCATTCCTATGCACAATTACCTTGCAGAAAGCCTGATTGGGAACTGAACACTGTTAAGCTTTATCACAAAGTCAGCACAAACAAACTCTTACAACCAAGCTCTTAGGTCTCTATATCTGAGAACTTCAAGCATAACTTTCTTCAGGATTGCAAGTCAAGATTGCTAACCTGACATATCCCCATGTAGGGGGATGTAGGCTGTAACCCAGTTCTAAAGCCAGGTCTGGCCCAAGGTATTTTGCTGCCTGAAGCAATCCCCAAAACTGTGCCACCCCACACAACCTAATAAAACATGACCTGGAGTTGATCTACACAGAGTCATTGGGGCGCCCTGAAGGTGCTGGCGTGCGCCTCCAGGGCGCCCCGAAACTCCTAGTGTAGATACCTGTAGATACCTGTCCAGAAGAGGAGGAGGCGGCAGCAGCGAAAAGTTCCCAGGGCTGCTGTCGGATGCGAGGATGCCTAGAGCGTCCTTGCCGCCGTCGCTCACCTCCCCGCCGGCCTCCTGCTGCCGGCGAAAGAGCCACCCGGGTTGGAGAGCTCGGCGGAAGAAGCTCTCCAACCCGGGTGGCTCTTTCGCTGGCAGCAGGAGGCCGACGGGGAGGTGAGCGACAGCGGTAAGGACGCTCTAGGCACCCTCGCATCCGACAGCAGCCCTCGGAACTTTTCGCCGCCGCCGCCTCCGCCTCTTCAGGACAGGTATCTACACTAGGAGTTTCGGGGCACCCTGGAGGCGCACGCCAGCGCCTTCAGGGTGCCCCGACGACTGTGTAGATCCCCTCCTGGTAGTGAAACTATTACCAGTAAAGCAGTAAGCGAACTAACAATGTCTCTGAGAAAATATGTACATAGGACTAAGCTGAGTTTTTATCATTCTGCTCTCACACATGTACAAATTATACACTTACCTTGACAGAAGTAATGGGATGTGTCATTCCTATGCATACTTACCTTGCACAAAGCCTGATTGGGAACTGAACACTGTTAGGATTTATCACAAAGTGGGCACAAACTCTTTACTCTTTGGTCTACTGACAACCATTAAAGGCACAAAATGCATTTTGAGATAAAATGCAGATAGCCAAATTTTGGAAGGGCGCAAAAGGTTTAAACTAAGGACGACGGTACAATACAGTATGGGAAATAGCATTTGCCAACTGTTGGAAGGATGCAAAAGGGTTTAAACCTAAGACGACGGTACAATACAGTATGGGAAATAGCACTTACAGAGAAACATACTCAACATTTTAGACTATTAAGAAAGCAAAGGAAGGAGACGCTTTTGCAACAGAATGCCGGTGTTTTATTATATACACACAAACAAAATAAAAGTACCAACACAGGTTTCAGATGCTTTTATTAGGTTATGGTTTCTCAGGAGAGAAAAATTAAAGTACATAATAATAAAAAACAGTCTTCCTTTCTATTTGATACCTATCCTCCCATTAATTTATCTTATTTTAAACCTGCCTAATAATTAATGTTAAATTCCTACTGGGTATTTATAGTGTCGGACTCTTTCTTTTAAATATATATAGCAATTTATTACTTATTCCTTGCTTTTAAGATTTCTGTATTATGGTGATATTTAAGTTTTATAATAAAATAATAAAAATCAATACACAACAATGAAAACGTGCAATTAGGAAACTTGGTAAGGTGTATTTAACCCAATCACTGCCAACAGTCCCTCTAAAACACCTTTAACCAAGCTGGCCCCTCACCCACCATTTCACAGTTAAACACATTGCGATTTACTTCTGTCCACTTTGCAATAAACCCTTAAAAAATGACACAAACTAACTCTTACAACAATGCTCTTCGGGCAATTCACAACCATTAAAACCCTCAAAACACATTGCAAAATAAAATGCAATGCACAAGAATTAAAACCATAAAATGTTTTGCAATATAAAATGTAAAAGCGCAGTCCTGGTAAGGGGTGTGTAACCCTATCACAGACAACCACTCAAATTCTAATCCAAACTTCACCAATTTGGAGTCCTCGCATTCCACAGTTAAATGCTTTGGGATTTACCTCTGAATAAACACAAATCGGGCCTTGCGATAAACCCTAAAAAAAATGACACAAACCAACTCTTACAACTAATTTCTTTGGGCAGTTCACAACAATTAAAACCACAAAATATTTTGTAAAATAAAATGCAGATAGCCAAATGCACATAAACAAATTTTGGAAGGATGAAAAACATTTCAACATAAGATGATACATTATAGCATGAAAAATGGCACTTTCAGAGAAACTTAATAAACTTTTTAGAGTAAAAGAAAAATGACACTTTTGCAACAGAATGCTTTTATTACATATACACAGGCAAAATAAATGCACACGGACAAAATAAATACACCAACTCAGGTTTCAGATGCCTTTATTAGATTGTTACATTAATCTCAGGAGAAAAATAAAATAAAATTCATAATGAAAACATTTCTTTTGCTTTAATATCCTCTCATTAATTTATATTTTAAATCTGCCTAATGACTAATGTTAAATGTGTACAGTAAATGCAATACACAACAATTAAAACCTCCATAATCCACGAAGACCATTGCTAACCTGTGACGTCCCCATAAAGGCGACACTGCCTGTGTGTAACACAGCACTAGTCAGCCAACCCATGAAAAGGAGGCAAACAGTCTACTAATCCTTGCACTTAGCGCATAACGTTCTCCATGGAGGAAGGCCAGCCTTGCTTGCAAGTGACCATTGCTAACCTGTGACGTCCCCATAAAGGGAACGCTACCTGTGTGTAACACAGCACTTAGTCAGACAACCCATGAAGAAGAGGCAAACATTCTGCTAATCCTTGCACTTAGCGCATAATGTTCTCCATGGAGTAGGGCCAGCCTTGCTTGCAAGCGACCATTGCTAACCTGACACATCCCCATAAAGGGAACGCTACCTGTGTGTAACACAGCACTTAGTCAGCCAACCCATGAAGAGGTGGCAAGTAGACTGCTAAGTCCTTACACTTAGCGCATAACGTTCTCCATGGAGGGCCAGCCATGCTTGCAAGCGACCATTGCTAACCTGACACATCCCCATAAAGGGAATGCTACCTGTGTGTAACACAGCACTTAGTCAGCCAACCCATGAAGAGGTGGCAAGTAGACTGCTAAGTCCTTACACTTAGCGCATAACGTTCTCCATGGAGGGCCAGCCATGCTTGCAAGCGACCATTGCTAACCTGACACATCCCCATAAAGGGGACATTACCTGTGTATAACACAGCACTTAGTCAGCCAACCCATGAAGAGGTGGCAAGTAGACTGCTAAGTCCTTACACTTAGCGCATAACGTTCTCCATGGAGGGCCAGCCATGCTTGCAAGCGACCATTGCTAACCTGACACATCCCCATAAAGGGAATGCTACCTGTGTGTAACACAGCACTTAGTCAGCCAACCCATGAAGAGGTGGCAAGTAGACTGCTAAGTCCTTACACTTAGCGCATAACGTTCTCCATGGAGGGCCAGCCATGCTTGCAAGCGACCATTGCTAACCTGACACATCCCCATAAAGGGAACGCTACCTGTGTGTAACACAGCACTTAGTCAGCCAACCCATGAAGAGGTGGCAAGTAGACTGCTAAGTCCTTACACTTAGCGCATAACGTTCTCCATGGAGGGCCAGCCATGCTTGCAAGCGACCATTGCTAACCTGACACATCCCCATAAAGGGAATGCTACCTGTGTGTAACACAGCACTTAGTCAGCCAACCCATGAAGAGGTGGCAAGTAGACTGCTAAGTCCTTACACTTAGCGCATAACGTTCTCCATGGAGGGCCAGCCATGCTTGCAAGCGACCATTGCTAACCTGACACATCCCCATAAAGGGGACATTACCTGTGTATAACACAGCACTTAGTCAGCCAACCCATGAAGAGGTGGCAAGTAGACTGCTAAGTCCTTACACTTAGAGCATAACGTTCTCCATGGAGGGCCAGCCATACTTGCAAGCGACCATTGCTAACCTGACACATCCCCATAAAGGGAACGCTACCTGTGTGTAACACAGCACTTAGTCAGCCAACCCATAAAGAGGTGGCAAGTAGACTGCTAAGTCATAACGTTCTCCATGGAGGGCCAGCCATGCTTGCAAGCGACCATTGCTAACCTGACACATCCCCATAAAGGGGACATTACCTGTGTATAACACAATCCGATGTCCAGGTCTGGCCAAAGGTATTTTGCTGCCTGAAGCAATCCCAAAAACTGTGCCACCCCACACAACCCAATAAAACATGACTAGATATTTAAACAATTGCTAGTAAAGAAGCAACAGAACTAACAGTGTCTGAGAAAAGATGTACATAGGACTAAGCTAAGCTGAGTTTTTATAATTCTACTCTAATACATGTACAGTCTTGCACTCACCTTGTCAGAAGTCTTCAACTGATGTTAATGATCCTGATGAGATGCGTCATTCCTATGAACACTTACCTTGCAAAAAGCCTGTGGGCACAAACTCTTACAACCAGGCTCTTTGGGAAATTCACAACAATTAACCCCCCATGCATAATTATGTCGAATACATCGACACCTCTGGCCATTAAGGCAAATTATTATTATTATTATTTATTTATTTATATAGCACCATCAATGTACATGGTGCTGTACAATTAACACCAGCTGTCTGATTGTATCCTGGTGTCAGGGTGATGGTGTTATCATTTACCTTGTTTACTGATAATGCAGTTGCAGCTTTTTGCAGTTAAATTTATTTTGACCCCACTGTTCACAATTATCCCACTATCTGTATTGTTCTATGTTGTTCCCCGCCTCAATCCAGAGGGAGAGGCGGTTAAGAAATAAAATTATTATTATTATATGGATTCCTGCACTGAGCAGGGGGTTGGACTTGATGGCCTTATAGGCCCCTTCCAACTCTACTATTCTATGATTCTATGAGCCTGGAATTATTTTTTTGTGAACTTCCCAGAGAGCCCCAGCTATGGGACAGTATAAAAATTTAAGAAATGAAATAAAACACAATAAATTGCAACACACAACAATTAACCCTCCAATTTGAATAGTAAAATCAAACACAATACATAACAATTAAATCCCCAAATTGCATAGTAAAATCAAACATAATACACAATAATTAACCCCTCAAATTGCATATTAAAATCAAACACAACACACAATTAAACCACCAAAATGCATAAAAACACAACACACAACAATTAAAACCACAAAATATGTAATAAAATGCGCTTTTACATATTATATTGCAAATAGGAAGCAAGGAAGGAATCTTGAGTTTACATTTTATATTGCAATTAGGAACCAATCTTGCGATGTCCAGCCCTGTCTCTGCCAATGACGCCCTTTGAGGAACTCACAACAATCAAAACCACACAACAATTGAACCTCCAAAATGCATGTTCAAATAACACGCAATACACAGTTAAAACCACAAAATCCATAACAAAAAATGCAATGAAAACCACAAAATGCTTTATGAAATAAAATGTGCTTTTACATTTTATATTGTAATTAGGAAGCCAGGAAGGAATCTTGGTAAGGGGAGTTTAACCATATCACTACCAGCCATTGCTCCTCTAAACCACCCTTCCCCAACCTGGTGCCCTCCCATTTCACAGTTAAACACATTGGGATTTGCTTCTAATTAAACACACATAGGATTGTGTGATAAACCCTAAAAAAGGGCACAAACCAACTCTTTGCAGTGAAGCACTTTGGGCAATTCACAACAATTAAAACCACAAAATGCATGAATGCTGGCCATGCCTGCTAGGGCATCTTCAATTAACCTGAGACATTCCCATGAAGGGAACGCTGCCTGTGTGTAACACAGTCCCAAGTCAGTGGTCCTCGTGAAGAGGTGGCAAAGAAGTCCGCTAAGTTCCAGCACTTAGACCATAATGTTCTCCATGAAGGAGGGTCCTTGGAAGGGCACCATGGCTAACCTGGGACATCCCATAAAGGGATGTATCTAACACAGTTCTAAGTCCAGGTCTGGCCCAAGGTGTTTTGCTGCCTGAAACAATCCCAAAAACTGTGCCACCCCACACAACCTAATAAAACATGACTAGGTAATGAAACAATTGCTAGTAAAGAAGTAAGAGTACCCACAATGTCTTACCTTGTCAGACGTGATGGGAGCGGGCCTGGTCCTCGAAGTCTGCAAGCGAGGAAGCGAGGAAGCAATCCCAACCACACCATCACTGCTCTAAACCACCCTTGCCCTGGTGCCCTTCCATTTCGCAGTTAAACACATTGGGATTTACTTCCAATTAAACACACATAGGATTGTGTAATAAATCCTAAAAATGGCACTATCAATTCAATTCTTTTTATTACAGTCAACAGACCAATAAAACACATGAAAACACATAATAAATATTTAAAATACATGGAATTAAAACAGAGTATGATTGCATGAAGCCTCCTTAAAGTTCTGTACTAGAAGCAAAAGGAAGTCCTGCTCCTCATTCCCTGCAAGGGGAAAGGGCAAAGTTGGCACTAACCAACTCTTACAATTGAGCTCTGTGGGCAATTCACAACAATTCAAACCACAAAATGTATCATTAAATAAAATGAAATACACAACAATTCAAACCACAGAACGCATCATCAAATAAAATACAATATAAAATGTGAAAGCACATTTAGGAAGCAAGGAAGGAATCTTGGTAAGGGGTTTAAGTTTAACCCTATCAGTACCAATCATTCTTCCTCTAAACCACCCTTCCCCAACCTGGTGCCCTCCCATTTCACAGTTGAAGACCCTATTGGCCCTGTTCAGAAGGCTCCTTAAACCACAGTGGTTCAGACTTTTTTGTTAACAAAAAAGCCTGAACCACCGTACTTTAAGGTGCCTCCTGAACAGGGTCATTGGGATTTACTTCTGATTAAACACATGTAGGATTGCGTGATAAACGCTAAAAAAGTTACACAACCCAACTCTCACAATAATAACCATTCAAAACACAATTTTCATTACAAAATAAAATGCAACCCACAACAATTCCAACCCCAAATGCATCAGAAAATAAAATGCAACCCACAACAATTCCAACCCCAAATGCATCAGAAAATAAAATGCAACCCACAACAATGCAAAACACAAGAAACATTATAAAATGAAATCCCAGGCACTTAGCTTTCTTTGATGCAAGTAGATCAAGCAGACAGACAAGCTGAGAAGAGAAGTGAAAACGTACAATTACACACAAGAACAAATAAAACACTTAAGACTAATGCAAACTAAAACTTACTAATTGCAATATCCAAAGAGACACCTTTAGTTTTCAGATGTCCCTCAAACAGCAGCTGCATTTCAATAGGGCTTGTTGGCTCATTTGCTGTTCAGGACAACCAGGAGGAGAAGGGGAGCAAAGCCACTGGCCAAGTAACTCTCTGACCACCCCGGCCATAACTACAGCAGACTAGCCAAGAGAGCAGAACCCTATTTTATTCCTTTATTATATATTTATACTGCCCAACAGCCAAGGCTCTCTGGGCAGCTCAAATCATAATACACAAAATCAAGAATAACAATTTTAAAATGTCATATAAAACCAATGCAAGTTATAGTCCAGGGAAAGCTTGTCTAAACAGGTACGTCTTCAGGAGGCTTTTGAAGGAAGTTTATTTATTATTTATTTATTTATTTATTTATTACATTTTTATACCGTCTAATAGCCGAAGCTATTTCCGCCTCCCAAACTGCACGAGGGAGGGTTTTTCCTGAGGGTGGGAGCTGCTACAGAGAAGGCCCTGCCGTCGAGGATCTTCATGACAATAGTCTGTTCTTCTTGGAACGAGAAGCAGGGCCTCCCTCTGATGATCGTAAATGTTGCCCGTGTGTTGAGGCTTGCCCCCAAATGACAGCTTGCCCCCGAGTAGCAGGGCTGGTGGTGTTTTTTTAAATGAGCCTCTTCCAGGTGAGGCTCTGGCCCAATCCCCCCACCACACAGTCCCCAGAGGCAAACCTTTACCAGCCAAGCTGCAGATTGAAGCCGTCCAGGTCAGCAGGCAGGCCAAGCGAGAAGGCACTCTTGCTAGCAGGTAAAACGCAGCTGAGGCAGAGGGCTGGGTGTCTCACGCTGCCAGTTGGGCCTTTGTGCTGCTCCCAGGAAGGAAGGACACAGCAGGGCTAGCTCTTTTATGAGCCTCTTCCAGGTGAGGCTCTGGGCCAATCCAGCCACCACAGAGTCCCCAACAGCAAACCCTTAGTGGCCAGCTGCAGGTTGAAACAGTCCCGGTAAGCAGGCAGGCCAAGCAAGAAGGCGCTATGCCATGTGGTGGCTGTGCCCGGCTATGCCCCCTCGTGGTGGCTGTGCCCGGCTATGCCCCCTCATGGTGACTGTGCCCCCTCATGGTGGCTGTGCTCAGCTGTGCCCCTCGTGGCGGCTGTACTCGGCTGTCCTCCCTCGTGGCAACGTGGCAGCTGTGCCCCCCCCCCACAAGGCTGCTATGCCCGGCTATGCCCCCATGAGGCGGCTATGCCCCTACGAGGCGGCTATGCCCGGCTATGCCATGAGGCAGCTATGCTCCTACGAGGCGGCTATGCCTGGCTATGCCCCTACAAGGCGGCTACGCCCCTACGAGGCGGCTATGCCCGGCTATGCCCCCACGAAGCGGCTATGCCCCCATGAGGCGGCTATGCCCGGCTATGCCCCCACGAGGCAGCTCTGGTTTTTTTAAATGAGCCACTTCCAGGTGAGACTCTGGCCCCACATGGCCAGTTGGGCCTTTGTGCTGCTGGCATGGCATGGCTGGTTCTTCGTTTAAGTCTCTCCCCTGCGCAAACTCTCCACCTAACTGAGGTCCTGAGGGAGACGGAGAGATTATGCGCATGCTGGCTCTGTTGCTGCAGCTTAACGGAGTCTGGCTCGTTGGCATTCACAGCTGGTCCTTCCTTCTCTTGAGTAGACCCCTTCAGTCTCCGCCCATTCGATGCTTTGCAGCACTGAAAGCAGCTATTAAAAAAAGAAGGGGAAAAGAAACTTTAAAAGGACTGGTTCCTTCTCCTCATGAGCAGGCTTTTGCTCCTGAGTAGAAATTTTCAGCCTCGAGCCTTTGTGTAGTCTGTAATGCTACAAAGTGGCATTAATATATAATATAGATAATGGGGAACTGGTTCTTTCAAAGCTGATTTGGAAGCGCTTTTTAACAGTTTTGACAACTGTTGGGGCCCAGGACACACTGCATATACAGGTTTCAAAACGTTTTCAAAGCGCTTTAAAACGCTTTAAAAGCAATAGTGTAGATCCCCCCTTTCTCACACAAATTAGGTGCTTTTCCTACTGAAGCAATGCCCCAGTCCTTAAACCCCTTTACCTCTGTGTTTGGGAAAGGGGGAGGATTGGGCCCCTTCTATAGCTGAAAGCTGTAGATTGAGGAAAACCAGGACTTGTGCTCCTTTTCCGTTAACTTCATTATTTTATGACATTTAGATACTTCCCCATAGCCAAAGCTCTCTGGGCGGTTTACAAAAGTTATAAACAATGAACATTAAAAACAAATATACAAAATTTAAAATCACCAAAAAAATTTTTTTTTTAAAAAAAAACTTTACTCTTGAGTGCGTGATTTTGACTGGGCGATTTGTCTTAAAAGGGGACATGGAAGTTTGGGGGTGTGGTGTGTGTGGGGGTCCCTGAGAGAGATTAAGGACTGAAAGTGTGGGGTGCAGGAGACAGCAAGAACTCCAGACCTGAGGGGACCCTAATATTTACTTTAGGATTTTCAAGATTGCTTGGTGGCAACTCTGAAGGACTACAAGCAGCAACAGTGATTTTTTAAAATTGCTGATTAAATCACTGATTAAAAATCCATGATTTTAAAAAAAAATCCAAAAAAAATATGGATTTTTTAAATTTAAATTTGATGCTTTTGATATGTTTTTTGAGGAAAAATCTATCTAAAGATAGTTTTCTATTTAAGATACATTATAGTTCAAAGGTTATTCATCATGAAATAAGGATTAGTTTTTAACTATGTAGCATGAGGCATTTTTAATTTTTTGGTAAATGAATTCCATGAATCCATTCACAATGTTATGCTCTTCCAGAGGTTTCTGTAAGATTATTTTTCACCTTCCAATAAAGTACAGCAGAAAAGTGGCCAAATATGAATGATTAACCTATTAAACTGGAGACAGTTTACCTCACAATAATTTCATAATTATCTATCTATGATGTGTTTCTAATAGTATCACCAAATATGATACTATTAGAAACTATTAGATACTATTTTTTTATATAACTGTAAAACTATTCTGAAAAGTTGCTATTCTAAAACTGAAACCTTCATCTGGTTGTAAATATTAAGCTTATACCAGCAAGAATGAGTCTTTGGTAACTCTGAGTTGTGTAAAATTTAGCAAGGAAGAGTGCACCTTTTTTGGGGGGGGGGGGTCACCTCAAAGTCTTTCTGAGTAGTGATTTAAATCATGATTTAAATCAAATCCACCCTACAAGCCTCTTAATACTTTTTTCCCTTTCTTTTTTTTACCTCAGGCCATATTCCCTAAACCCTCACTCAGGTCCACCTCGCCTTCCTCTGGCTCCCAGCAATTGTGAGACTGAAGCCAGCTGTTATTAATTGCATTTTATTATTATTATTATTATTATTATTATTATTATTATTATTATTTATTTGTATAGCACCATCAATGTACATGGTGCTGTACAGAGTAAAACAATAAAATTCCTTCTGAGGGGATTTTTCTCTCTCTCCTCAGCACTGGGGTTTCTTATTCATGGCAAATGCCTCTTATTTAGGGTGCCCATATGAAAAGGAGGACAGGGCTCCTGCATCTTTAACAGTTGCATAGAAAAGGGAATTTCAGCAGGTGCCCTTTGTATATATGGAGAACCTGGTGAAATTCCCTCTTCATCACCACAGTTAAAGCTGCAGGAGCTATACTAGAGTGACCAGATTTAAAAGTGGTCAGGGCTCCTGCAGCTTTCACTGGTGTGATGAAGAGGAAATGTCACCAGATTCTCCATATATACAAATGACACCTGCTAAGATTTCCTTTGCAATACAACTGTTAAAGATACAGGGGCCCAGTCCTCCTTTTCATATGGTCACCCTACTCTTATTTCAGGGCTTAAGGAACTCTCTTGTTCCAAAGCAGCTCTTTTGCAAGTGAGAAGTAGCGGCTCCCTTTTGAGGCAGCCCAAAAGCCAAGACGTCTCCATCCCCCCTTGGGAGAAAAGCCCAGGGAACAGGGCTGAGAAGAATCAGCGAAGCTGGACCAAGCAATTCAGTCCCTAACAGACCTCTTAAAAATGTATTCTCCAAAGGCAAAAGTGTGTGGTTTTATTTTAAACCTGAGCAGAATATGAATGCTGGATAGCCAGAGTGATCGTTAGTGACACACCTGGTCAGTCTGCACATCTGTATTTTAAGGCAGCCATTAGCATGTAAGGCCATCTTTTGTTAAAAGCAGGTTTCTGGCAACTACAGCAATTATTCCCTTTGGTTAGATGGGATGGAAAGGCGGCCCAGTCTTTCTCCCATATCAAGGAGCATCTTTTCCAGGGCTTAGGACCCATGGCACTGCACTTCTCCATGGCACTGTGTAAGTACCTTCATATCTGGGAGAGTCCAGACTCCCCTTCTTCCCAGAGGCATTTTATTTATTTATTAAAACATTTACATCCCACCCTATATCACAAGGATCTCAGGGCGGCGTACAGATAAAACCATACATATAAAATAGAATAAATATACAATCCTAAAATAAATTAAAACATTAACATGTTAAAACCAATATGAAATTTTAAAATCCAATTAAAAGAAGACAGTGTGCCTTACCCCCCCCCCCACTCCCCAGGGCAACTGAGACTCTCTTCCCAGAGGAAAGGCTCCTGCTGAAAGCACTAGGCTTCTTGCTTGCCAGAGCAAAGTGCCATTGTTGGGTGTCTCGCCTCTTCTAGTCAGGCCACACACACAGACACACGTTTTCCTTCCTCTTCACTGGCCTGGCTCAGACAACATGCTAAACCATGCTGCTTAATCACAAA
The DNA here is from genome assembly GCF_023053635.1 of Elgaria multicarinata webbii. Taxonomy (NCBI): domain Eukaryota; kingdom Metazoa; phylum Chordata; class Lepidosauria; order Squamata; family Anguidae; genus Elgaria; species Elgaria multicarinata. Next base: position 80,057,293 of record NC_086173.1, read on the forward strand.
ATGGTTGATGGAATGCATTGACCTTAATGCATTCCATTAACCATTTTGTGGTTAAGCAGCATGGTTTAGCGTTTTGTCTGAACCAGGCCACTGAGACCAGGCACTGCAACACACATTAGTTGCAGTCTATAGGAAAGGGTTTCAGCAAAGGGAAAGGTGTCTTGCTTTTTGGGATTCCCTCCCCTCTTCCCCCTACATGGTGTGTGCATGAGTGTATGCTCTAAAAGCTCCATCACACCAGTTTGTGTTTGTTAACAAAGGACAGTACTTGCCCATAGACAAACCATACTTGCCCATAGGGATCCAATGCAAACCACTTGCCCATAGAAAACAATGGGTCAGAATTCTACATAGAGAAACCATACTTGCCCATAGGGATCCAATGCAAATTCTGTCCTATGTTTCCCTATGGGAAAGTGCTTTTCAATGGATCCCTATGGGCAAGCATGGCTTCTCTATGCAGAATTCTGTCCTAGGTTTCCCTATGGGCAAGCATGGCTTCTCTATGGAGAATTCTGTCCTAGGATTCCCTATGGGCAAGTGCTTTTCAATGGATCCCTATGGGCAAGCATGGCTTCTCTATGCAGAATTCTGTCCTAGGTTTCCCTATGGGCAAGTGCTTTTCAATGGATCCCTATGGGCAAGCATGGCTTCTCTATGCAGAATTCTGTCCTAGGTTTACCTATGGGCAAGTGCTTTTCAATGGATCCCTAAGGGCAAGCATGGCTTCTCTATGGAGAATTCTGTCCTAGATTTCCCTATGGGCAAGCATGGCTTCTCTATGCAGAATTCTGTCCAAGGTTTCCCTACGGGCAAGTACTTTTCAATGGATCCCTATGGACAAGCATGGCTTCTCTAAGCAGAATTCTGTCCTAGGTTTCCCTATGGGCAAGCAAGGCTTCTCTATGGAGAATTCTGTCATAGGTTTCCCTATGGGCAAGCATGGCTTCTCTATGGAGAATTCTGTCCTAGGATTCCCTATGGGCAAGTGCTTTTCAATGGATCCCTATGGGCAAGCATGGCTTCTCTATGGAGAATTCTGTCCTAGGTTTCCCTATGGGCAAGTGCTTTTCAATGGATCCCAATGGGCAAGCATGGCTTCTCTATGCAGAATTCTGTCCTAGGTTTCCCTATGGGCAAGTGCTTTTCAATGGATCCCTATGGGCAAGCATGGCTTCTCTATGCAGAATTCTGTCCTAGGTTCCCTATGGGCAAGCATGGCTTCTCTATGCAGAATTCTGTCCTAGGTTTCCCTATGGGCAAGCATGGCTTCTCTATGGAGAATTCTGTCCTAGGTTTCCCTATGGGCAAGTGCTTTTCAATGGATCCCTATGGGCAAGCATGGCTTCTCTATGCAGAATTCTGTCCTAGCTTTCCCTATGGGCAAGTGCTTTTCAATGGATCCCTATGGGCAAGCATGGCTTCTCTATGCAGAATTCTGTCCTAGGTTGCCCTATGGGCAAGTGCTTTTCAATGGATCCCTATGGGCAAGCATGGCTTCTCTATGCAGAATTCTGTGATAGGTTTCCCTATGGGCAAGTGCTTTTCAATGGATCCCTATGGGCAAGCATGGCTTCTCTATGGAGAATTCTGTCCTAGATTTCCCTATGGGCAAGCATGGCTTCTCTATGTAGAATTCTGTCCTAGGTTTCCCTATGGGCAAGTGCTTTTCAATGGATCCCTATGGGCAAGCATGGCTTCTCTATAGAGAATTCTGTCCTAGATTTCCCTATGGGCAAGCATGGCTTCTCTATGCAGAATTCTGTCCTAGGTTTCCCTATGGGCAAGCATGGCTTCTCTATGGAGAATTCTGTCATAGGTTTCCCTATGGGCAAGCATGGCTTCTCTATGGAGAATTCTGTCCTAGGATTCCCTATGGGCAAGTGCTTTTCAATGGATCCCTATGGGCAAGCATGGCTTCTCTATGGAGAATTCTGTCCTAGGTTTCCCTATGGGCAAGTACTTTTCAATGGATCCCTATGGGCAAGCATGGCTTCTCTATGCAGAATTCTGTGCTAGGTTTCCCTATGGGCAAGTGCTTTTCAATGGATCCCTATGGGCAAGCATGGCTTCTCTATGCAGAATTCTGTCCTAGGTTTCCCTATGGGCAAGTGCTTTTCAATGGATCCCTATGGGCAAGCATGGCTTCTCTATGCAGAATTCTGTCCTAGGTTCCCTATGGGCAAGTGCTTTTCAATGGATCCCTATGGGCAAGCATGGCTTCTCTATGCAGAATTCTGTCCTAGGTTTCCCTATGGGCAAGCATGGCTTCTCTATGGAGAATTCTGTCCTAGGTTTCCCTATGGGCAAGTGCTTTTCAATGGATCCCTATGGGCAAGCATGGCTTCTCTATGGAGAATTCTGTCCTAGGTTTCCCTATGGGCAAGTGCTTTTCAATGGATCCCTATGGGCAAGCATGGCTTCTCTATGCAGAATTCTGTGGTAGGTTTCCCTATGGGCAAGTGCTTTTCAATGGATCCCTATGGGCAAGCATGACTTCTCTATGGAGAATTCTGTCCTAGGTTTCCCTATGGGCAAGTGCTTTTCAATGGATCCCTATGGGCAAGCATGGCTTCTCTATGGAGAATTCTGTCCTAGGTTTCCCTATGGGCAAGTGCTTTTCAATGGATCCCTATGGGCAAGCATGGCTTCTCTATGCAGAATTCTGTCCTAGGTTTCCCTATTCGCAAGCATGGCTTCTCTATGGAGAATTCTGTCCTAGGTTTCCCTATGGGCAAGTTTCAATGGATCCCTATGGGCAAGCATGGCTTCTCTATGCAGAATTCTGTCCTAGGTTTCCCTATGGGCAAGTGCTTTTCAATGGATCCCTATGGGCAAGCATGGCTTCTCTATGGAGAATTCTGTGATAGGTTTCCCTATGGGCAAGTGCTTTTCAATGGATCCCTATGGGCAAGCATGGCTTCTCTATGGAGAATTCTGTCCTAGGTTTCCCTATGGGCAAGTGCTTTTCAATGGATCCCTATGGGCAAGCATGGCTTCTCTATGCAGAATACTGTGATAGGTTTCCCTATGGGCAAGTGCTTTTCAATGGATCCCTATGGGCAAGCATGGCTTCTCTATGCAGAATTCTGTGATAGGTTTCCCTATGGGCAAGTGCTTTTCAATGGATCCCTATGGGCAAGCATGGCTTCTCTATGCAGAATTCTATCCTAGGTTTCCCTATGGGCAAGTGCTTTTCAATGGATCCCTATGGGCAAGCATGGCTTCTCTATGCAGAATTCTGTCCTAGGTTTCCCTATGGGCAAGCATGGCTTCTCTATGGAGAATTCTGTCCTAGGTTTCCCTATGGGCAAGTACTTTTCAATGGATCCCTATGGGCAAGCATGGCTTCTCTATGCAGAATTCTGTCCTAGGTTTCCCTATGGGCAAGCATGGCTTCTCTATGGAGAATTCTGTCCTAGGTTTCCCTATGGGCAAGCATGGCTTCTCTATGGAGAATTCTGTCCTAGGATTCCCTATGGGCAAGTGCTTTTCAATGGATCCCTATGGGCAAGCATGGCTTCTCTATGCAGAATTCTGTCCTAGGTTTCCCTATGGGCAAGTGCTTTTCAATGGATCCCTATGGGCAAGCATGGCTTCTCTATGCAGAATTCTGTCCTAGGTTTACCTATGGGCAAGTGCTTTTCAATGGATCCCTATGGGCAAGCATGGCTTCTCTATGGAGAATTCTGTCCTAGGTTTCCCTATGGGCAAGCATGGCGTCTCCATGCAGAATTCTGTCCTAGGTTTCCCTATGGGCAAGTACTTTTCAATGGATCCCTATGGACAAGCATGGCTTCTCTATGCAGAATTCTGTCCTAGGTTTCCCTATGGGCAAGCATGGCTTCTCTATGGAGAATTCTGTCATAGGTTTCCCTATGGGCAAGCATGGCTTCTCTATGGAGAATTCTGTCCTAGGATTCCCTATGGGCAAGTGCTTTTCAATGGATCCCTATGGGCAAGCATGGCTTCTCTATGGAGAATTCTGTCCTAGGTTTCCCTATGGGCAAGTGCTTTTCAATGGATCCCAATGGGCAAGCATGGCTTCTCTATGCAGAATTCTGTCCTAGGTTTCCCTATGGGCAAGTGCTTTTCAATGGATCCCTATGGGCAAGCATGGCTTCTCTATGCAGAATTCTGTCCTAGGTTTCCCTATGGGCAAGTGCTTTTCAATGGATCCCTATGGGCAAGCATGGCTTCTCTATGCAGAATTCTGTCCTAGGTTCCCTATGGGCAAGTGCTTTTCAATGGATCCCTATGGGCAAGCATGGCTTCTCTATGCAGAATTCTGTCCTAGGTTTCCCAATGGGCAAGCATGGCTTCTCTATGGAGAATTCTGTCCTAGGTTTCCCTATGGGCAAGTGCTTTTCAATGGATCCCTATGGGCAAGCATGGCTTCTCTATGCAGAATTCTGTCCTAGGTTTCCCTATGGGCAAGTGCTTTTCAATGGATCCCTATGGGCAAGCATGGCTTCTCTATGCAGAATTCTGTCCTAGGTTGCCCTATGGGCAAGTGCTTTTCAATGGATCCCTATGGGCAAGCATGGCTTCTCTATGCAGAATTCTGTGATAGGTTTCCCTATGGGCAAGTGCTTTTCAATGGATCCCTATGGGCAAGCATGGCTTCTCTATGGAGAATTCTGTCCTAGGTTTCCCTATGGGCAAGCATGGCTTCTCTATGGAGAATTCTGTCCTAGGATTCCCTATGGGCAAGTGCTTTTCAATGGATCCCTATGGGCAAGCATGGCTTCTCTATGGAGAATTCTGTACTAGGTTTCCCTATGGGCAAGTGCTTTTCAATGGATCCCAATGGGCAAGCATGGCTTCTCTATGCAGAATTCTGTCCTAGGTTTCCCTATGGGCAAGTGCTTTTCAATGGATCTCTATGGGCAAGCATGGCTTCTCTATGCAGAATTCTGTCCTAGGTTTCCCTATGGGCAAGTGCTTTTCAATGGATCCCTATGGGCAAGCATGGCTTCTCTATGCAGAATTCTGTCCTAGGTTTCCCTATGGGCAAGCATGGCTTCTCTATGCAGAATTCTGTCCTAGGTTTCCCTATGGGCAAGCATGGCTTCTCTATGGAGAATTCTGTCCTAGGATTCCCTATGGGCAAGTGCTTTTCAATGGATCCCTATGGGCAAGCATGGCTTCTCTATGCAGAATTCTGTCCTAGGTTTCCCTATGGGCAAGTGCTTTTCAATGGATCCCTATGGGCAAGCATGGCTTCTCTATGCAGAATTCTGTCCTAGGTTTCCCTACGGGCAAGTGCTTTTCAATGGATCCCTATGGGCAAGCATGGCTTCCCTATGCAGAATTCTGTCCTAGGTTTCCCTATGGGCAAGTGCTTTTCAATGGATCCCTATGGGCAAGCATGGCTTCTCTATGGAGAATTCTGTCCTAGGTTTCCCTATGGGCAAGCATGGCTTCTCTATGGAGAATTCTGTCCTAGGTTTCCCTATGGGCAAGTGCTTTTCTATGGATCCCTATGGGCAAGCATGGCTTCTCTATGCAGAATTCTGTCCTAGGTTTCCCTATGCGCAAGCATGGCTTCTCTATGGAGAATTCTGTCCTACGTTTCCCTATGGGCAAGTTTCAATGGATCCCTATGGGCAAGCATGGCTTCTCTATGCAGAATTCTGTCCTAGGTTTCCCTATGGGCAAGTGCTTTTCAATGGATCCCTATGGGCAAGCATGGCTTCTCTATGGAGAATTCTGTGATAGGTTTCCCTATGGGCAAGTCCTTTTCAATGGATCCCTATGGGCAAGCATGGCTTCTCTATGGAGAATTCTGTCCTAGGTTTCCCTATGGGCAAGTGCTTTTCAATGGATCCCTATGGGCAAGCATGGCTTCTCTATGCAGAATACTGTGATAGGTTTCCCTATGGGCAAGTGCTTTTCAATGGATCCCTATGGGCAAGCATGGCTTCTCTATGCAGAATTCTGTGATAGGTTTCCCTATGGGCAAGTGCTTTTCAATGGATCCGTATGGTCAAGCATGGCTTCTCTATGGAGAATTCTGTCCTAGGTTTCCCTATGGGCAAGTGCTTTTCAATGGATCCCTATGGGCAAGCATGGCTTCTCTATGGAGAATTCTGTCCTAGGTTTCCCTATGGGCAAGCATGGCTTCTCTATGGAGAATTCTGTCATAGGTTTCCCTATGGGCAAGCATGGCTTCTCTATGCAGAATTCTGTCCTAGGATTCCCTATGGGCAAGTGCTTTTCAATGGATCCCTATGGGCAAGCATGGCTTCTCTATGCAGAATTCTGTCCTAGGTTTCCCTATGGGCAAGTGCTTTTCAATGGATCCCTATGGGCAAGCATGGCTTCTCTATGCAGAATTCTGTCCTAGGTTTCCCTACGGGCAAGTGCTTTTCAATGGATCCCTATGGGCAAGCATGGCTTCCCTATGCAGAATTCTGTCCTAGGTTTCCCTATGGGCAAGTGCTTTTCAATGGATCCCTATGGGCAAGCATGGCTTCTCTATGGAGAATTCTGTCCTAGGTTTCCCTATGGGCAAGCATGGCTTCTCTATGGAGAATTCTGTCCTAGGTTTCCCTATGGGCAAGTGCTTTTCTATGGATCCCTATGGGCAAGCATGGCTTCTCTATGCAGAATTCTGTCCTAGGTTTCCCTATGCGCAAGCATGGCTTCTCTATGGAGAATTCTGTCCTACGTTTCCCTATGGGCAAGTTTCAATGGATCCCTATGGGCAAGCATGGCTTCTCTATGCAGAATTCTGTCCTAGGTTTCCCTATGGGCAAGTGCTTTTCAATGGATCCCTATGGGCAAGCATGGCTTCTCTATGGAGAATTCTGTGATAGGTTTCCCTATGGGCAAGTCCTTTTCAATGGATCCCTATGGGCAAGCATGGCTTCTCTATGGAGAATTCTGTCCTAGGTTTCCCTATGGGCAAGTGCTTTTCAATGGATCCCTATGGGCAAGCATGGCTTCTCTATGCAGAATACTGTGATAGGTTTCCCTATGGGCAAGTGCTTTTCAATGGATCCCTATGGGCAAGCATGGCTTCTCTATGCAGAATTCTGTGATAGGTTTCCCTATGGGCAAGTGCTTTTCAATGGATCCGTATGGTCAAGCATGGCTTCTCTATGGAGAATTCTGTCCTAGGTTTCCCTATGGGCAAGTGCTTTTCAATGGATCCCTATGGGCAAGCATGGCTTCTCTATGGAGAATTCTGTCCTAGGTTTCCCTATGGGCAAGCATGGCTTCTCTATGGAGAATTCTGTCATAGGTTTCCCTATGGGCAAGCATGGCTTCTCTATGCAGAATTCTGTCCTAGGTTTCCCTATGGGCAAGCATGGCTTCTCTATGGAGAATTCTGTCCTAGGATTCCCTATGGGCAAGTGCTTTTCAATGGATCCCTATGGGCAAGCATGGCTTCTCTATGGAGAATTCTGTCCTAGGTTTCCCTATGGGCAAGTGCTTTTCAATGGATCCCAATGGGCAAGCATGGCTTCTCTATGCAGAATTGTGTCCTAGGTTTCCCTATGGGCAAGTGCTTTTCAATGGATCTCTATGGGCAAGCATGGCTTCTCTATGCAGAATTCTGTCCTAGGTTTCCCTATGGGCAAGTGCTTTTCAATGGATCCCTATGGGCAAGCATGGCTTCTCTTTGCAGAATTCTGTCCTAGGTTTCCCTATGGGCAAGCATGGCTTCTCTATGCAGAATTCTGTCCTAGGATTCCCTATGGGCAAGTGCTTTTCAATGGATCCCTATGGGCAAGCATGGCTTCTCTATGGAGAATTCTGTCCTAGGTTTCCTTATGGGCAAGTGCTTTTCAATGGATCCCAATGGGCAAGCATGGCTTCTCTATGCAGAATTCTGTCCTAGTTTTCCCTATGGGCAAGTGCTTTTCAATGGATCCCTATGGGCAAGCATGGCTTCCCTATGCAGAATTCTGTCCTAGGTTTCCCTATGGGCAAGTGCTTTTCAATGGATCCCTATGGGCAAGCATGGCTTCTCTATGGAGAATTCTGTCCTAGGTTTCCCTATGGGCAAGTGCTTTTCAATGGATCCCTATGGGCAAGCATGGCTTCTCTATGCAGAATACTGTGATAGGTTTCCCTATGGGCAAGTGCTTTTCAATGGATCCCTATGGGCAAGCATGGTTTCTCTATGCAGAATTCTGTGATAGGTTTCCCTATGGGCAAGTGCTTTTCAATGGATCCCTATGGGCAAGCATGGCTTCTCTATGCAGAATTCTGTCCTAGGTTTCCCTATGGCAAGTGCTTTTCAATGGATCCCTATGGGCAAGCATGGCTTCTCTATGCAGAATTCTGTCCTAGGTTTCCCTATGGGCAAGCATGGCTTCTCTATGGAGAATTCTGTCATAGGTTTCCCTATGGGCAAGCATGGCTTCTCTATGCAGAATTCTGTCCTAGGTTTCCCTATGGGCAAGCATGGCTTCTCTATGGAGAATTCTGTCCTAGGATTCCCTATGGGCAAGTGCTTTTCAATGGATCCCTATGGGCAAGCATGGCTTCTCTATGGAGAATTCTGTCCTAGGTTTCCCTATGGGCAAGTGCTTTTCAATGGATCCCAATGGGCAAGCATGGCTTCTCTATGCAGAATTCTGTCCTAGGTTTCCCTATGGGCAAGTGCTTTTCAATGGATCCCTATGGGCAAGCATGGCTTCTCTATGCAGAATTCTGTCCTAGGTTTCCCTATGGGCAAGTGCTTTTCAATGGATCCCTATGGGCAAGCATGGCTTCTCTATGCAGAATTCTGTCCTAGGTTTCCCTATGTTCAAGTGCTTTTCAATGGATCCCTATGGGCAAGCATGGCTTCTCTATGCAGAATTCTGTCCTAGGTTTCCCTATGGGCAAGTGCTTTTCAATGGATCCCTATGGGCAAGCATGGCTTCTCTATGCAGAATTCTGTCCTAGGTTTTCCTATGGGCAAGTGCTTTTCAATGGATCCCTATGGGCAAGCATGGCTTCTCTATGCAGAATTCTGTCCTAGGTTTCCCTATGGGCAAGTGCTTTTCAATGGATCCCTATGGGCAAGCATGGCTTCTCTATGCAGAATTCTGTCCTAGGTTTCCCTATGGGCAAGTGCTTTTCAATGGATCCCTATGGACAAGCATGGCTTCTCTATGCAGAATTCTGTCCTAGGTTTCCCTATGGGCAAGCATGGCTTCTCTATGAAGAATTCTGTCCTAGGTTTCCCTATGGGCAAGTGCTTTTCAATGGATCCCTATGGGCAAGCATGGCTTCTCTATGGAGAATTCTGTCCTAGGTTTCCCTATGGGCAAGTGCTTTTCAATGGATCCCTATGGGCAAGCATGGCTTCTCTATGCAGAATACTGTGATAGGTTTCCCTATGGGCAAGTGCTTTTCAATGGATCCCTATGGGCAAGCATGGTTTCTCTATGCAGAATTCTGTGATAGGTTTCCCTATGGGCAAGTGCTTTTCAATGGATCCCTATGGGCAAGCATGGCTTCTCTATGCAGAATTCTGTCCTAGGTTTCCCTATGGCAAGTGCTTTTCAATGGATCCCTATGGGCAAGCATGGCTTCTCTATGCAGAATTCTGTCCTAGGTTTCCCTATGGGCAAGCATGGCTTCTCTATGGAGAATTCTGTCATAGGTTTCCCTATGGGCAAGCATGGCTTCTCTATGCAGAATTCTGTCCTAGGTTTCCCTATGGGCAAGCATGGCTTCTCTATGGAGAATTCTGTCCTAGGATTCCCTATGGGCAAGTGCTTTTCAATGGATCCCTATGGGCAAGCATGGCTTCTCTATGGAGAATTCTGTCCTAGGTTTCCCTATGGGCAAGTGCTTTTCAATGGATCCCAATGGGCAAGCATGGCTTCTCTATGCAGAATTCTGTCCTAGGTTTCCCTATGGGCAAGTGCTTTTCAATGGATCCCTATGGGCAAGCATGGCTTCTCTATGCAGAATTCTGTCCTAGGTTTCCCTATGGGCAAGTGCTTTTCAATGGATCCCTATGGGCAAGCATGGCTTCTCTATGGAGAATTCTGTCCTAGGTTTCCCTATGTTCAAGTGCTTTTCAATGGATCCCTATGGGCAAGCATGGCTTCTCTATGCAGAATTCTGTCCTAGGTTTCCCTATGGGCAAGTGCTTTTCAATGGATCCCTATGGGCAAGCATGGCTTCTCTATGCAGAATTCTGTCCTAGGTTTTCCTATGGGCAAGTGCTTTTCAATGGATCCCTATGGGCAAGCATGGCTTCTCTATGCAGAATTCTGTCCTAGGTTTCCCTATGGGCAAGTGCTTTTCAATGGATCCCTATGGGCAAGCATGGCTTCTCTATGCAGAATTCTGTCCTAGGTTTCCCTATGGGCAAGTGCTTTTCAATGGATCCCTATGGGCAAGCATGGCTTCTCTATGCAGAATTCTGTCCTAGGTTTCCCTATGGGCAAGCATGGCTTCTCTATGAAGAATTCTGTCCTAGGTTTCCCTATGGGCACGTGCTTTTCAATGGATCCCTATGGGCATGCATGGCTTCTCTATGCAGAATTCTGTCCTAGGTTTCCCTATGGGCAAGTGCTTTTCAATGGATCCCTATGGGCAAGCATGGCTTCTCTATGCAGAATTCTGTCCTAGGTTTCCCTATGGGCAAGTGCTTTTCAATGGATCCCTATGGGCAAGCATGGCTTCTCTATGCAGAATTCTGTGATAGGTTTCCCTATGGGCAAGTGCTTTTCAATGGATCCCTATGGGCAAGCATGGCTTCTCTATGGAGAATTCTGTCCTAGGTTTCCCTATGGGCAAGTGCTTTTCAATGGATCCCTATGGGCAAGCATGGCTTCTCTATGGAGAATTCTGTCCTAGGTTTCCCTATGGGCAAGTGCTTTTCAATGGATCCCTATGGGCAAGCATGGCTTCTCTATGCAGAATTCTGTCCTAGGTTTCCCTATGCGCAAGCATGGCTTCTCTATGGAGAATTCTGTCCTACGTTTCCCTATGGGCAAGTGCTTTTCAATGGATCCCTATGGGCAAGCATGGCTTCTCTATGCAGAATTCTGTCCTAGGTTTCCCTATGGGCAAGTGCTTTTCAATGGATCCCTATGGGCAAGCATGGCTTCTCTATGCAGAATTCTGTCCTAGGTTTCCCTATGGGCAAGTGCTTTTCAATGGATCCCTATGGGCAAGCATGGCTTCTCTATGGAGAATCCTGTCCTAGGTTTCCCTATGGGCAAGCATGGCTTCTCTATGGAGAATTCTGTGATAGGTTTCCCTATGGGCAAGTGCTTTTCAATGGATCCCTATGGGCAAGCATGGCTTCTCTATGGAGAATTCTGTCCTAGGTTTCCCTATGGGCAAGTGCTCTTCAATGGATCCCTATGGGCAAGCATGGCTTCTCTATGCAGAATTCTGTCCTAGGTTTCCCTATGGGCAAGTGCTTTTCAATGGATCCCTATGGGCAAGCATGGCTTCTCTATGCAGAATTCTGTCCTAGGTTTCCCTATGCACAAGCATGGCTTCTCTATGGAGAATTCTGTCCTACGTTTCCCTATGGGCAAGTGCTTTTCAATGGATCCGTATGGGCAAGCATGGCTTCTCTATGCAGAATTCTGTCCTAGGTTTCCCTATGGGCAAGTGCTTTTCAATGGATCCCTATGGGCAAGCATGGCTTCTCTATGCAGAATTCTGTCCTAGGTTTCCCTATGGGCAAGTGCTTTTCAATGGATCCCTATGGGCAAGCATGGCTTCTCTATGGAGAATTCTGTCCTAGGTTTCCCTATGGGCAAGCATGGCTTCTCTATGCAGAATTCTGTCCTAGGTTTCCCTATGGGCAAGTGCTTTTCAATGGATCCCTATGGGCAAGCATGGCATCTCTATGCAGAATTCTGTCCTAGGTTTCCCTATGGGCAAGTGCTTTTCAATGGATCCCTATGGGCAAGCATGGCTTCCCTATGCAGAATTCTGTCCTAGGTTTCCCTATGGGCAAGTGCTTTTCAATGGATCCCTATGGGCAAGCATGGCTTCTCTATGCAGAATTCTGTGATAGGTTTCCCTACGGGCAAGTGCTTTTCAATGGATCCCTATGGGCAAGCATGGCTTCTCTATGGAGAATTCTGTCCTAGGTTTCCCTATGGGCAAGTGCTTTTCAATGGATCCCTATGGGCAAGCATGGCTTCTCTATGGAGAATTCTGTCCTAGGTTTCCCTATGGGCAAGTGCTTTTCAATGGATCCCTATGGGCAAGCATGGCTTCTCTATGGAGAATTCTGTCATAGGTTTCCCTATGGGCAAGTGCTTTTCAATGGATCCCTATGGGCAAGCATGGCTTCTCTATGGAGAATTCTGTCCTAGGTTTCCCTATGGGCGAGCATGGCTTCTCTATGCAGAATTCTGTGATAGGTTTCCCTATGGGCAAGTGCTTTTCAATGGATCCCTATGGGCAAGCATGGCTTCTCTATGCAGAATTCTGTCCTAGGTTTCCCTATGGGCAAGTGCTTTTCAATGGATCCCTATGGGCAAGCATGGCTTCTCTATGCAGAATTCTGTCCTAGGTTTCCCTATGGGCAAGTGCTTTTCAATGGATCCCTATGGGCAAGCATGGCTTCTCTATGGAGAATTCTGTCCTAGGTTTCCCTATGGGAAAGCATGGCTTCTCTATGCAGAATTCTGTCCTAGGTTTCCCTATGGGCAAGTGCTTTTCAATGGATCCCTATGGGCAAGCATGGCTTCTCTATGCAGAATTCTGTGATAGGTTTCCCTATGGGCAAGTGCTTTTCAATGGATCCCTATGGGCAAGCATGGCTTCTCTATGGAGAATTCTGTGATAGGTTTCCCTATGGGCAAGTGCTTTTCAATGGATCCCTATGGGCAAGCATGGCTTCTCTATGCAGAATTCTGTCCTAGGTTTCCCTATGGGCAAGTGCTTTTCAATGGATCCCTATGGGCAAGCATGGCTTCTCTATGGAGAATTCTGTCCTAGGTTTCCCTATGTGCAAGCATGGCTTCTCTATGGAGAATTCTGTCCTACGTTTCCCTATGGGCAAGTGTTTTTCAATGGATCCCTATGGGCAAGCATGGCTTCTCCATGGAGAATTCTGTCCTAGGTTTCCCTATGGGCAAGTGTGGTTTCCCTATGGGCAAGTATGGTTTCCCTATGGGCAAGTACTGTCCTTTGTTTTAGTACGTCCCTTTGTTAACGAGCTCTTGCTTCCTAATCAACTGCCTTTAGATAGAGAAAGGACTACAAAAGTAGAGCCTCCAACTGCAGGAAGTGTTTACCTGAGACCTGAATTAAGTTTAAACATTAACACTGTTCTGCCTCTAAACCAGCAAGTAATATCGGATTACAGTCACCAGAGAGTAGACAAAGAATTGGAAGCCCAGAATCCTGCGCAAGCTGCCTGTGTGAAGCCAAATATTGGTACCACTGTACTTTTATTTTTAAATGCACCTTTGGCTTCTCAACATCACAGGTGAAACAAATCCAGACCAATCAGTTTGCAGACAGAATGCTCACCCATGCCAACGCCCTAGGAGGCAGTGAGACAGTTATATTTTTGTGCTTTAATAACCTTCCTTTGTTTAGAAAGCCGTGTAGACAGACTCAAGACTAGAAAGGTGTAAACCCTACTGATCTTAGTGGGGCTTACTTCTGAGTAGACATATTTAGTATTGTGCTGCAGCTCTGTTTTTAGGGTGACACAAGATATACACACACACACCCCATGTTTACCAAAAGAACAGTTTGCTGGTTACTGCATTATTTTTGCATGAAAAAAATGGGTTTTTAGACACCCTAATATAAGCAGGGGCAGATAGGAATTGTTTTAGGAAGCCCTCTGGAAAAGGTGCTACTGAATCCTTTTTAGCCAGGAAGGACCTAGGGCATTGCAATTTTCTCCTGATCCTGCTGGAGCCCAGATTTTGGGTGTGTGTGAGGAGAGAACACACAGAGAGGCCTGGTTCAGACAACACGCTAAACCATGCTGCAGCAAGAGACACACAGTAGCTCTCTCTTTAACATTTGATTTTAGCAGTCTTGTGTTGGTAGCAATCTTAATTATAGGGCTGATGGAAGGGACAAGTAATAACACAGGCCAAAATTCCAGAAGACAAGTTTCAGAAGCTCTGGCAAATGCAGGAGGGGTCTAGATAACAGGCACAGGGTCAAGACACAGGCAAGCAAGCCAAGATAATGTCCCTGTTCAGAAGACATGTTAAACCATGGCTTTAACCACAGTGCTTAAACCTGTGGTTTAAGGTATCTTCTGAACAGGGCCATAGAGTCAGCCAAAGCAGAAGTAGTCCAACAGAGTTAGGCAGCCCAATACATACACAATCCAATAGCAGGGTCAAGCAGGAGTCCAAGTTGGGTTCAAGATGGGCGAAGAAACCAGGAGAAGTTGGGGAGAGGCTGTTTCCAGCAGCTACCAAATGCTGACTGCTGGGCTTTTCCTAATAAAGGTTGCTGAGCCACACCCAGACTCAGCTGCTGCTGAAATTCCCTCTTCATCCCAACAGTTAAAGCTGCAGGAGATATACTAGAGTAACCAGATTTAAAAGAGGGCAGGGCTCCTGCAGCTTTAACTGTTGTGATGAAGAAGAAATTTCACCACGTTCTCCATATATACAAATGACACCTGCTAAAATTTCCTTTTCAATACAACTGTTAAAGATACAGGAGCCCTGTCCTCCGTTTCATATGGTCACCCTACTACTGACTCCACTCCATTCTATTCCTTTAGGTAAGTTCAAAGGCTGTCCTCATTAAAAAAATACTGTGCAGGATTTCATAAAGGGGGGGCATGTAGTTCTGAGGCTGTAATAATTAGGAAGCTCAGGTGTTTTTATCTACTTAAACAGTAATGGCAGAATTCAATAACTTTTGAAAAAAGTACAACTAAACCAAAATATTTTGTTTTAAAAAAAGCCCTTAAAATGAGAACCCAGTTTCAGAACTTAATAGTCAATGACTTTAAGCAGATAAAAATGTGTGGACATCTTAATCACAATAAAGCTTAGTCCTTATTAATCATAATAAAATAACATATATTGCAGTCCATGCTTTCCTATAGCCATTCTGAAGGAACCTAACGTGACCATGCACAATGTGGGGACCATTCCAATGGAGCACGCCTCCAGCAAAAACTCTTAGGATGCTTAGGGTCTCAGTTCAAACCTCCACAACAATTATGGGGCTCCCCCTTTTTGGGGGGGCTGCCTGACAGCCCAGTGCTTTCCTATGGCCGTTCTGATGGAACCTAAGGTGCCTGTGTGCAATGTGGGGGCCATTCCAATGGAGCATGCCTTCAACAGGGGCTCTTATGGTGCTTACAGCCTTATTACCAACCTCCCTGAACTTTTTGGGGGCTCCCCCTCTTTTTTGTGGGGCTGCCTGACAGCCCGATGTTTTCCTATGGCCATTTTGAAACCGGCCTGTTGTAAGGTATGGGCGTCGGGAGGGGGCTCATATAGAAACATCTAAATAATGTTTGGCATGTTGCGACAAAATTCCTTTCTCATATTTGGGTGTTTGAGAACTGGTGCTTATAAAGCAGTGTATAAAACTGTCATTACCCTCTTTTTATTGCATTCTGATTTCTTCTTGAAGTTGGGGATGATCCCTAGAACCACAGTGTTGGGGGGTTATAGTAGTTGTTCCCTAAAACCGCTCTGTTAGTTTGTATTTTGATTCTGTGTGGTTTTCTATGAAAACTGAATGTTTAACTCCTTTAGGGATTTTGATTTATAGATGATCCCTAAACTCCTCCAATGATTTCCTATGGCCATTCGGAATAAACGAATGCATTTCAATGGCCATTCGGTGTCCTTCGGTTTAGTATGTCCCAAATTTTCGACTGGAAATGAGCTGCACTGTAAGCCTCTGTCCAAACTATTATTGCAGCCCTCTTAGCCACAGCGGGTTGAGGGCCATCTATGACCATTCTGAATATTCATGCCACGGCAGACAAGTCCTCTGGATTATGGTGATGTCTGCACCCAGTAAGAGTGGGTTGCAGTATGTAGAATAACTACGCGCCTCAACCCACCATAGCTTAAATAAGCCACAGTGTGCTGCGGTAATCATGAGAACCAGGCCTCTCCCTCTCTTTTTCTTTGGCCCAACCTCTGCGTCCTGCAAAATAGGAGATCTTCAAGCACAGGCTGGGCAGCCCTGTGTTGGGGGATGTTTTGGATCATCTGCATCAAGTGGGGGTTGGACTAGGTCACCAATTATTTATTTATTATTATTGCATTTATATCCTGCCTTTTTCCTCCAAGAAACCCTGCTCTCCATTTTATTCTCACAACAACAACCCTGTGATAGGTTGGACTGAGATGCACTCAGTGGGTTTCCATGGCCAAGTGGGGACTAGAACCTGGATCTCCCAACTCTCCTACACTTTAGCCATTACATCTATGAGCCCCCCTCCAACTCAGTCACAGGAGCAATGGGCTACATGGGCACTGACACGACAACTTTTTAATTGTTTTAAAACTCTTTTTAATATTCCAAATTACACAAACTTTTTAATTGTTTAAAAACTATTTATAATTTTTTAAATCACACCAACTTCCCCCTAAGTTAGATCAGAAGCACCTCTCTTTGCAGCCACCTTTTGTTTCTGGGTGGACTTGCAGCTGCCCAGTCACAGCTACACTAAAATCCTGAATTTCTGCATTGATTAAGGCCAGGGAGCCAAAAACATTGCTTCCAATGTCATGCCTGGTTTGCAGTTTTGCAGCACGGTATTCAGATGATGTTTATTTATTTATTTATTACATTTTTATACCGCCCAATAGC